>NC_044005.1:65135992-65473492 GCF_900496995.4 Aquila chrysaetos chrysaetos
CCCTTTTCTTGCCATGAGGGGACAGAACTGGTATGAGGCTCTTATCTCTAAAAAAGTGCCCAGATTTTAAAATGAAAACACTCAACATCCTTCATGAAAATCATGAGGACCGTCTTTTAGTTCTCCTTATTACATACCTCAATGTACTATAGGAATCTTTAGGATTTAGAAACCTGTTAATTTATAATCTCTGCCAAAAATCATCAGCATCTGCTCAAATCCTTTTGTCCAAGCTTATCTAGCGTGCTATTTCCAGTAATTTCTGCTCAGTTAGGTACACAATAACAATGGTATTACATGTATTCAATCAAGTATTTTTATTCATAGAATACATCTCAAATTTATTTTAGCAGTTTAAATAAGTGAGTTTAATGTATATTTAGTCAAGCATTACAGTAGTGAGGGCTTAAGTAGATTAGAAATAAATGAATCCAATTAAAGAACACGTCTGTGAAATTTGATATGTCATAGGCATGAATGAACTGTTTGCACAGCAACTGTAAAGAAATCATTAATGATTAACTATCTAGAAGAGGTTTAATCAAGGATAAATGGTATAGGACATAGTTAAAAAACATTTGCATTGGACACATGGAGATTCTGAAATAATAAAAACATGCTTTGCATCAGTAGTAACATGAGTACTGGTCTCGGGAAATGTACTTTTTTGTTATCTGTGGTAGACGTGCAGCCGGGGGCTGCAGCTGAGCGTTAGTTTAGTAACATTAGCTATCATGTATTGATAGCGGGAGATTGTTCCTTCCAACAAAAAGCTTAAGTTTAATAGGCGAGATGGACAAAGGTATTTCACAAAAGAAGTGTTTCCTACAAGAACATATTGTTATCCTCCCTTTCAGAGCTCATACTCAGCAAAGTTAAGGTAGGGATTCTCAGAAGTGATTAGTGCTTGGCTAAATTTGACCCTACCAAAACTAAAAGTCCCATTGGCTGCCTTGAGGGCAAGTTCAGGCAAGTGCCGAGTGCTTGCTAAAATCCCATGATCCATGATTTGTCCAGTGTGGCACCAGTAGTCTGTGGGAGGGTTGAGAATTGAATCCAGATCACTTGGCTACTAGATAGGTGTCTTAAAGGTGTCAGTGATATTCAAGGTATATTTTTTAACACATAAAAATATTAAGAAATCTGAGATGGGAAAACCTACCCTGTAGAACAGCAGTCTGTTGCACTGTTGTCAGTCTGGCTTTCTGCAGAATGGAAACTGTCTTACAGGGATATGTGAGAACTTATGTTTATGTGGCGTTAATTCCTAAAGGGGTGCTGCATACATGCACTTGCCGATGCACTGAGGTGATGTTGGTTTTTATGGAGTGATTGAAAGGGAGTAGTTGAAAGAAAAAAAAATTAGACTTTTAAGTCTCATTTAACAGGCCTTTTGTTTATTCAGAAAAAATTATTTTGAATGTGGACGTCAATTTAAAGTAATGGAAAACCCCAAATGATTACAAAGAAGTCACCACAATAATTTAATAAAGGCTGACAGTATGGATGTGAGTCATGGCGTTCTGGAAGGTTTACAATAAAGTATACAGATAAAGTATTGTTAAGTATTTAGTGGCTATAAAAAAAAAAAGCGCATTGTAGGCTGTATCACTCTAAACCAAATTTCTCATTATCAGACAGATTCTAACATATACAAACATTTATAAACTCCTGTCAAATATATTTCTCCATCTAACTTGATGTCCCAATCCAATATCAGGGAGGTTTCAATATGATCCCAAGAGCGAGATTAAGACACAAATGAGGTCAAATGCCATACACCCAAAATAGCTTTTATTATCAAAAGTAGAAAGTAGTAGCAATAGGATAGAATAGAATAAAAAGACAGAAATCAAGCAAGCATTCTGGATAGAGTTGCAAGAATAGTCACCACCATGGATCCGCAGCGTCTTGTTGGTCCTCAGTCTTCAATTTTTCGGTGGTGGGTGCGTGTTCCTCGAGTCTTCGGTGGTAGGGTGCACGCAGAGCTTTTGATGGTACCATTTTTATACAGTCCAAGTTCCAAAGTCTCCGCCCGATTCCAAGAAACTTCATACATATGCATGGTGGGTGTGATGCAAGGCAAGGGTAGGTGTGGTCTGGTTCTGTGCAGGCTCGGTGTGTCCAACGTGGTCACAGGGGGGGATTATTTCGGGGTCGTATCAGACGATTTTGGGGTTGTATGAGACGATACGCTCCCCAAGGTCAACGCCGTAGTATGCTTGCACATGCACAGACAGCGGTTTGCAGGCACCAAAACCACAGGATAAAGGGCATTCACTCCTGCCTCTGCAGGCAGACCGCAGGGGCTAAAACTGTTGCTGTGGGTTTTAGTCTAGCCTCTGCAGGGCCGGAAACCTTGCAACGAAGCTCACCCCCGTTGTACCAAGAAATGTTTAAGGCAAAATTGTCTGTCCATTTAAGACAAAATGACTGTGCATCACACTTGGCAAGCACTGAATATACATTGAACACGGCTTTTAGCCAGTTGTGCTCCTAGGTGCCTCACATTTGAAAGAAAGCTCTCCCAGTATAAATAAATGTTACAGAATTAAACTCAGGTCATCATATTTTATTAAAGCATTTTTTTCAGTGCTATCTGTAACTAAAAGTGGTAATTATATTTATATATAATTAGCCTAGGATATCTTAGGCATTTTATTCACAAACAATAATAAAACCCTGGTGCATATTTTCATCTAGCAAATCTAGTAAATAAAGGCAAATACAGTGTACAAAGGGCTCCTTTTGCAGCCAGAGATGGCTAGACATGTGGTTGGCAATACAATACAAACTGTACCTTCAGACAGCTGAAAACTCTGCCACACCATGATAATCTAGAGGCCAGGATGTTTTATTTAACTCCAACTGACAGTTAAATGACTGCATTCTGAGATGAGAAACCAAGCAGGCAATATATAAAATTTCTCTGACAGTAGTTGTCTAGAGGATATCCTCAGACATTTGTGGAAACATTGTGTTTCAATTTTCCTGAATGTATCAAATAATTTCATTAAAATTCCTGGTTTGGATTTCTCTGTCTTTAAAAGCAAATACAGAAGCACGATATCATGTATGTGAATCTCATGGCTGGGGAAGCTGTAAACTTTGGCTCAACAAGATGTAAACAACTACTGTTGCTTATGCTATTTATGGAGATAAATAGGTGCTTGGAACTTAATGAAGGGATCCAATATACAGATCTCATACTTCTCCAAGTAGATGCATTGCTTAACCATTAAGTCTACTAAAGATAAACAACCACTTGAAAGATTTCTGGAGGGTCTTTCCAATTACTTTGGTGAGCCATAGGTCAGGCCTATAGGGGACTTTTCACTTGAGAAGTTTTAGAAAAGAGGATTACTAACGTCATTCCAATAACTGATGGAAAAACTAAGGCAGGGAGTATCTCTGACGTCATACAGCTGACTGTCAGTGTCGTTTCATAACAAGTGGTGAGGTTCAACAGTTTTTTTCCCACTTTGTCCTGAAATTTGGCTTCCTGTATGAGCTAAGTGAAACCTCCTTATTTTGACTGGTTCTGGAAGATGCTAAAGGGATTGCATACGCTCCTCCTGACAAGTCTCGTGAGCAAACTGAGGCCTCTGTAAACAATTCTGAGACACATTGTACATGAACAGAGGACAGAGCAGATGAGGAAATTGTCTGTTTTGTTGTACCATCTGCTGATTTAGAAAGCCATGAAGATGACAAACAGCCAGAATCTGTTCTCTTTTCACTCATCTGCTGAATGGTGCTCTGTTAGCATTGCATGAGCTGGAGTGTGGAAATGTTAAAAGTTGCAGGCATTGTTTAAAAGTAGAAGAATGATATATTACAGTACTGTGGTCAGACATTCATGAGGAAGTGCCAGACTTTTACCACCTTCATGGCTGATTTTAACTGAATTGCAACAACTCAGCAAAATACACTGAACATTAATGACATTAACACCTTTAGTTTAATCTCACAATTTCTATTCTGTGTTCTGTTAGACTGGCAGAAAATCTGGCAAATATAAGTTTTCTGATTTTTAACTAAAAGAAATGCAGAGTGCATATGACCCTGTTCGTAGATTTTTCATGTAAAACTAGAGGAAATGATGAACATATATTATGTGTTCAATAGAAATAATAGTGCAACCAATTAAAATTACACCTTCTTTTCTTTTGCATGAACAATGCTTTCCACTTTGCCTCAGTCCTGTGAATGACTGTACCTGGGATTTAGCAACCTGCTGCATTAAGATCATCTAATGCTTTTACTTCTACCTTGTACTTCATAAATTACTTTAATATGTGTAAGGAATGATATAGGTGTAGGTTATCCAGTGTTTGTCTGGTTTAGGTGGTCACATGATGCCTTTTTATTCTTTATTTGCTGTGATTTCCAGTGACAGTATGATCACTGCATATTGTTCAGACTATCAGTTAAAACATACCTTAGAATAAGAGTAAGATCTTTTTCCAGTTGTATACGGATATTTTGATTGCTGCTGGAGAGAATGAACCGAAATGCATTTCTAATCCAATGCTGTAACTCTAGGTACGGAAGCTGAATTTCTGTCAATCTTCTTTACAGTGTCTAAATTTAGTGTCTTTTGTTGGGATTAAATACACTGTAAATATCTGTCTCTTTGCTGGTTATCTGTGTTTTTTCAGTCACTGCACGTACAGTTTATTCTTCTTTTCTGGCATGTTGTGGCATTAACATAAAAAGATGCTCTTTCTTATGGCTTTTGCAGAGTTTTCCATGGGCTGAGCATTTTTTCTTCTTTTTTTGAAGGTTTTCCTCTTGTTTTGAAAGTTATGTTGCTTATGACTGTAGATATATAAGACCTCTATTCTTGAGTCTGGTTGTCCTTAATTTCTTTTGGTTGAATCTGGATATTTATTCTTCACTAATGGATGTCATTATTTTACTCCTTCCTCTGCATACATCCTGTCAAGCTACTTTTTCTATTTGAAACCATTTTTCAGGGCTTGAGTTCTCTTCTGTTTCACAGCCAACACTTCACAGCCAACACTGTCTTTAAGTAGGGAATCTTAATATCTTCAAAACTGGTTTTGCCTTTAGCTCTCTAATGTTAATGTCTAATCTCACTTTAGTTTTTAGATTTTGGTTAAAGTAGTCCCGAACTTCACCATATTACTCAAAGAAACACAACTACAAAAAAGCTTGGCTTGTCTGTACAGTTTTAGTTTGCCTTGGGCCATACTGCGTCCACTGGGCCTCTGTCACTAATTCCAGTCTTTCCAACATTATTTCTAGCAATGCTGACTCACCCTTTCCTCATCTCTTTTCCTTCAAAAAGGCCATATAAAAAAACCTCTCCTTTTTTTCAGTGTCATGGTGAGCCCTATCCACACGCTCCGTTGCCATATTTGTGCAAGCTGGTTTTTTGCTGAGAATTCAGGTTTTGTGGTGCTCTGTTACTCCCTTACTGTTCTTTTTTTGCGTCTATCTGCTAATGAGTCGTTAGCTCTTCCTCAAATTTTTGTTAGGCAGAGTGTTGCCACCACGTTTCATACTGTATATTTTGGCAATGGTAGTAGGCAAAAAGTGTGTTCTAGAGCTGAATTGTGAGAACTCTTCACACAAATGTTGCAGATCCAGCTGGCATCCAAGTCAATGTGCAAACGGATTGGCTTCCTCTTCCAAATGCTTTTCTGCTTCAGCCTTTGTCCTTCTCCATCTATGCAGCTTGCTATAGCTAGATCCCTTTAGTAAAGAATGCTTTGTACTCAACTTGCAGATGCTTTATTGCAGAGAAGTGCAGTTGGTACAGCCATTGATCCTTGGTTTTTCATGATGCTAGCTCTAGTACATTAATAAGCGCTTTGAAAATTTGGCTCAGTGGGCATTGGAAGAGCCAGAGACATGGCACAGAGTGGCAATGCTTCTGGGAGTTAGATCCGAGAAGAAAATGGGAAGCAGCATATTGTAGCAACAGGATTTTATGCTTTGTCTTCTGATCTCTTTTCGCTTACAGTGAAGCATGGTAATCCAGTCTGTAGGTGCCTGATACATTGATCACACTGGGCAGATTCTCATATGGGGGGAGGGACAAGACAGAGGAGAAATAATACATTTTTGGAAGCATATGCTACCAAAAGCATATGCATCCAAGTTTTTTGAGGAGTCAAAGAGGACCTAGAATTTCCATCCAACTGTGGAAGGAATGGCTGTTTCCCGTCATGAAAAGGTGGAGGTCTTCAATGTGTTTCCCTTTGCAAAGAAGCATCACTTTGGTCTTGTCTGGATTCAGTTTGATCCATCTGTTCTTCATTTAAGAGCTAATTTCCTGTAGTTATTCTGATGTTTTATAGTGATGATAGTTGCATCAGAAAATGAGATAAATAGTAGATTGTCAGCAACATACTGTTAGCAATTGAACACATGCCATATCACTCTCTCTCTCAGCAGTCTCATGTAGATAGATGTAGACTGTATGGATCCCTGTGGGATCCTGAAGGTGAGGACCTTGGAGGAAGGGGTTCGTATGCACCACCTTTTTTTGAATTACATGTAGAACACAAGATGCAGTACTACTGTGTTGCTGGGACTGTGTAATAGAGGATTCAGGTGTCTGAATTGGAATTTGGAGATTACAGCTCCATGGTTGGTGCAAGTTTTATAAATTCCTCCAGGAAGTTGTCATAATTTCCATCTGTAGTTTGTGTACCACTAGGAGCCCTGGTTCCTCTAGTCCTTTGCCTCACAGTGCATATGGATATACTCAAACATTTTCATTTCTTGGTGGAACATCTTCTGCATCTGACATTGAGACCACAGGACCCTTCCTCTGTTTTTTCTTTGCTTTTTTTTTTTTTAAAAACTTCAGATATTTATCTTGGCCTGTTACTATTGGCTCTTCTGAAGGGTAGCTGTGCTAGGATAGGATTGAGATGGTATTGAATCATGCTTTGGTGATGTAAAAGTGTCCAGGTGTTTCATATGCAAGGACAGCACAGATGTGTTCTTTTTCTAACAGGAAACTTTGTATTCGGCAGCAAGAACTTCAGATAGTTTTATTCTTATCGTTTGTTTAATGATGTTACTGTCTAAGCAATTGGCTGCAAATACCAGCTTGTGGTGTTTATTCTAATGTGTGGTGTTCCGGGAGGGTGACTCCTCACCATAATGATACCAAGGACTTAGAAAAGTAACACATAATGGCATGCAAGGTTTTGGGCAGCCTGGTTTGCTTGGGTTTTTTTAGATTCCCATGTCCTAGAAGCATTGTACCGTGTAGTCTGTATGATTTGAATGCTTGGCGCTTACACAGATTGTAAGAGCAGGCAAGTAGTGTTGGAGTGACAGTCTGTGGTTTGAATACTGGGGTGGTTTCATCCAAGTTTTTAAAACTCTTCCGCTGACATGAAAAAGCAGCAGACTGTTACAGGGTGGCATACACCAGAGATGGGGAGGTAATAGCAGGAGTGGAGAGCTATGGGTTCTCCAGCAAAAAGTGAGGCAAAAGCGTTGGTAGGTTCAAAACCGAAACAGAACCTCCTCATATCCCTAAGATTGTGAACAACTTGTCTTCTTAGTTTTGACTAATTTTCATTTCTGAAGGCAACACTTTCTGCATCTGACACTGAGACCACAGGACCCTTCCTTTTCTTATAATCAAATAGTCAGGGGGAATGTGTAGATCAGGATGAGGCTGATATTTTTTTCAGGACTATTGATAATACCTCATGTTACTGTGGTAGTTAAATATGAAGATTAATCGATATCCTTTGTTTCTGATGTTTTGTATAACATAAAAGTAATTTGGTAGGACTTAATTATGGAGGCAGATGCTTTGCATGTCAAGTCAAGGTGTCTGGATGGAAATTCTGAGGGTAACCACAGGAAAGACTAATGCTTTCAAAATATGTGGATGAGCCTTACCTGTCAAATAGACCAAAGCAAATCCCTATATTCAGATGCTTTCACTGCAGGCAGGATATTTGAAATGCAAATATTAGAGCAGAGGCCTATCTCTATTAAAGACAAAATTTGAAGAAATGACCTCATTAAGAAGTAATTTCACATTACAAAACATTAATTATACTTGGCCAATCTCTGTCTGCTATGGACTGCAAGTAGTGTAGTCAGCACAGTTCTAATGTCAGTGATTCGTTTTCATGTGTTATGTGTACATGGATACATACACATTGTCTGCATTGCCAAAAAACCTAAGCCTCTTCAACCAACAAGTTTGTTGTTTATCAGGTGCAAAAAAAATTTTACTGTAGAACAGACATGAATTAGTTTGTCTGTTCTGCAGATTTATCTGTGGCTTTTCAAAGATTCATCCTATTTCACTTATTTCAGTGATTTATCAAGTTTATCCTTCTGCCCCTGACTTTTATCTGAAAGCATTTCAGTGTACTAAGCTGTGATATGCTCAGGTTGTGGTGCAGTTCATTCCTAAAAAATGTTAAGACTGTCACAGCTTATGTCAATATATGTGTGATTATAGAGCAAGGTATTGTTGCTAAAGCTGGGTGAACAATTTATTATTAATATAATTCATTAAGGATGAGTCTTTACGTTTAGATGGAGTATGGGGGGTAATGTGTGAATGAATATGTTGCCTCCTTGACTGCATAAGTGAAGTATTATTCTTCCCTTGCTCTCCTACTTCTCTGCTGATTAACACAAAGAAGAGAAAAGCCATGAATCCTTCCCCTTTTCCTCCAGGTAGGTAGGTCAGGAAGAAACCCTTGCTTTGCTCTCTTTTAATAAATCATTGTCAGAATAGGTTCCGTATGACTACATGAAAGCTGGAGAGCTCGTTTCTTACTCCCCCCCTGGTATCAGCAGACATGCAGATGTGTGCAGAGGGGTGCAGTCCAATGCATATGCCCTTGTTATGCTTAGTAAGACATTGTGAATGATGCCAGTTTTCCTTACTTTTATGTACTCATTAGAAAGTTTGAAGATGCTAATACTGAACTTCACAAACTGCCGTTATACCTAGCTCCCCATAGAAAACCTGTAGTATTTTGTGAGTGGGGCACAGACTGTTTAAATCACAGGATTTGTATTTATTTAGCTGTTTTCTCTGACTGGTAGACTCTTTCAGTATAAGAAACTTCAAACAGAGGAATGAACACTCACAAGACTCATAGAAGAAGAAAAATTCAAAAATTTATAACAATTGCCTGAAACCTTGGAAAAATGAATAATATAACCTTAAAGATGAAGTGTTTTCTGTAAAAAAAAAAAAAAGTTGTTCAATTTATTTAGTCATCTATGTAGGCTGTTATGTGCACCCCCACACATGCATGAACGCACACACACATATACACACATGGTAAGTTTGTAGTTCTAGAGTTTTGAGGAAAATGTATTCCATTTACTGCTTAGCTATGTGACCAATGCAGAACTGTAATATAAATCTCAGAAATTTCCATCCCATCATTTTTTATTACTGAAGAAAGTAGATCAGGATGATAACAGTTGGATGCAAAAAACAATTTTATTTTCAGTATAAAAATAGTGCTATTGTTTAGTAAGCTATACTACTTAAATGTATTAGGGGGACATACTGGCTTGCCCTGGATGTTTTTTTTTTCTTTTCCTTAAAAATATCTTTTGTTTCCACCCCCCACTAAGAAAGAAGGAATGTTTCCCATTAAGATATGAAGTGAGTTTTTTTTTCACTTTTGCCTTTTATATAGGGATACTGAATATAAAGGACTACAGCTCTCCCTGGATCAGGTCACTGCTACCAAGCCGGCATTCTCATACGCAAATTCAACTCCGACCATAACGGATAATAGAAAGGGAAGCAAATCTCGCCTCTCGAGCGCAAAGTCAAAA
This sequence comes from Aquila chrysaetos chrysaetos, assembly GCF_900496995.4. Lineage (NCBI taxonomy): Eukaryota > Metazoa > Chordata > Aves > Accipitriformes > Accipitridae > Aquila > Aquila chrysaetos. The sequence goes on from NC_044005.1 coordinate 65,145,812, forward strand.
TCAAGGACATCACCATACCCACAGGTAGTTGTCTTTGAAAACCGAAATTAAATCTTTTTGAATATCTTGATTTTGACTGCTATTTCACCCAAGTAATTAAAATGGGCCAAAGAATATGTTACTCAAAGAGAATAAAGGACAACAGGTTATAAGATCTTGAGACAGGAATATGTTTCTTTAAACTGTTTCTAAAAAGCTGGAAACATTTATGTTTCAGCGTGCATATTAAATCACCATCAACAACAATAAGAGTACAGGGCTCAGAGTTAATAGGAGTGGGCAGAAGGACAAGTGAAAATGTTGGTTTTGAAATACTTGGTTTGATAGGATTGTGAGTTTTGCCATTTGAGAAAGCTTGCTTTTTCTTACTTACTCTTTAATGATTCCAACTTATCTACACAGCTGCCAGACGTTTGACAGCAGTTTAATACTGAAATCTTAGGAGGAGTGAGTTTTGAGGAGGGAAAGCAACAAGCTAACTTGCTGAACTGGAACAAGAAAGCTTTTCTATGTACAAAGCTTTGTAAGGAAGAAAGCACTAGGAGGCAGCCATTGGCGTCAGTAGACTTTAATTTCATAGATTTCATTTCAGACCTAACGTGTAAGGAACATGCCTCCACTTGGGGAATGGACCAGATGTGATTGGGTCTCTGAACTGGTGCTTACCTAGTACATTTATGCAACTGATTTCTGCAGACAATACCACAGCACTTGCATGCTTACATTGTCAACCCTTTAGCTCAAATAAATCTGTTTGTCGAAATAACCATTATGCTTACTAAATAATGATGCAAGTCTTACTGCCCTTATGCCACCACACAGGGGATATAAATGTATGAATTCATGATGTAACATTGAAGAGCTATGTATTTTTAAACACAGGTCAATATTTAACTGATAATGACCTTGATGACTACAGTTTCTCTGCAGGCACAATGTTTTCTAAACTGACCTCTAAGAGTGTACAATGTGAGCCCAAGTGTCTGCATCACTTCCGTGTTTTCTTTCTTTTTCCCCTCAGAAGTACCAAGGGTAAGAATTGCAGTTAAATGACACCTGCTTTTGGCACAGGGAATATTTAACCGAACAATTGTAAAACAAATTGTAATAAAACTGCTTTAAAGAATTGGGAAAGATACTACAATTAATTCTAAATTGGATTTTTAAGGTTACCATCTTTGATTTACTGAAATTACTCTTCATCTCCCCTTACACAGTCCTTTCAGAAGTCCTCATTTGCTAGCAGGACAATCGCAGCTGAAGACCTGTTAACCTCCCACATCAATTTGCTTTCTGAAAGTGTGACTTTCATCAGTGCCTCCTTATTCTCTCTGTCACCAGAAAAAATCCTGAACTAGCAGTGCAGCGTTGAGACTGTTGGTTTATCAGGGATTGTTGTCTGAAAGCTCAGGATATTTAGTCTTCAGTTTCATTTTACATCCTCCTTACCAGCTGCCTGGTAGTAAAGTCACAGATTTCATCATTCAGAAAGAAGCAGCCGTGCTAGTTGCCAGTATCTTGAAAAATGGTCATACCGTTCATTGTAGCACATCACCACAAGCAACGCTGGCAGCTTGGCTTTGCATCCCTCTCATCCTTCTCCACCACTGAATAAACTGTTGAAAGACTAAGAAAAGCTGTTGTGAAGAACATGCAGCAGGTGGTATGGCCTGTGTCCCTCAGTCTCCAGCCCACGTAATTTGCCAGTCAGTTGCGGAGAATTACGAGTGCGACTCAAAAGCCATGGCTGAAACGTGAAGTCACGGGTTTTGGCTTACACAGGAGCTTGCATTTTGGTGGAGGAAGGAAGCAGGAGGTTTATTAGTAAAATAATGGCAGTGGGCAAAGTATTTCTTAAAGTTAAGAGCACCTAGACAATTTTAAATGTACATGCTTTCTTTCCTTTTTTTTTTTTTCTCTTTTCCCATTGCCATTTACTTTGCTTCAGTCTTGACGAGAAAAGGGAATCATATGCTTTATTGGGTGATGACTGAGAATCCTCTCCCTTGCCAGCTGTGTGCCCCTAGGATAGCTACATGAGACGTGAACTGTGTGAAAACCATGTTAATAAATTTCAGCTGAACGTTTACTACTAGGGCAAAACGTGAACGTTTTGGTCACCTAAGACAGGGTTAATGTTTTTTTCCTCAAAACTTATGCAAAAGCAGGCATAGTGTAATATGGCGCTTGTAGACTCTTTAAGAAAAAACTGAGTTCATTAAATTAAGAGGCATTGGTCAGTATCTGATTAACACTGACTGATGTTAGTACAGTGGGCTAGTGGGTTCTCTGAAACCAGCCCCAGGCAGGGGAAGGGCAAGCAGAGAGGAGAGCAGCCCTAAATTCATGACACAGCTGTAGTATTTGCCCAGATACTTTGAACAGTGTTTTTCTAGTCCTGTCCTTCCAGAGAGGTGGAGAGCTGAAAGAGGAGGCAAAAAACCAGGAGAGACGAGGACTTGATAGAGATTTGCAGAAAAAGGAAAGTGTGAGTTGGTTAAAAGATGCCTCTAGTCTTCTCCCATAATAATAATCATTGTGAGGGGCTCCCAAAATCTAGCCCTGGACCTCATTTATTTTGTGTTCCGAAAAGCTAGCCCTGGACTTCATTTATTCTGTACACAGGAAATAGCAACAAGTTTGGAAAAACATTTTAATTGTGATCATCTGAACAACAGCTTTGGAGTTTAATCTCCCATTAATGATGATTGTTTAAAGAAAATACTTAAAATTGTCTGTTGTCTGCCTCTAATGGAAATGTTTTATGGTCAGATCTGGATAAACATTTATTGCTTCATATCTCATCTTAGTTCTTGGATAAAGATTATATATGTATAAAACAAACGCACGCATACAAGTAAGGATGTACCCAAGAGCTGTTGGATGGAGGCTTTGGTGTGTGTTACAGCATGCATGAATTTTTGAAAGTAAGAGCCTTCTCTAGTAGATGTATATTAATACACCTGATTTTGGAGGTAAATTGATTTTATAGCTCCTTTAAACAGATAATCTGGATTAATTCTGCAATCCACCTCTATTTGGGCATATCACCCTATGGGTAAAGATAACAGGTTGAATTCTAGTCAGCCTTTTTTTGTTGTTTTGTTGTTTCATTTCTTCCTGTAGCCCAAAGCTTTGGCAGCTTCCAGTGTATTCAAAAGCAAAGCAAACCCCTCTTTTTATAGTAAACATAACTCCTGATCTGCTGAAGAGTCACCAGCAGTGGGGGTTATTTTAATGGACATGCTGTATTACTTTAATCTAAGCCTTTCACCATCTGTTCTGCCTATAACAGTGAATGCAAAAAGAACATATTTTACATTTCAGGATTACATTAGTAAAAAGTAAGATAAAAGTGATTTAAAAGCATGCATATGTTCTTAGTACAATGCAGCCCGCATCTGTGATGTTTTTTTCTCATGGTTAAGACACAAATCAAGAGGAAAGCTGTTAATGCTGATGTAGTGAAAGTTTTTCATGGAAAAGAGAACTCTGAGAGGGTTTCACTATATATTTAATGTTTATAATGATAAAAACCTGAGTAGGCTGCCAGAAAATTAGATATCTGTAACTTCTATTGTTTGAACATCTGGCACGGTGTGTGGAGCAGGCTGCTGTTGCTGCATATGGCAGGATGAGTGCTCAGGCCAGTGAGACACCTGTAGGAATGGAAGGTCAGGCAAAAGAAAATCACCTGAGAAATATTAAATTGTCTACTGGCCTAATGCACTTCCATGGGCTCTCGTAAAGTAAGCTTTTCTTAGATATGGAATTTCTATTTTCCTATTTCCTTGCCCCTTCAGCCCTCCTGAAGATTTTCTTGGAGTGAATACAGCATCAGTGATGGCCTATAGCCCCTTTCTATGTCTGTGCTAATCCCACTGGTGTGCTCTCACTGTGATGGGACGCTAGATTGGCACTCTGGAAGAAATTTCTAGTACCTGGAGGTGGCAATTCAGTTTCCAGGAACCAGCTGGAGGACCATCTGATTTATTTATTGTTATTGTTTATGCCGGAAGACAATTCAGAGATCACCTGAAGGGATTTCAGATGTTGCCTGTCTGAAGTTCTTTATCACGTTTAACTTCTGTCTGCTGGTTAAACTTTGTCAAAAATACCCCAAAATAATAAATTCTGCCTGATAGGAGTCAGAAGGCAAAAATTAGCAGAAAGGAAAACATTTTTGGTGAGGCAGGACTGGGATTGAAAAAAAAAATTATATTTTCACTAATTTTAATTGGCCATAATTTCCAGTAGAGCTGATTCCGTTTTCCATGGTCTTTCATCACTTGACATATGGGAGCCTAATTCTGACTTGAGAGATAGTGTTTCCACTCCCATTTCAGTAAAGCAGTATCTTTGATCATCCTTTCATTTCCCCCCCCGTCAACATGTCACACATGCCCGTATTTGGAGACTCCACCTGTCAACATCAGATTCCCAGAAGAGGCAGTGGTAGGACTGCAGCAGTAGAGGCAGCCTGATGATGCCAAATAGAGATGTGATTAGCTTTAAAGGGAATTTGACGTATTTTTGGCCTATGTCTGCTTATGTTGTACCTTAACAGTAGGCAGTCATAATCAAACCTTGGTAGACAATGTGGGCCACAAGCAATTCAGTGTGTTAATTTAATTCTGCCCATGGCCTAGCAGCTGCTACGGGTCAGATCTCAATCATCATTTACATCAAGTACAAAGAATATGCATGAAGTATGGTTGGTCTTGACTACATGGTTATAAGACATTACATGGTGCATTTCTGATGTACCGAACATGTACCCTTTGAAATGTTTTCACCTTCTTTAAGAAAAGTGCACAAAGGCCTGTGCAATTGAATCCTCTGTGGTTAGGTTCAGGATAAAAAAAAAATTGAGTAAGTTTTCAGTTAAATGGAGAAATTCCCTTCAAGAGAAGCTGTGTTGGACACTGAGGTGTCCTTACAAACAAAGAACTAATAGAAGAATAGCTATTGGGGCTAAATGAAATGAAGAATTTTCAGTTTGAAAGAATCTCTGGCATTTATTATCATCATAAATTGTCCAAAAAAATGAAATTTCATTATAATATAATTAGAAATTAATTTTCCTTGTCCTCCTTATGAAAGAAATACGTACTATGAGTTTTGTTTTTAATAAGAAAATAAATGAACTTTTAACTTTTTTATACTTACACTTATGCTTATACTATCCTATATTTCAGCTTAACTTTAAAAAAAAAGTTTTTTTAATTAAAAAATCTAGTTTATAACAGTCAAATCCCCCAAAAGCACTAAAAATAATTCTAAAATTAAGAACAGGTACAAAAGTAGTTTTCTTTTTGTGCATTTTCATTTTAACTAAAATTTAACAGTCAAAATCTTGTTATAATTTCTGATTTTTTCACTGGAAACAATTGTAACTATATATTTTTGTCAAAAAGTTTACAATAATTCAGTCACTATTTATGAAGATAACTTTGTGACTAAGCAGTTTAAAGACATTAGATCTGAAAGGAAAATAGAAGAGTTAGATGTTCCAGTTGGTCACGTAACTTTGTGATGGCTGAATAAAGTTCCTAGTTACTGGTATTTAAAAGAACTCTTCTGTGGCTCTGTAACTGTCTTACCTCCATGCAAAACCAGATTTATCATTTCATCTCTAAAACCTTGCGATGAGTATGGTGGTACTAACTTGCCGACCTCCTCCATATCTATTGGTAGGCTTTTTGCCTACAGGTGTTCTTCTGACAACTAACAACAAAATAGAATCGAGCTCCTCGAAGCCATGACCCTTTCTTTCTTTCTTTTGAATAACCTATCGTGTTAACAAACAGTATTCACAAATATAAACTGGAATACTGAAGAAATACCCAATTAAATGCCAAAACCACTACTGATGTTGCACAGATGGTTTAAGTTTCTGTAAGTCAAACATCTGGTCAGTACTTTCGATTGGTAAGTGCATAAAACCTTGATCCTGGCTGATAATGAGGAGTTTCATAGCAACTCAATCTAATGAAAGGGAAGGTAAGCTTATGTTTTCAGGAGAGAGGCCCTAATGCCTATTAAAAGAAAAGGCAGAGTGGGCATCTGGAAGGTGAGTGATGGAATGAGAGAATTCCAATGTTTCATGTTGTAATGCATTGATTTGTGACATGAGTGCAGTACTGAAGAGGTGAGCATGTACAGCTTTGGTCTCATCCCAATCCGTAATCATGGGTGAAATTGATTTAAAGATGTTCCATGAAGTTCGACAGTTCCAATAAATAAAAAGATTTAAAAATGAGATAGCTAAATCCTAGGAGGTTTAATAAGCATTCTTTTTATTTCTTTTCTTTCCCAAAAAGTATCTAAAAGTTTGAAACATTCATTATGAATATCTAGAAATCTGTGACATTTAACTTAACCCTTACTTCTCTCTAAACAAATGCCCATGCTCCTATTCTGTGTGCTTTTCCAACTGCCTGCTAGTTGCCGCTTCTGTGTTGGGAGGGCCCTGCTTAAGGGAGGGTGCCAAATGCCCACTCCGCCTGCTTTGGATAGCAGTCACCTTTTCTGGCGAATAGTTTCTGGATTTTCCTTGTTCCCACACTGCAAGAGAGCTGTGATTTTTAGCTTCCTACTGATCTGCCATCACTTTGGAGCTTCACTCTGTAGTAGTGTTGGTAGTCCCAGGACCTACAGGAGGCTTCTTTTCCCTACTAATAGGAGGAAAGAAGTTCAAAGATACCACTCCAGGTAAGAAAAAAAAATCCAAGAACAAACAAAATATGAGGAAAAGAGAGGGAACTCCTAGGAAAAGAACTTGAAATACGTTCAGTTTCAATTTGACATGCAAGAATGCTCCAGGAGCGACGTTATTTCAGTCCCTTTCGAAAGCATTTTGCCAAGGAGCATTGGAGCACCATTGCTGAGCATAAGCACCAGCTTTCAAAGCAATAAGAAAAACCTGGACATATGAAAAAAATATTGAATTGCAACATTGACGTTTCTGAGCCTAATATTACACATCATAAAGGAGATGGCTGTTAAGGGTCGACACGGGATGTTTTAGACTTTCATGAGGTCTGTCCTGTCATCTGTGAGCTCATTACAGAGTGTTGTACAGGAAAGGACTAGGAGTCCAATCAGAAGGTGCAGAGGTGGGCACACTCACGAAAAAACACCCTATCACATGCATACTCTGTCTTTTCAGTGCAGTTACTTGCAGATTTCACCCAGGCATAGTAATTTCCCCACTGCTTCTCCTGTTTTGCAGTATTCTGGATTTCACACCGAGAGATCCGAGTCTGACCACGAGAGCCAGTGGGGCGGGAGCCCCCTGACCGATACGGCTTCTCCCCAGCTGCTGGAGCCGGCGGACAGACCGAGCTCCCAGCACCACGACGTCTCCTGTGCCTACAGACAGTACTCGGACCGCAGTGCTCTCTGCTACGGTTTTGCGCTCGACCACTCCAGGCTGACCGATGACAGACACTTCCATACTCAGGCCTGCGAAGGAGGCAGATGTGAAGCTGGCCGGTATTTTCTTGGCACGCCGCAGCCGGGAAGGGAGAGCTGGTGGGGTTCTCGTTCAGCATTGCCTCTGACTAAGTCGTCCCCTGAGAGCAGAGAAGCGTATGAAAACAGTATGCCCCACATAACGTCGGTGCACAGGATTCATGGTAAGAGATAACAAGGATTTGCAGAAGTGGCACCATCTCAGATAAAGCAACATGACATAAACGTGCAGCTGTTTATGTGAGAGACAGAAAATGAGAGAGACTCTTGATGTATGTTCTTGTCTCAGAGATTGCATCTATGGAGATGAGGAATACTTGAAATTCAAGTTGAGTTTGACAGTCTGGCTTATATGCAGCAAAATAGAATTTTGTTCCATATTTTTTAATCTGTGAAACTAAGGTGGAAATATCTGACTGGTGAGGTTTTAAGGATGATCTTAAAAATATAACCAAAATGATACACTTGATAGAAATGTGTTAGTTATTTGACTTAAGGTCAAACTACTTTGGATGGAATATATTTAACAAAAAATTAGAGCTAGATCCAAGGTCGATATTAAAAAATCTTTAAAGTCTTTGGAGAAATTGTTCTCCAAATGACTTTTTTCTCTGCACTGGTTATTACTAGATTCTGTAAGGTTTGCTGTTTATTTTTATTTGAAATGGGCAATTCAAATTAACATTTTCTTTTGGTTTCAGACATTTATCTCCAGCTATAATTTTTAGCCAATCTGAGTCTTTCCATCCTTTCAGCACCAAGCTTGAAGCCTTGCTTGGTGTCTGGCAGGTTGCAAATTCAGTGCATTAGCGCATCTTCGAGGGTGAAGCTAACAAAAAAAAACCTCAGTGAAAGGCTGATCTTGGGTTTCAAAAAATCCAAAGGTCCTTAGGTTTAAAGGGTAGGCTGAGAGTTGAAAGACTGCAACTGACCCAAAAGTCAGAGTTCAAGGTTGTAAGGATAGATACAGCATAAAAAAAAAAAAAAAATCTTTTCTATTAAAATAATCTGTCAAAACATAGGTTGTATTACAGAACTCATAAAAGCTAATTACATCAGTACCATTCCATTGACTTGCAGAATGAAGTTTTGGAAATCAAAAAGAACTGTACTATTTTACTCCACTCTGAGGAAAATTATGTTGAGATTAGAAAAATGGTTAAATAGCAAGTTCTGGGAAATAGAGTCAGGAAAAATGAGGAAAGAAAAGGAGCCCTAAATTTTGCTGATGAGGACTGTTCTCCACTTTTCCAGTGAGAGCACACCTCCTTCCTTGTGTCTGTTCTGTATTTCTGTCATACTTGTGTTTCTCTAGCTTTTTCTTCTCCAGAAAAGAAGATTGAGAAATGTATGATAATTTTGCTGGCAAATTTTATGCATGATAATTCTTGCTGAGCATAGAAAGATAATAATGTAGAAATATCATATGGAGGTACAAATACAAAAGTGTTAAATATTTATTCCATACTTTCATCAAGGATAATCAATGCAAATGGATAATATAATTTGATTTTAGTTTGTTCCTTGATTTTGCTGTAATTCCTGGTGCTGCAGTTATTTTCTTTATTGTATCAAGTCTTGTGTGTTTCATTAGGCCTTCAGTCTGCATGTAGCTTTGGTGGTAAAACCTGACATGTTGGTCTTAGCTGAGGAGAGGAACATCTCATCTTCCCTTACAAATGTGCCATTTTCATTTAGATTTAGGCAGTTTCAAACCTTGGCCTTTCACAAATTAAACTCCTTTTGACAATACGATTTGAACATTTCTGTCAGGGCAGTTTCTATGGGCAGAAAATATTTTCTTTCTTTTCTGTTCTTTTAATGTGTCTTCCTGTAGTTCTGGCTCGGAGTCACCTCACAATAATGACAATTAGCTGACTAGTATGGCAGGCCCTGGATATTGCGTATGAACCCACGTGTTTCTGGTCACACTCAGGAAGTCTGGGACACTGCAGATGTGGTCTGTGCAGTGAGACAAACTGAGCACACGGTTTAGAGCCATGGCCGACCAGCTTCCCAGTGTGTCGTGGTGTGCCGGCTGTACCACGTGCTCTGGTGGCTGGAGCTCCCTTCCACCTCCAGGCCCTGGCATTTTCGGTAGATTTATGCTCATGAGATACTCCACAATGCAGTATTTCCACTGGCAAATGGCAGGATACGTTTATTATAAAAGCCCATCACTGATTTTTGTCATGAACTCTGCAACACAGCGGTAGGTCTACCACCCAAACAGATCTGTCTGCCTCGACCCAACACAGAGCAAGGGGAACTACCTGTGCTAGTCTGAAAATGGGTTTCCTTTGAAGAGTCCTGTCAACCAACGTAACAGTCCTCATGCCCAAAGAGGACTTTGTATGTGCTGAGGCAAAGGCATCATTACGTAATTTGTGCAAGTCCAACACATGCCCTCTTGCAGGCACGTATCTCAGCAAATCCTTTATCGAGCCCTTCATTATAGTGTGGCATTAGCTGGCTGTTCACGTCTGGGGGCCACTCACTTTCTTCCTAGTGAGTATTGACAGGTCTGATTCTGTCTGTCCTTTCAGCTACAAGCAAACTGAACACCTTCTCTGATATGTCTATGGGCCTTATTTTTTAAAGAGCAGTAAGAACATAGTTATATTTTCCCATTCTAAAAGTTTTATACAGCAAATATTTATGCATTGGGATACGACATCACATTTTTACAGTAACCTTGTCTAACAGCCATGGGTTCTTATGCTTCTAAAGAAGAACTGCTTCATTACTTGTGTTTATTTATTGTTGTGTAAGCTGTGTAAAGTCACTACAGGGCCACAAACTATTCCACAATGCTGTCTCTATGTTTTAGCTCCTGGAAAGGCCTAAGAAGACATGTTGGAATGATGTCCATTTGTAATTCCTTGAGATTTTTGGTTTCACCATGGTCCCAGTTCACTCGGACTTTGTTGATGCGAAGAGGTAGTGAGGGGTGAGAGGCCTGAACTTCGGTGTGGAGGGCATTTTGAAATGCCCTAGGGTACCCTGCCCGGCCTCTAGCTGCTCCAGAAGACACAGAGTTCCTGTAGAGTTGGTGCCATACCTGCTGGGCCTGTGCACATGCTTGGTTACCCCAGAGTGTCTCAGGTGGCACTGGATGTCTGTGTTGAGGTGCTTAGATCTCTTCTTTGTATATTTTCAGCTGTGTTACTTGTTCCATGTGCAGAGACTGGAAACTAGAGGTTGTCACTGAAAAGCAAGGGCTCTACCATGGCCAGTTTTGGTGAATTTGTTACGAGTCACTTGCCTCTGTCTCGGTTTTCTGCCTGTAAAATAAGGTTCAGTGCACTTGTTCTTCAAGATTGCTTGCCTCCTTCAACCTCAATGCTTCTCCCCTTTCTCTCTTTCCTAGGGAGAGGACATTGGGATGAGGACAGTGTCGTTAGCTCACCTGATCCTGGCTCTGCCAGTGAATCAGGTGACCGATACCGTACTGAGCAATACCAGAGCAGTCCGCATGAGCCCAGCAAAATTGAAACTCTAATAAGAGCCACCCAGCAAATGATTAAAGAGGAAGAAAACAGACTACAGCTGCGGAAAACGACCCCTGATCCACTGGTCTCCATTAATGGCACAGGGAAGAAGCACACTATCTGTTTTGCAAACTATCCTCAGCAGCAGTTGGCAGGAGATGTCTGCCGCGTCCCGACGGTTGCCAGCACTCCTCCCTGTGAACACATCCAGCAACGAGATGCAAAGATTATGAGCCCACGTGAAAATGACTATGACAACAGCCCCACAACACTGTCTAGGATAAGCAGCCCCAATTCTGACCGAATATCAAAATCTAGTTTGGTACTAGCTAAAGACTACCTGCATTCAGACATGTCCCCTCATCAAACCCCAGGGGACCACCCAGCAGCCTCTCCAAATTATTACAGCTCCCACAGGCAGTACTTTGATAAGCATGCTTACACATTAACTGGATATGCCCTGGAGCATCTATATGACACTGAAACCATTAGGAACTATTCACTAGGCTGTAATGGATCACACTTTGATGTGACTTCTCACTTAAGGATGCAGCAAGATCCAGCACAAGGACACAAGGGAACATCTGTTATAATAACCAATGGAAGCTGACACTTTTTTTCTAAAAACTTTTGTCCTTTAAAAAATAACCTTTGAGATCTAATTGGAAGATATTATATGTTTCCATGCCCTTGTCGTTACCAGCATTTGATATACCACAGTGCACTAGAAAGAATAACCTAAGGTTTGGGGGGATTAAGTTAGTTAACACACATTACTTTTAAAAAATAAAAATGCACTGGCATGCAGGGTTAGAGTGAATAGATCTAAACTCAAGGTTCGTGCCATGCAAGGTGAAAAGGATGGAAGAGGTCTAGGCAGGGAGTGCTTGGGGCAGGCTAGCAGAGCAATTTATGCACATTGTGTAAGAGGTGGTTGTTTGGAAATGCTGCCTAGGGCAGACCTTCTGAACTGCATGTGCCCCACAGGTCCCAGCCAACAAAACTGCTGTGCACCCTTTTTACGCAGAAAGTTGGAATGTGTTCCTTCAAAATACACGTCAAAATGTGTACTTCTGGTGATCTGTGTATTCCCTAATGGCCAAGTGTGTTATGCTGCTCCATGGTATAAAGCATCCATGGCTAACCAATACAAAATCAAAAAGGGGAGAAAGAAGAGAGAACTCCTCGAATTGTTATTTCCTTGTGTACTCACATGCACAGCTATTTACATATGCTTGATTTGAAAGGAGTCAAATGAGCAGTATCCTTATGATTAGTACGATCAAATATTTACTTCTGTATTTAAAAGAAAGAGGGCCTTTCTCAGTGTAGTTTTGAGAAATACATAGGGCTTGGTTGTCTTGATGTAGAGATGGGAGATTGTCCTCATATTTTTGAAACGTTGCACAAGGTGGGTAGTGGAGTGAAATGGAAGAAAATTGTCAAGAGAAACAGGGAGTATAGGCTGGAATTAGGAGTGGTCCAAGATAAAAACATTTAACCGTATGGCTATGTATACCATTTACTAATAATTGTAAGGAAAAGTGGTTCTAAATGGCCAAATAATTAAGAATTAATTTGAAACACAGAAGGAACTCAGTAGAATCATAGAAATTTTGATGTAAAATACAAAGGCAATTGTGTAAGTGTAAAAATATGAGAGGCGAGAATAGACAAAAACTGTATGGTGGTTTGTCCTACTTCTGATAAAGTTTTGGAGTAAATTAAGAAAGTAGAGAAAATTGAAACTACTCTGTCTGACATACAGTAAAGTAATAGGTATGACTTTGAAAAAGACATATGCATTCTTTTCTTGCTTGCAGCAGAAAATTTAATGAATATCAGAACATATTAAGGATATCAAAATCAGTCATATGTACATAAAAAAGTACTGAGGGAAATCAGGGTTCCAAGAAATTCGATTGTATTAAGAATGCTGATATTATCAGGGCCTGTCCTGGAGTTATAGAAGACATCAAAAGAGGCAGAGAAACTTTTTGCAATTTTTAATAATCTCATGAACAAAGAGACACTAATTGATTGGAAAAGAGTAAATAAAAAACATATGCTAAAAAAAGTAAAATAGAGCATTTGTAGGCACAATTGCTAGACCTGTCCTTCTTTGTATGGCATTTGTATGAAGTCTCAAAGTTGACTGCAACGGGAGCAGGACCACCGCTCCCTATTATACCAATGTGGAGGTAAGGGGACTTGAGGTTGTTACTAAAATGAGATTAGCACTAAGTCTAGCTTCATTTGTAACATTAAGAAGCTCGACATATGGGACTGAGTCATCAATGGGACTAAATATAAACCAGCATGCTATGGGTGGGTTAAAAATATCTATTTTCAAATAAAACTAATCAGAAGCAAAAGCTAAATAATAACATTATAAGCCACGTAAGTAGAGATGTACTTGAAAGCAGAGGAAATTACCTCTCTGAACTTGGAATATTGTGTATAGTCCTGATCATTCCAAGGCAGATTGTGAATCTTGAATTGAGTAGTACCTTACTCCATAAGCAATCTTTGTTGACTGCAGTGTGATCACTCCTGGTGAAATGTACGTTGAACACAAGGAAGAGCAACACAGTCTGGTCTTTATTATCTAAAGCTTATAATAGAAAAGGTGGAGCAGAGCTCAGCAAAAGATAAAGAGACTGAAAGATCTAATAAAAACTTTAAATAAACTGGGTCTGTCATCTTTGTAAGGGAAAAGAGTAAGGGGGAATGTCACTGGTGTGCACCAAGCTCTGCACAGAGGAGAGATAAATAATGGTCTAAAACTATTTGAACTAGCGGCAGAAATGAGAGACAGGGCATTGAATGTTAGCCAAGGCAAAATGAGAACAAAATGATTTGGCAAGAAGTTTATTTGACTAACTGCCAAATGAATAACAAAGGTCATAAAGAGAAGCAGCTAGAGATTTTTGTTTGTTTGTTTGTTTGAAGATAAAAACAAGGCAAATAATTGAGAGGAAGAAAACCATTGACAACTGTTAACTCAGAGGAAGGAATGGAGCAAAATAGACTTCTTTCAGCCCAACAATTGTATATATTCCTGAAGCATAGGAACGAGAAAGTATTTTTGATAAATCTAGTTCTGGATACATATTTATTTCACTTATTCCTATGAATAATATGAATAAACTTGTATTTGGAGTCTCATTGTACAGTATTAAAATACAATTTGCAAAGCGAATTAGAGTAGAGGTACATGGTATCATATTAGCCCTACTAGTACATATAAAAATAAGTCTAAGTGTCAATATTATTTTGTATTACAGAAGAGTTTCCTAAACTGTTTGGACGAATGGGATTTTGTCAGCACCCAAGTTTCTTGGGGTCACTGGGCACTCTTGTTATCAAGCTTTTAATTAGAAGGCAATAGAGTTCTGCAGACCAGCTGCAGTTCCCTGGCTATGGTCTAATGGCCACGAACAGTCAGGAAACCACAGTTTGGACACTGTTGTATTTGCATTCTGACAGGCACTTTTGAAAAATAGAAGATTTATAAAACAAACAGGCACAATATAAGATGCTTGTACTCTATATGATTTCACCTAGGAAAAAAGCCAGTGTGCTATGCAATAAAAATTCCCCATTCTTATTTACTGTGATCCCCAAATAAAACTTCCCAAACTGTAGTAATTTATCCTATTTCCAGTAGTTCCAGTCCACTATGATGACAAATGCAGCAAAATGCACTGTAATGAATGAAATATATCAGTAGAGAGGTCTGTACATGCAGCCACATTGTGCTACAAGCAAAGGCTGATGCTCACTCCCCTCATGGGATTCCAGCAACTGGCGCTCCTTAGCATTTCAGTACAGTCTGCTGGAGATAGATGCCTTTTGTCAGCTAATTTGCCATCCTGCTTCTTTAGATAGCCAGGAATTACTTCTTAATTGACAGAAAGCATTGAATGTTGTAAACATAGACTCCGCACGCTACATGCTACATGAAAGCAAGTTTGCAATCTTAATTATAGCATATAATATCACTGCAGCTCGTATTACATGTACTTTTCAATATGGTATAAAGCTTATTTTTTCCATTGCATATTTATTTAATTCAAATTTTCATTTAGTATCCTTCAAGGATATCATCTTCTTTTTTTGTTTCTTCCTTTTCAAAATCAGTTAAGATGAGATATTTTGCAAAATTGAAAAATGCAAGGCATTTGTACCAAATACATTTCAAATGTATCACATTAGATAAAGGTTATCACTTTAAATAAGGTATATAGGTTGTGTTTTGGAACAGGAACAATATAAATTGCTGTGTTGCATCATTTCTCTAACCTAATACTGTTTTGCCATTAACACCAAACTAATATTTTGTAGCTATTCCAAATACAGAGTGACCACAGCTCTTTCAAACCATTTCTTACTGATATCAGTGGATGGCGCATTATTTTTGTGCATTATGATTTTGGTATATCTCTTTTGTTTAAAGAAGCAAAAAACCCCCTCTCTTCTTTATACAAAATTGCACCCCAGGGGTGCAATGGAGTTTGTAATTTTGGACAAAATAGCAAAGCAATTCTTAAATTAGGAGAAGAACCTTACTCAGCAATTTGTCCCATTGACTCAAATGGGAATATTTGTGGAGTAAGGTACTACTTAATATGTGTAAGGGCAAAAAAGCTGACTTGCTGTGAAGTGGCAATAAGTTTGGGGTTTGTTTGTAATTATTTTTTTTTTTTAATCTCGAGATGAGAGTATGGAAACTATGGGAGTTAGTAGCTGTATTGGCTGTGTTTCTATGATAGAGGTTATTTATACATGCTTTGAAAAAATGAGTGCATTTCTCTGCACTGAAGAGCCCCAGAAGTATTTCTTAAGCTTTAAATGGCTTTTGTTGATGTGTCCGCAATACTGCCACAGGTTACACGGTAAAATCCTGCTCTTTTAAACTCTTTTAATCACTCTTATCTGAATCTCATTTTTATCTCTGGACATGCAGCATTTATTCATTAATGTCCCTAAGTATGTTAACCACCATATGTTCATTTATGTGAACATCCTGAGTGAGTTGGAAAAAAATAAAAGGAAAAGGCACAGCCACCCCAGAAAATCAGACTGGCTGTTCCAAAGGTCAGTTAACCTTTCAGTCAAGGAACAAAGCTGTGGCATACGCACTGGTTTCAGGCCTTCTGCATACAAAGCTGTATATAATGGGGATTATAGCACACAGTTCCAGGATTAGACCTAGCTATGTCTATTTTAAGGTGGCTATAGTTAATGTCTGGCTGCAAATGGATTCAGGCTCTGGTCTTTCCATGAGTTGCAAGTTTACTTAAAACACCTAAGGGTCTAAAGGCAATACAGGCTTTGTTATTAGGAACAATGGTGGATGAACATGCTTTCCTGTAGGTATACTGGATTAACTCCAGACACCTCTACAGTGTGGAAAAGAACCTATATTATTTTATTTGCAGTTAGTATTGACAGCTAAATATTTCAGCTGTATGCACTGAGAAGCAAAAAAAAACCCCAAACAAACCCAAAACCAACAGCAGAAAAAACAAAACAAAACAACCCCAGGTTTTTTTTTGTAACCCTTCAGTTTGGTGTTAGTAAAGCCTGCTAGAGGTGTAGCTGAGGGTTTAGCTGTTATTCTGAAGACCAAAAAATGAAATAGTCTTCTGTTCAAAATGGTGAGAGCACTAGCGTGACTCCATTTCACATTTCCTTAGAGCATTTATTAATGAAAAAAAAAATGATGTGAGGCTAAACTTCACTGTGGCATTTAGCTTATGTATACAAGAGTTCTGTGGATAAATCTGGCTCTAAGTTGCTAGGAATACATCCCTTTCTGAAAAGAGGTAATTTATGACTCCATCTATGAAGCTGTGTTTGAAAGGAAAGATCAAATACAGGAAGAAAAAAAGCTTTTTGTCTGGTTGTGTTCACTATTTAACTCCCCTCTCACATGGAGTTCTCAATATTTCCTATTGTTCTAGGATTCAAAATACAATTTTAAACCACTTTTATTTATTGCAATTTGGACTGCATGCATTTTTTTCTTTTCAGCTACCGATACAGTGGGAAGTTTAGCAATGCAAGAAATAATCTTGCTCACACATTATAAAACATTGGCACCTTTACATTTCTAAGGAAATAAAGTCTACCAGGAAAAGTACTTTTAAGGCACTGCAACTTTTTCCCAAGGTAAATATTTCAATGCATAAAATATATTAATCTAGGAAAAAAAGCACTTGAGACATAATAAAGCATTTCATGTTTGCTTTAAACCAATGGGTTATATTTATGGAAAAAAAAGACACAGATTGCCAGCGTTTCAAATACCATGCCTTGCAATGTATAGGGTCTAGTGACATTGTAGCATAACATCTGTAATTTGAAGTTTTCCTTTGGAATGTAATGTAGGAAACACAATTTAGCTATGTCAACAATATCTTGCAAAGTGTTCCCATTTATAATTATTTATATTGTAAATAGCTTTCTGAAGTAAATTTGAAGTTAATGTGCATAAGATGTATTTATTATGTGAAGATTTTTTTTTTTTTGTTTAAAATATAGCTACCAATACACAATTTTTGTCTGTTTTTCTACATTTTTAAACTAAGGATTGTCCTATATAGGATACATTTTCAGGAATTCATTTTAATTAATGAGAGTATTTCTCAGAATTGGGAGGGGACATTGTAAAAGTAATTTATTTCGATTCCTGTGAATCCTAAGTGCTCTCTGAATCTTGAATGAAGTTTATCAAAATGTGAAGGGACACTGGTAATATACTGCTACTTCATTTAAGAAAGATGTCCGAATCTGCTCAAATACTATTCTGTCAGGAAGAGCTGACTTACAGGGGCTTAATTAAGATTAATTGTCTGCTTTGTGAATAGTCTGCCATGTTTCTTGAAGCCATCCACCACCCCTGTGCCTCAGCTAAATCAGCTTGCTGCCTTGGAGCATGATGCCCCTAAGGTGCTTAAAATACTATACTTGGACAAAAAGCAGTGTTATGACAAGCAAATAGGCAAGAAGTTATGCTAAACTGCATTCAGACTTGAGCGCTGGCTATTACTTGGGCTTGTGTGCTTGTACAGTTCAATCGACCCATAATAACATGAGCCACTGTGCAGCAGCTTAGCTGCCGCAACCCTTGCCTGGTCTGGAGTTTAGGTCCTTCTGAGCTCAAGGGTTCAGGGTCAATGCTCTCACTTTCTAGACCAGCTTCTGAGCCATCAAACCCCATCCTCGCAGTCACTCTCACTGAGGGTCTCCCTTGCAGGTGAACAAATGTGAGACTGATGGGTGGTGTCAGAGAGTAGTGGGAGCCCGATAATGTGGCTGGGTGAGAAAGCAGCTTTCTCAGGAGAGAAAGTGGTTGCTCACATATTTTCCATTTGCAAGACTCAGAGCAAAACACATAACCAGTGGGGATGGGGGTGAGATGCACAGAAGAGTCAGTTTTGAGTCTCAAGTAAATTAATTGCATAAAATGGAGATGCAATTGCGTCACTGGCCCTTCACTCCTGTGTGGAGATAGGCACTCAGTTCTTGAAGATGCTCCTGGGAATAGGGAGTACTCTGCAGCATTGAGTTAGATGTTTAAGCTACGTTCATGATTTTAGCATTTCCTATGGGGTAGTTCAGGCAGTTCCCCTTTCCTTGGCCTGAATTTGGCCCTGGTTCTCCATGCAGGCAGGAAATGGTGTCATCTTTTCCCCAAACGATGCTCTTTAGCTGTGCAAAACATGTGTTGGGTTTCTTTCTTTTTTTTTTTTTTAATGCATGGGTGAGGGGTTTCAGAAATGCCCGTTATTGACCTACCTCTCTGCCTTTGAAGCCCATGCTGAAAAAGAGACACTGAGATCACTAGGCACTCATGGGACCATATTGTCCTCCACAGGACAGCAGTAGTCCTTAGTTTCTCTATGCTCAGCTCTGCAACAAAACTGACTACCATCCTCAATGCTGTGTGCTGAAAGTCCTGCTACATCCATGCCTGCTCTTTGGTCTTTCTTCTAGTAAATAAAGAGTACCCATTGCCCACTGGTCTCTATTCACTCTTGGCTCCTACGCTCATTGGCAAATTGCTCTGCACTGAGGAAATCTGCTGTCGTGGCCATTGTAATAAAAGTGTGCGATACCATCAGGAACTTCCTCTATCCCCATATGGTGGCCATCAGAGGCTTCAGCATGAGCACTTTCATTTGATACAGCTTCTCTGACTGTCAGAAGGTCACAAATAGCCTGCTGCTATGCAGCCTGGCGTGCCTGTGTGAATAAAAAGGGCTATCCACCACAGCACAAAGCCTGACAGGCTACATGGTTTCTTCATGGATGTTAACAGGAGTTTCACTAAGCATGCACGCAACGCTCTGGACTATGGTCCAGAGGCCAGGTGCAAGGCTATGTATACATGGAAACAGTTGGACCTCACCATCATCAAGCCTGCTCATCCTCGCAGACATCTCTCTCTGCCCACACTCTGTCATTGCCTTTCTCCCACAGTCCTCTCATTTTTGGCTCCCTCGGGCATTATCCCTTCCCGTTCCCTTTCCTCTCTTCTGCCTCGAGCCCTGGCCTGTGATTTCACAAATCCTGTGATCTAGCTTGCCCAGCAAATGTCCTCTGTTGATCCTGAAAATCATGTTTTCCTTTTCACGAGGAAAATGGCTATCTGGCAACAGTTTCCATCACTTGCACTCCCCTTTCCCTTTCCCTTCTTTATACAGCTGGTGTAAATGCCATACTGAGGACCCTGCAATCTTTTTCTCACAGGCATTAGTTCTGCTACAAGAAAGCTATTGGTTGAGGGAATGGAGGTGATGAACTTTTCAGAAAAGCTACAGACAAAAGATGGTAGATGCCTTCAGCATACCAAATACACACACTACTTTAGCTGCATTGCAAAACATCACCACTCTTGGTCTGCAAACAGACCATAAAGATGAAAACTGAAACCAGAGAACATATGCCTGTACTGGGAAATAACAACAAAAGCTACTATCAAATGCACCTGAGAGGGAAACTTAAAAATTGGGTCTTTGTCTAAGTATGCATTAAACTACGTGCAAATAATTAAATGTTCATTATTACTGTTCATCTCATCATTATCATTCATTTATTCATTATTATCATAAGCTCTTATCAGCTTTGTCCTTTTTATCATACTATCTAAATTTGTCACCTCTTATCTATACTCTTTTAAATCTATAAATAAAAATTTTCTATAATAAAAATAATATTAATATAAAATGCAGAGCACAAACTGAGGCCTGGAAAATAAAAACCAGAAAGTATCATATATATCATATTTCAAGCTTTCAACTGACTATAAGCTCCACTATTTGGTACTCAATGTATCAGGTGGTAAATGTCATATGGGAGCCATCTTTCACTTCCAGCAATATTCCTAGGAATTGTTAGTATGACGTATTTGGAAGTTATACCAAAGCTGTGTTGCAAACAGATAAACTTGTATGTTATCAAATGTGCTACATTACTTGATTTTTTTTTTTTTAAATAAGGAGAAACATGACAAAATGGGGAAGAAAGCTTAAGGTTCTTTTTTTAAGCTGGATGCTTTCAATTTCCCCTCAAGATGTAGTGCCAGTGATCATTTGATTCACTTTCAAAGGAATCTTTCTATGGCTCCTTCTATCTCCCTTGAAACTTGAGGTAGTTCTGAACTGGTCAGCCTGTTGGGATCAGCTAGAGCAGCTTTGAGGTTACACTGATTTGTGCCACCTACCATGACTGTCTACGCATCTGTCACATATGAAAAAAAAATGTCCCTCTGGCTTGTAGAGGGTTTACAAGTGCAAGAGGGTTGAAACAGCGGTAAGCATCTCACCACCACTTAAAAACACTTTTTCACATTAGTACTGTCTGCTTTGTGAGGTAAAGCAGGTTAGAAGTCCACCATTCTCCTGTGCTATTACCTTCACAGGTGGTAAGAAATGAAAGGAAGAAGGTACCAGAAGATGTGAAACTATGCTTTTTCTTCCACACTGTCCAGCAAAACTGAGTGAACACCCAGAAGACTATTCTCATCACGGCAGAATAAATGCTTGCCCGGTGGAGTCCTGCCTGTATGCAACCAGATAAGGCAACTTAGGTGGGAATGCTCTTTTACACTGACAGTGGGGCGGCTGGTGAATCCACGTTTGTGTGTACAAGCCAGGCAAAAGCCCATGCTAAATGTCAGTGTTTTCCATGTTGGTGACGTCCTGTCAAAGGACACTAGGACTGTTGTGTGCTGAGCCTTTTGCTGCTTTCCTTTTACCTTTGCATCCATTTGGAGCCCAGGATGGAGAGAGCTGAAATTGCAGAGCAGCTTACGCAGTTCTAACAGGAGTCAGATCCATTTTTCATCTGAAGCTTCTTGGTTTTGATTCTGACACAAGACATTTCATCAGGTTATGAATTATTTCTACAAAAGCAGGACTGTGTTTTGCCTGTCTGGTTTCTCTGTGGGACAGTTGTGTCATTTTCTTTTTTTTTAAAGAATACCAGTGAAAGGCATCCTTTGCGCTTTCAATTTGGAGCACATCAGTGAGGTGAAAAATACGGCGTTAGTGTTATGTCTATTTCAGTCGAGGGCACAACTGTGCATTTTGATGTTATGTTTCTGCCTTTTCTTTAATCACAAAGGCAGAGCCTTTCTTCTGTGCCGCTTTCTATTTAACCTCCAAAACAACTGCAAAGTATTAGAATGACTCCAGTATCCTCTCCAGCATGAATGTTTCTTGAGCTCAAGAGAAATGCCCACAGTTTCATTAGGCTGGTTATCTGACAGACTGCTCATAGAAAACAGCTGATTCTTTTTTTTTTTTTTAACTGAACAGCTTTGGCTTCCTGTGATCAATCTTCTTGGCTACAGCAGTAAATATGCTAAACTACAGGTGCCAGCAAGCTTTGAGACAGTCTGAGGCATGAATGTTAACCCACGGTTGTATTTTGCGTGTCATCAAATAGCCTACCTTGCGTACAACTATTTGGCCTATTCGTTAACTTGGGTTTTTAACTTCATATGTGCTTATTTACTTAAGGAATTAGATCCAGTGTGGGAGAGATGCAAAACAGCCAGCAGTTTAGGAGTTTAGTAAATAATCTCAGCTTTGTTCAGTTTTGCTCTAGGTCAGGCTGCCGCATGGAGTAATTCCATATGGCAACCTGATTTGAGCTTACTCAAAGTAAACCTTAAAATGGATTTTGGCAAAATCCATCCAGCCATCAGGAACCCATTCTCAGTCTCTGCTGAGGATTTCCTGATAGCTTTCTTCATTTGAAAAAAGAAACAACAAAAAAACAACAGAAAAAGAGAAAAACTTTGAAACTTCTTTACTCTCTGAAATACCCTTTCCCCGCTCACAAATCTCAACCATCAAAAAGCCCCTTTAGGCAGCTCTCATCTGTGCCAAGAGCTATAGAAGCTAGAAGGTGCAAACATGGCTTGAACGACTTTGCCTCCCCCTGGCTTGCTTTGCTCGGTGCCTTCCCTTCGGCCGTGTGGCGCAGCGGGCGCAGGCTCTCGCGAGGGACAGGCGTGATGGGGGCCAGAAAGGCGAAGAGCGGGCAGCCGCCGCGGCGTGGTGCGGAGCAGCGGCCGCCCGGTCCCTCGCCGGCTTGTGCCACGGCGGTGCGTGGGCCATCAAAGCCTCTGCTGCTCGGGTAGGGCTGAGAGGGAAGCGCGGGGATTGGAGCTGTGGGAGAGCCTCCTGCGGGGTGCCTCCAGTATTCAAAAGCCAGCGGTAAAATCCTGGCATTAATGAAGTCGTTGACAGAAATACTTTGGTGCCGCTGAAGCGTGGCCAAAAATGTAAAAACATTTTGAAAACAACACTTGAGGCAGCTCAGTGTGCCTCCCTCAATGGAGCGAGTGAAAGCGTAAGTAAACAGAGAGGTTTACTCGTGTGCAAAACAAACATATTTTTAAAAAAATGTGGGTAGGGAAACAAGTACACGCACAAAATCCTCTCTTGTCATTTAGCTGAACGTTGTCAAATGTGAATAAAAACCCTGAGATAAAACTTGGACTAGAGTAGAAATTCTGGCCGAGCTATTTCAAAGTGCGGCTCTTAGGACAAGCTGCTGATTGAAATCAATACAGCAAGACCTGGAATCTGAAAAGACCATTTCTAAGACCTGAGAGGGTCACTGAGCAGAAGTGTCAGTTGATAGTATAGAGGCTGCAATTGCCTTCACCAAGGTGCTTCAGTGTTTGCTTTAGTGACTTCTTGCAGCCGGTGGCTGAGCATACATTTAACATCCCACCTGAGATCACCCTGCTGGGGGAAGGGAAGTTTTTAAAGACTTCTGTAGTTTAAACAGCTCCCTCACCTTCCACATCAGCACGTCACAGATTCTGTATATTAATCAATAATGTTTGATTAATGCACTACATCAAATGAATTGAAGAGGTTATTTTTTACGGACAGACTTTAAAAGGGATTGAAGTTCTGTTTTCTGCTTCAATTCTTTAAAAACATTAATTCATTTGACTTATTAACAAGTTGTGATTTATCACATTAAACTCTTTTAAACAGACCTAGGTTAATATTTTCATTTTGCACACAGTAGCGATGGATTGTTTTTTGGTATTTGTTTATTTGTTCCATTATGCAGCACTTGATTAGGTAATGGCTTCACAAGGAGGGGCAAAATACAGACACTTTATAACGTTAGAAATTACTGTAAACATTTCCTGGTAGTTTAGCAGAAGGGCATGGAAAAGTGATTAGAAAATAAATAAACAGAGAAACTGCATTTCCATTTTTCACATGGCATTGTTTTCCCTGCACTAGAATTGCAGTATTATAAAAGTAATATCAAAAAGTCAAGAGTAAGAATTGAACTTTTCATTTATGCCAAAAGGAAGGTACTCTATTTTGATTACAGGGTACTTTGACAATGGCTATTAATATATGAAGAATTCATTCAAATTCAGTTGCACTGTATTGGTATTACAAGGAGGTGCAGAGGAGAGAGAGCATTCAGGTAGAGTTTGCCCAGCGTAGTGTTTCCATTTTAATTACTACCTATATTTAGCACTCAGATTCTCAGCAGGTCACTCCAGCTCACTGAGGTAAGTGAAGTTGTACTGACTTGTTCCAGCTAACGATCTCCAAATCTCTCTTTCTAGTTGTCATGGTCTCTTACGAAAATGAAGTTCATGCAACCACACCGTCTCTTTGTCCCTCTGTCAGTCACTTCATCCCTAATATCTTTGCAACTCTTCAGCCTAATTGAACTAAGTTTTCAAAAGAGATGTCTGTGTAAATTCTCACAATTTTTGTAAAAATAGGATGCTACAGAGAGGCAAGAGACCTTCCATACTGCAGCTGAAGTACAGTGAAACATGAGCTTTCCTCTTACACAACATGAGAACATGGAAACTCAGACACAAGACACCAGACCTTAGGGAGTGAGATTGACTGGGTTATCTTCTCCCAGAACTGTGTATTTTATTGTATTTAACGTTACTTTGATGCTATCCATTCAAATCTAGTTGCAAGATCACTTTATGCGTCTGAGCCTTGAAAAGGCTAGATGGTCTCCTGCTTCAGGAAAACATTTGTTGTCATGGTGAAACACCTACGCTCAAGTGAAAATTATTTCAAAAGAGCTCTATGGTCCACATAAAAGTGTCACTGAGATAAAAAATGTCCCAACACAAATGGATTTAAATCTCTAAAGTGATTTAATTTTTTTTAAAAAAATCATCTGATTTAGGACTGCTTGCTCAAATATGAATTAAATAAGAGAAAATATTGTATGTGTATTTTCAAGCAGTGTCCTTACTTTTACTGTAATATTTCAGTTCAGCAGATTTTTTTTACCATAGCTCGGGAATTATTTAGGATGATAGTGAAGACTGCTATGATGATGTATATGGAAACAGCTAGCTTTAAAATCCAGCTAGTTTTAAAATCCAAAAAGATTTTAAGGATATTCACTGTGATATCAGACATTGCTACAATGAGCACATAATTTCCATGAGGTGAAGAAGAAAAAGGAGAAAGCATGCAAATTCACAATGGTACGATGCATTTGCAATATGGATTGCACTTATCTTTTTATTTGCCACAGACAATGTAAATTATGTGCAACAGAATGGAGAGTCAAATGATCCAGCATCTGCATAACACTATAAATTACACTGCACTGAGTATGCTAGAGAAAAGAAGACTTTACCAGTATCTAGTTCAAATGAAACAGTGTAAAAAGCAGTGTCCAAAAATCAATCCCAGATGAGCAGACCCTTACAAGTATAGAGGTTCAACTACATTTTGGTGTAAGTACATTATACATATGGGTTTTCAAACACACTCTTCCAATTCACTTTTACTGTCAGTCAGAGGCAATAATATTAGAATAATAACAAGCACCTGAGGTGACCTGAGGTTTCGCAGTGTTTATATGAGTGCATCTAGGTCAAGATCTTTAGTGTGTCTCCCACTGTACCGTATTCCACATGCAGTCTTTTGTCCTTAAGGGCTTCCTCTTCTGGTGGGTGGAGAATGCTTTGCCAGTTGTACCCCTCCATTCCCTGGAAAGTGGGTATCTACTGCTTGGCTGCTGCAGTTGTGAAGGGTCCAGTCACTGTCTTGGCCAGTCTTCCTCCCAAAATCGCAAGGCAGTCTGAGGGAACTTCTTGGTTCTCCCATAGATTTCGCAGATTTGAATTTACTTTGTTTCTGATCTTGTAGATAAATTCAGATTATAGAGATTTCAGAAGGCAGAGAAAAAAATGACAAAGGCAAGAGTCGTTCAGGTGCTTATGAGGAAAAGAAGTGGCATACAGAACTACAGAATAATTGTAATTTTGGCTGGAAATTGGTGGATGCAGGTAGAAGGAGGACAGACATGGGACCATGAAATGAAGTTGGCAAGAAGGCAGATATTTAAGCTTCCTCTGACTTAAAAAGAAAGATTCAGTGGACTTGCTGGCAACTAGTATGCTTTTGTTTATTTGTGTTCATTGATTGGTTATCTTTTGCATGAGAAAAATAATTTTAGCATTATAACAAGTATGCCCACTTTTACATACCTCACTCCAAAAATATTTCACCAACTCCAGCAATAGTTTTCCCAGAGTAACCAATGAAACACCAGGTCTGAATAGATTCAGTCTTTCTGAAATAGTCTTTGTCTTATGTCTGGGAAGTAACACAAGGAGACCTGCCTTCAGGTCTGATTACTTAGGAAATAGAAGAGAAATAATAATTTCTCTTTCAATCAGTCTATGCTGCAGGTTCTGTTAAAGCATATAGTTTCTATCTTCCTTAAGATGAGGGTAGTCTCAAATAATCCAGAAAGACAGATGCCTTCAGGTTATTTATATTTTTATATCCTTTTCCATGCAATGATAAGAGAAGACATACTGTCAAATTTTTTTTTTTTAAACAATGGCCTTATGGCTAGCAGACAATGAGATGAGACATACAAAGAGATTTCCAAATGCTGTTAAGCTTGACAGGGCACCAAGTGTGTGGTTAAAGACCAGTTTTGCAGCCTTTGTGCCTGATTCCCATCTCAGCTGCACCAGTGTAAGGTGGTGGGGCTGCCTCCCCTGCAGTCAGAAGCCGTCCACCTTTGTACAGTTTTACAGCAGACTAATTGTGGCAAATCGACCAGAGGTATTCCTAACTGAACATGGTGTAAAAGAGAAAGAGAGGGCAAAATGAGCCTTTTTGACAACAGTATCCACTGTGCTCAGTGATTCTTAGATGTTGTACAGTCGTCATAAATCAAACAGCAGGTGGTTTTAATTGATGAAATTATCCTTACTAATTTTTAAGCTGTCACAGACAGATCTAAGGCGAGTTATGTGGTCGAGTTGGAGTGGATTGTTTTTTCTTAGAAATGTACAAAGCATTCTGTCTTCAATTCTGAAAATGGAAACATGACTTCTTCCTGGCCTTGCTTGGGCGTGCAAGGCTTGCTGGCTCAAAGGAAGAATGATATTTGCTTTAAAAAAAGAAAGACAACATTTTTTAAAATGTTCCAGAAAGATCAGGTCACATCTTCCCCAAAAGATCCTTAACATCTTTTGTAACAGTACCAACAATAACTTGTGCAGGTTTTGGACAAAATGTGCCAGTAACAATGCAAAAAAATAAAATCGATGGCCATCTCAGACACAGAGCTATTGCTCATGAACAGATTGATGTGTTCACGCACAATTGCTCTGAGAGGCCCTAGACATGTTGGGGTCAAATCGGCAAAATAGGTAGCAACTGTATTCTCACAGCAGCCTCCAAAGGAGACAGGCAGATGTCTATTCTGTCTTGCAAACACATTCTTTTACAATGTGTTACTTCATCTCTTTTATTGCACAAGAGGAAAGTGAGAGACAGAGAATCAAGGATAACACTAATGATAGACCATATGGAATCCATAAACAATGTTGTTCTAGAATAAGATGGCCTTTAAAGGGGGTGGGGGCCTTATTGTACTTGGGCCAGACATTACCTAACTCCCCAGGTGAAAGAAGGAGAAAAGGTGAGAATAGGGAGCAGACGCTGGGAGTGTGCGATTCAGAGCAAGGCTTTCTGGAAGATATAAAGAGCAGCTTGAATCCCTTTAAAGGTTTGAGTTCCTTTGTATTAAAATAGCCTGCTCCTACTCTCTGGGATCTGAACCTTCCTCATGAAGACTACTGAAGAAAATACAATTTTGAAACTGGATTAAGAATTCGGCCTGTTATTCGTGAAC
Source organism: Aquila chrysaetos chrysaetos (assembly GCF_900496995.4). Lineage (NCBI taxonomy): Eukaryota > Metazoa > Chordata > Aves > Accipitriformes > Accipitridae > Aquila > Aquila chrysaetos. Next base: position 65,173,480 of record NC_044005.1, read on the forward strand.
CACTTAGGAAATCCTGCAGTTTTATGTGAAGACATGGGGTCCCTAAGGGGGGAAATGATTGAGGGAATATTCTCCAGTACAAAATGGCCTTTCTTTGACAAAGGGAAGCCAGTAATAACAGCGAAGACTCAGGGCTGTCCTAAAAAAATGGATAGGAGAACCACTACGCTGCCACTTTTACAGTTTTTTAAAGCTCATTTTGGATAGCACTGTACTCAGCAAGTCACCCTGCTGAAAGCAGTCATTGCTCTTGGTGCTAGCATCTGAGCCAACCTAGCCCATGGCCAGCAAGTGGGACAGCTGTCTGCAGCGAGGAAGCTAGAGGAGTTAGTTATTTCTCTTCATATTGCGTCTAACTGGCCAATGTTTTAACTGCATGAGTGTACGGAAGAATGATAGTGTCTGTCTCCCCCAACATATGTGAAGGTTTCAGGTTTTGGCCTTGTTGTATTTGACCTCATTTAGGACAAAAATGCTTTTATCTAAATCAAAGCCAATTTCTAGTATTAGTCTGAACTTGTGAAGACCCCCAGTGAACAAAAATATCACAGGAATTAGGCAATACGTTCAGAATGCATTTTGAAGTTTTAAGCATGTGCTTAAGTGCTTTTCTGGCTCTACTTTAATGAAAGATGGAAATGTAATGTGGAAACATGACCGAGAAATTCTGTTTCATTAAAATTGGAATGAATCCCAGCGATGAACAAAACTCAAAATGAAGTACTGTTTTCAGATTTAAAAGTAGCTTCTCTCCATGTTTATTCTCTCCATTTTGCCGCTGCCTGATGTGAGCCCACGGCGAGAACACCACAGCAAGCCTGCTTGCTACATTTCTAATGTGACGTAAAACCTACTAGTTATTGGACAGTGGTTTGTCACACTAGGGCATGCTAGAAGGACAGTAGGAATAATGGCTGAAGCATGAAAGCATAACAAGATTTGTTTGCTTCTCTGAAGTTTATCTGACTGCCATGAAAAGGTTATAGGACACAGAAATGGATAACAGTAAATGGTTGATATAGAAGAAAAAAAGCCATTTCTGTTTTCATTTCTTCTTTGATGTAATTCCATAATTTATCTAGTAACAGCAGTAGAACAAAAGCATGTTGAGGGAGGGACCTTCATCTGATGCAAAACATGTAGCTATGCTGACTTCTGCATGTTTGTTTGGGGGAGAGGGCACAGCCAGCCAGCTCAGCGTGTCCCAAAAGGGTTTTCTAGTTGGGGGCCTCTGTCTTTTTGCAGCTGTGACCAAGTCACCAAGCAGAAGCAGCCACTCAGCCATCTCAGCCAAGGCCAAAATGAGGTGTCAGAGCAGGGTGCCCTTTCTGGTGGCTCAGAGAGAGGCAGGAAAAATCTGAAGGGGAAGACAGTCAAATGGCTAGGGAAATAGTGAAGGACTTTAGGAGGAACAATACTCTGTTGTTTCTGCAGGATCTTTTGGCTGAGTTAGAGAGGAGGAGTCTGGGTTTTGTCTCTCTGCACAAGGGGAAGTGACAACTTGGAAGGAGGTAATTGTGCCGAGACTTGGTGAGCCCCTGTCCTGGGAGTAGCTCTGTGCTCATCACACATCTTTGCTTTGGGGGCTGATGTTTTTTAACAGTACTTGTGAGAATGATGCTGCCACTAGCGTGGCAGAAAGAGCCTTGGGTGATAAAGGCTGCCACGCTGGGTCTGAGCTCAGTGGGTCACTATGGGCGTTGACAGGCGACTTAGTCCTCCTCTTCTGTATTTGCTAGAGCTACAGATTTTGACTATGAGCCAAAAGCTAAATAGGTCCAAACCAACGAAGGATAGGTCAGTCAGTTGCTAATACATGTGCTGGTCTGGACGCAATCTGGATGGCAGGGATGAGGGGAAGTTTATCTGTGTGTTCTGTTTCTCATGTGCAGCCATTGTCGGTTACTGTTGTAAAATGTGACAACATAGTCCAGCCTTTTTCATTAGTCATTAAAAAAAAAATAATCTCATAATACCAACCTGCCACACTTCTTCCTTTCTTATTTTAATAAAAGATAGGCAGCAGCATCTTTTTAATGAAAATATTGCACAGCTAAGTATCCCGTAGCACAATGACATAAAATGGCAAATATATCTCTGAATACGATCAGATCTTTTTAACATGCATACCCTGGACACCCATGAGAATCCAGTGAACACTATATTATTATGTCGAAGCACAAGAAATAAAAATGGACCATGAAGATGATATATACTAAAATTTTTCCTATTGTGACTTTTAGTACCACTTTTTTTCATAGCTCAGCAGGAGGCCTGAGCTATGCTGAGCAATTGCCAAACAGCATGGTAAACTAACAAGTGGGTTTTCTGTATGTTATCTCCAGTTCAGTGGAACTTTGTAGGGCAACAACCCACTAGTAGATCACAACTCATTTTGGCAGGCCATTTTGTGTGCATTATTGACCTTTTCTTGCTGTCCATAAATCCTTGACAATGCTGACACAGAAACGCACCAACTGACCTTTCAAAAAATGTTGGAAATAATCCGTTCCAGCTGCAGGCTGAGGACACTGACCATATTCAAATATAAATCTCTCCATCAGCACCATGGACTGCTGGCAACAGCAGCATTCACACTCCCCCAGCTGATCCTCCACACCAACAGGCCTCATGTCCCTTATGAAAAAGAAAATTCTCACTGGCTAAAAGCAGGAGGAGGAAACCCCCTTTTTAAAGCTGAATAGGTAAAGAAAATTTAAGACAGCACTGGTTTGACTTTCCCCAAAAGCTGGCTAGGCACTAGAGCATCCTCCCTTGACAGCTCTTCCTGTAAAATGTTCTTAGCACCTGTAAGTCCTCTGGATCTTGAGCTCAAACTCAAGCCCAGAACAAAGTGTACATTTCCTGTTTTTGAACTGGCATCATTTCTTCATGTTTTAAAGCACAAGCCTTTCCTCTCAAAAGTCTTTGAGCATAGTATTCTCTTGATTTGCAGAGTGCAATATGTGTTTTTCCCTTTCTTCTAAAGGGAAAAAAACCCCCAAGACCTTGAGAACTGACTCATCGGCTGTGATAAACTATTGCAGTTGCGCAGGGGTCCTCATGAGACTGGATCCTTGAACCAGCTGCCTGGGTTAGCTAAGCTGTGTTAAGGGCCAGTTACACAGGGCTTACTGTCTGTGGAATTGGTCTTAACTTGAGGTAAGCAATGGATGAGCTTCTTTGAATGAGCCCTTGATGAGCATTTTCTGTAGGCTGAGCGCACTGTAAGTTTGCAGACTGCCTGACCTTGGGGTACTTTGTTCATGTTCCTAAATTAATTAGCTTTGACTTACATCCAGTGAAGAACTTCCCCCATGGCTTTCCTATCAAACCATGATGAAATATATTAGTAGATATGTGAGATAAATATCACATACTTCCAAACAGCTGTGCTTTTGCATTTCTTTGGCAAGGAGGTGCACTAACTCCTCTTTCAGGGAGTTGTGTGCCTCTGTGGAAAACAGAGTTTGAGTAACTAAGAGACAATCTAGAGCTGAGGTAGCAGCACAGAGATTTGTGTTCAGAAAGTGATAAAGACAAACCATTTGGCAGGGTTGAAGGAGAAACTTCTTCTCGTATGATTAGCAATTACATGCAGGGTGCAATAATTAAACTTAAGACTACAGAAAGGAAAATCAAATCTCTCTCACACTGTTCAACTACAAAGTTCTCTAACTGCCATGGTAAGGATAAGATGCTGGTGGGAGATTCTGCATGTTGCAAAGTGTCTTCTGAAATGTGTGGTGTCAAGCTCATTCATGTATAAGGGAAAGTTCCATTTAGGTAAATAGAAAAGATAAAAAGTCCCTATCTAGTTGTTTCAGGATAGTAGCTGAAAGAAAACCTGTATCATATAAGTATTACTGTTACAAACCCCACCGGATCTTTACTATGGATACTAATCATATTAATAATATTTCACATTTGCAGAGAAATGTAATTCAGTCTGTATATTATTTCCAGAAAACTTATTGATGTGGATAGCCGGTAAAAGATGGCTAAATAAATAAATGGAAATTTGCAATAGGCTTTTTTTCTTCTGTTTCTTCCTCATTAAACATCCTGGGTAGTAATCCTCAGAATGGTCTTTTTTCAACCCCCTTTCCAGGATCTGTTTTCCTTTGTCACCCATGGGCTTGATAATACAGATTTGACTTTGCTAATATGCTTCTCTTCTGTTTGCTTTGTGTTTAATTCTGGAAAAGAAGTAGTAGTAGCATGTTCTGCATATAAGAGTGCTTCACATTTCCTTTCCAGCTGGCTAGTATATATTTTTTTGTAATTATTGTTTCTACATTTGTTTCAAATTTCCCTGCCTCCTTGAAGCAAAGGATAATAGTTTTGAGAACCAGTGCAAGGGTATTAAACTCATCTGTGTAAAACGGAATTCCAACAGCTTGGATGGGATTCTAATGCTTTTTTTTTTCCTCTTGTACGGCCAGGGACCATGTAATGATCTAGTCCAGCCTTCTGTATAAGGCCATAAACCTCACCATGGTTCCACAGCTTCTTTTCACTGTGTACTCTCGAAGTACAGTGTAAATACTAAGCAACAAAGAATCTGATTAAGTTCTTCTGAAAAATCATGGTGAGAAAAGTTCTAAGAAGTCTAAAAACTGGGCCTTTTGGTGGGTCTGCAATTAGCAGATGCCTTTCATAACTGCATGTAAACTTTTTGTAAAAAGCCAAAATAACTTAGTCTGCATGACTTGAATATTTCAGAGCCCTTAGATCTTCAAGGAAAAAAAAGATTTAAATGTGTTTGTCTTGACAGTATTTTTGTGCAGAATGCTTCAATACTGTTTCATTGACTGAATATCTGCTTCTTTTCATAGTGTCCTTATGTAGATCAATTATTCTTTTACATCTCAAGATAATACTTCATATATTCTGCCTATATTTGCTCTTAAAAAATGTTGACAGTTTGTTCATACCGTGATTTATGTATGTCTTCAGCACTTATATTCCCTTGAGCTATAGCAGATCTTTCACTTCAGTTCCAAAATGTCTTCACACAGAAGGAGCTGGAATCTCTAAGTTGGAATTGCACATTTTCCTTAAAGGTTGCTTTGCTTCAGCAACTCATTACTGAGTTCATTGAAGACATTGGTAATGAGCAGCAGAATGTCTCCATAAAATAGATACAGAGGTTCTTTTCATCCTCTCTATCACTCCTCTAGTGAGTTTTAAAAATTCATGGAAACATGTGAATAAATGTGAAAAGAAAACCATTGGTAGATCTACTTAGCAGCATATCACCAAAGGTTCCTTTCACCCTTCATGCTCTTGCTGACAAAACGTTAGACAACCACAACCTCTTTAATGACAGCCCCTCCTTCTATTTCACCTTCATATCTTTATGTTGCACTTATGAAGAAAGATCTAGTCTGGAGGCCTACTTTTATAGTCCAAGCTTTCCTTTGAAGGCCTTTTAAACCAAGTTTCCATTTTTCCCTTTTCTCTTTCTCCCATCTCAAATTTCAGTAGATGCGTTAAGAAGAAAGGGTTTTTTTCCCTTTGTTTCCTGACCATTTACATCCTCAACCAGTCATAATGCTGATGTCCCTAAGAGTAACCACATGCAGGACTTTGGCCAAGCTTTTAGTGTAGCATTAATCTGTACTGAAGGAAGATGCTTTAGCTTTCCTCATAAGAAATTAGTAAAAAAAAAAAAAGCATCTAGCATTTGGCAGCAGCAATGCTTAAACCAGCTTAAGCAGTTCCCATCCTCAGATACCCCTCTGCTGGATAACCATGAAGAGAACTCAATCAGACCTGTGATATGGCTGGAAAATTACGTAACTGAGGATTTTGTATTTCTGCTGGATCAGTTCATCAGCCTGGTTCACTGTGCAGCTGCTGGAGGGGGGAGAGGGCGGCGGTGCAAGGAGCAAGCACCTTGGACAGAGATTGCCACCATTAGCAGTGCTAGGAGAAGAATAATGCTGTTAAAGTGAATGGTTCTGTATGACTCACTTTATGAATCACAGCTTCAGGAGGAAACCTCTTCATACACCCACAAACTGATGGCTGCCCTTGTACCAACACTGTGATGCCTGCAGGTGCCTCTAGACTTTTATAAGACAAAAGAAGAATTATTTGTGGGGATAATGAGTTTGGGATGAACTGACTCAGCTGGCAGAGCCTTCGATTTCAATGAATTCATTGTCCAGATAATTCCTTTGAAAGAATTATAAAGATGGTTTGAAGAAGTCAAATAGTTTTCAGCCATCAAGAACTGATGAAAAGTTAAGTTCTTTTCTGTGGTAAACCTTCTAAAAGTATGTTAGTACAAAGGAATAGTTTCTTATTAAATCATAACATCACTAATGGTTTTTCTGAAAAGTGCAGCAAGATAATTTAGTACATGTTTGACCATAACTGGAATGACAATGACAGTCTTATCATTGTCTAAAATACTATTTAGAGGTTTTTATTGCATCTAGATGATTCACGTTTCCCAAACATTTAACTTTGCATACTTACCTAAAACTCTTGACATCAAGGCAGGTTGTTTTTTTTTTTTAAATCTTTTACGTTCAGCAGTAATGGTTTTATATCTATAACTTAAATGGTCCTTTTAGTACATTTGAGGAAGGACAGATTGCCCTTTCCTTCACCTCTTAGTTCTGCTGAGCTAACCACTGAGTTTTGTAGTAGAGTGAATAATGAATTTCAGATTAGACATCTACCGGGAGCACTTTGTTAAGTATCAAATAATTTTTGCACAGTCACTTTTTGGGAACTCCAGTTCTTTTGAGGATAAATTTTGGGAACTAGTAACAGGCAACTTTATTGAAATATGTTTCTAAAATAATGGTATCCATGAAAATGACTTCTTTTCACTGGATAGTAGAGTTCACATATCTACCAGTAGTATAATGGGGAGGGATGATCCTGCAAGAATTTGTAACCTCCTAGTGACTTAAATTAGTGGCAGATAATACAGATGTTATCGCACCTAACACATTCTCTTTGGCCTTAATATAATCAGAAGTAGAGAAAAAGGCAAGTCAGTATTTCATACACAATGAATTTGGACCTCAAGCAGTCCAAGAGAATATAAGTTTTGAAAGCACAAGTTACAATTTTTAAATGCAATGTAAATAAAATTGCTTCTCGTGTGAGAACAGTAATACCACCTATGGGAAAATGTCATCAGTGTCTGGTCTCTCAGTTGATTTTTGGCAAACAGTTCCTGTGGGCCCACAGGTTTTTTTATTTGTTTCTTCACATTCTTTGATGAAGACAACAGTACCCAAACTCTGTCGACTTCCTCTGTTTGCCCACCTAAACTCAGAAACTCTAGGGACCTTTGCCAATATTCTGTGTTTTGAATCACCTGGTATACAGGGTTTCTATGTCTATAAGTTATGAATTCTCAGGGTTGGATGCTAGTGTTTCTTCTCTTTTAAGTGGAGCAGATAAAGCAAAATACTAGGGAAAAATAAATCTTTTCTTGCCAAAGTGAACTGTTTGAAATTACTGTCCTTTGGCATAAAACAAATAGAAGATAACTTTGGGTAGTTAGAGTAAGAAAACAGGGGACTAGAGTCAGATCCCCTTCTGGGAATTTTTTTTTCAGCTCTAAACCTTTTAACAGTTTTAGGACCAAGGGTGGGGCTGTTGCAAATACAGTAAAAAGTTTGCTTCCAGGAATAAGCAGGAAGGGTACGCCTAGAATATTAAAGGTCTAAGTTTTGTAAGTTAAGACCTCTAGTCAAACTTTTACTGGCCTTTGAGTCAGAAACAGATTTCAGGGATCAAGAATCTAAAGACATGGTCACTGAATTAATTCTTCACATTCACAGAACAAAAACTCACCATAGAATAATATCAGACTCATTTAGGTAACAATGAAGTATATGCATTAGGACAAAAGTCAGATCTAGTCCACCCAGAGACATTAAGTGCATTCATTTGCCATATTTGTACTAGTGCGGCTTAATGTTGGTGATTAGATAATAAAAGAAGAGTCTTCCATGAGGCAGCCTTCATCTGGCATTGAACTCATATTCATGCCAAAGTTCCCATCTGCAAATGCAATGAGACCTCCATTTCTTTGGAGCTTAACATCTAAGGCTTAGGCAAGATTTATCCCTAACAGACTGGCCACCTGTTAGTGTTTTCTAACATCTTAAAACTTATAATAACTTCTGAATTATCATTCTTTTCTTTCTGTTTTTTTTTTTAACTTAGATGCAAATTTTCATAAAATTTTTGTATGATGTATTCTTATTTGCTGAATTCTGTAATTTTTTTCAGTGAAGTGCTTTAAAAACCTTCTTTCTTTAACAGGACCTGGTTCCTTGAGCTCTGTTAGTTCTCAGCACAAATATACGGGTTAAGGGAGTACTCAAAAAAGGGCAGGAGACCCAGATTCAGACTTCATGTTCTCATTCTCCTGTCTCTCTGAGAGCCCTAGCTAACAAAGGGAATACTGAAATCAGCAGGCTGTAGGGCTCTGAAAGAATTGTCTTAACCACCAGCCTGGAGAGCAAATTGTTCTATCTTGGGAACTGTTTACTCTATGTAAAGCAAGAAAAGGGGGAGGTTCACATGAATGTACCCTACAGGCAACTTGTTAGGATGCTTCCACTGAGGGGTAAGCATAAAGTGGAATTTAACCTCATGAATGGTGTGGCAAAAGGCCAATATCCCATGGGGTGTACCAAGTAACAGAGAAGATATTGAAAGTCTAAGGTGGTCCTTTCTTTATTGTTCCTACTGGAGCTGCTCTACTGCATTTAAACTGTTTTTTAAAAGTGTCCCCTGAAACACTATTATGTTTTATACAATATTTTTAGTCATAGTCCATGGGCAGTATTTCTAAGATCTTACGTTTCTGTATTGGCATCTTTCCCCCTGACCTGCCTCCCATTTGTGGGACTAAGCCAGTTTCCAATGAAAAAAAGTTATGGCATACTGCCCTGGTGTTACATGGAATTGGCTGGCTATACTGGGCTCAATTCTTATCAGATCTTCATACTTTTCTAGTGAGATAAGAAGTCTTCAAAATAGAAATAAAATTGGATCAACTAATGTCCAAAAAAACAATAGCTGGTGACTTCATTATGTAAGTCAGTAATGAGTGATCTCAGACATACCAAAAACTGCTCCATGTGGATCGTCTTTTCCAGGGATAACTAGATTGACTTACCTAGTACTAGTCCCATTCCCCTAAGGGAAAAGGAAACACCGATAAGAAAATTCAGGAAAGGGTATCTCTTTTTAGTCCTGTGAGGAGAATAATAGGCCCATCAGTTAACATAGAAGCTCAGCAGACATATGATTTTGCTCTCCGTTTTGTAATGTTTCATTGAGATGTCTGTTAATGTTTTATATGCCTTGTCAAGAAATAATTCTTTCTTGGTTTTGATTCAAGATATAAAGATATGCCCTGATCAGAGCAGGGAACCTGTGCTGTATTACAGTCCCTTCCACATCCGAGTTAGTTAAGGGGTAGCTGAATGGCAGCAGACAGCAAATGGGACATGGTGTCTTTCTTCTGTGCAGGTTTGCCTGCAGCTTTTTAGCATGAAGTGTTAAAAACCACCAGCTTAACTTTTCTGCAGAGTAATGCTTAAAATGCTTAACTTTTTTTGCAGATTCCTGGGCCTTCCAATTTTCTTTTACTCCGTAGTTTCAGTCTCCGTGGTGCCAACTGTTGTCATACTGTCTGCAAAGATAGACAGTATTTGCCTAGGTGTCAGTCCCCAGCTGCCCGAGTAGTTGCAGAGCTATTATGCCTCCATATATTCCACAGCTTTCTTACGCTCCCTCTGGGAATACTTGCTCACATTGTTTTCTCCTTCTAAACTGTTGGCAGGTCCTGTTAACTTAGTCCTCACAATAGCATGATTTGTTGCAAACGTTGCAATTGGGAACTTGCAGATTTTACCACTTAAAAGTAAGTAAAATCAGGCTTGCTGTGAATTCCTGCATAACTCACAACTCTGTGTAAATCAGAGTAAATTTTGGCCAAGTAAATCCACATTTCTTCTTCTTTTGCATTGGAATGAACTGATTTCTTTGCTTAAAGAAATAGCAAATAGAGCCACATGGGGCCTTCCACTTCAGTACAGCTACATCTGACTCCTGGGTACTCTGTCATTCAGTGGAAACCTGAAATCAGGTGCCTGGGAACAGGACCTAGTGAACTAAGAGGGAATCTTCTCATTCCATCATAAAAAGGCCAAATCATTAATTTAAAATCATCTGTTTCTAGCAAATAACCTTTTTCCTTCTATCAGGGATTCCCTCCCCAGTGCACCCTGCTTCCTACTGGAGCTGGCCACAGAAGCTAAATTTCTTGTGCGCAGAACAAGGAAAAAGATGTAAAGGGGCATATAGTGTTCTGCAATTACATGAGCTAAATGCTGTCTTGGAAACCTCTTTCCTATCCATGCCCTTGTGAGAGAATTCCTGTGAGCAATTCTCTAGGAAATCAGTTAAACTGATATAGCATGTTCGATTATAAACAACTTTTTTTAAAAAAACTTTTTTTTTTGGCCGTCCCCACTGAAGATCTTGGAATTTAAGTCACTAAAGTATCTGTAACTTATTACTGAAAATGAAGGCAGTGGATATCTCCACTAAATCAGGTGATGAGCACAGCATAAAAGCAGAGATGCAAGTAAATATGTCTGTATTCTGTGATGCATTTGGATGATGAACACCAAGAAATGATGGGAGCAACCCAATGAACATTTGGTTAAAAAAAAAGACTGAATGATTATGTACCCAGTAAATGCTGTCCATATTGTGTGTTGCATGAGGCTGAATGAAATAATAATGTAGTTCATAAAGACTCCCTTATACTGTGTATGCATAAAGATTTTGAACTAAAATTGCACAAGCAACATTAGAACTGATATCTTCTGAATTCTGATTGCTTATCTTAGAAACCTTACTGTGCTTACTAAACTAAGTGAATTCAGATAGTGGTATTGTTTGGACTAAGGAACTGGGAGGGCAGAATATAGACAAGACTTAGATTTACTCTAAGCCAAAGGAGCAAACACTCATCGGAACTCTATCCAAAGTTGAGAGTCATACTCTCATCCTGGCTGAAAAATAACCTTCTTCAACAGAAGAGCAAAATGTGAGAAAAAGTATTGGATTTAACATTTAGGTAAAAGAATATGGGTGGGAAGAAGGATTGTTAAGCAAAGAAAATGACATTCTAGAGTTCATGAGGTATAGAGAGAGCAGTTAAAACTTGTAATATAGCAGAAGCTGAGGCAAGTTAGACATCACAAAGGAATTCAAAACAAAGAACAAAAGGTTCTTTAGCCTTATAAACAAAATGAGGGTGTGGGAAGAAGGGAGGCTGCTATGCATTTGGAAGGTGTAGGAATGGATGGAAGGTTGTCCTGCCACTAAAATAATACTTTGCTTCAATTTTTAATAAGTGATATGAAATACAGGTGAGAAGAGACAAGACAGCTAGCTACAGGGAATAAAAAGATTGAAGTTACTATGTTTATGGGGGAATAAACTCAAATCTCATGTCCTTTCCAGAGTTCTGAGAGGACTAGCATATGAAATTGCAAGATTGGTGGCAGGATATTTAAAAATAAAGTTAGCCACTGTTACCATATGACAGCAGATAACAAATGTAAGATGTATTTTTATAAAGGATAAAATATATGCTGTGTTTTTTAAAAAGTTTGAGGAATACCCAGTAGCCTTTTTTTTTTTTTTTAACAAGTTAAATATAGTAGATGTAAGATATCTCAACCTGAGTAAACTGATATTGTGCTCTGTGAGAAATTACTGGTTAGTGTAGTCAGAAGAACTGGTTTGAGCAGAGACTCACCTTTAGTAAGTACTGAAAGAGAGGTGTTGGGGTATAAGGAAGCTTCTAGTTCTAGTCCTGAAGATATGAACTAAATACATTAAAATATAAATATCTTGAATAATCAGCCTGGATTATAATTGCAGTGAAATGACACTGAACAGAGAGAATTACAAATTCATGCCTTTGGGGGTAAATAACAAAATTCAAAGGTCATCAGTAGAGGAGGAGAAAGATTTTTCATTAGTTAATCATAAAATGGCTGTAATCCACAGGTGGGATACAACCATGGGAAAGGCAAATTCAGTCACTGGATTTATTATGCAAAGCTTTTTCAATAGAGGTGAGGAATTAATTTTGCCCTTATCCAGGGTACTCTTTCAGAATATCGTACATGGATCTGGTTATAAATGTTCTAGAAACCTACAATTCAACTAAAAATTCAAAGTGGGGAGAATGGGGTGATCAAAAGATGCAGAGCTAAGGTGTGAGAACAAACTAGAGGAGCTGGCTTTGTGTAGCATACTAAAACAAGAGCTGGGAGAAATTTTACTGCTGTCTCAAAATGTATGATGGAAACAAGCTCTAAGGAGAGAAAAGATTATTTAAGCTAAAGGACAATCTTGATCCAAGAATAAACTGGTAGAAGATGCTCTTGAAAAAATGTTAGGTGAAAACTAAGGACAATTTTGAGTGTAGAACACAGCAATGTTCTGGAACAAAGAAAATTAAGACAAAAAAAATTAAAAGATATGACAACTTGTGAGTAGTTACGATTGCCTGTAATAGCAGCTGAGTAGGCTGAGTGATCAAGATATTTTCCAGTCCTATACTCCCCTTAATGTAGTTTGTATATGCAACACATAGTCATGAAATACTTATGGTATTGATTCAGGTTTTTTTTGAATAACAGATACAAGGGCTATGGCAATGCTAAAAAAGAAATAGTGATAGACATATGCTACAATTGATCAACCTCTTATGATCAGAATTTTGCCTTTATTTGAAATGATAAAACAATGCCAGAACAGATTCTCCAAAATCCCTCAACTGACCCCACATCAGAAACCTGTTAAAAATTACTAAAAAAGAAAGTGACGTACAATTATTCTGTTTTATTTCTAAGCCTCAATTCAGGAATCATGAGTCATCTCCCTGTGGTTTCTCAGTTTCACACAGCTGAAATATTTTATTTTTCATAATGATGATTTGTTTCCCTTCTAGACTTCAAAACTTTTCCCATCTTACTGAAAACTTTTGGTTTGTTTGTTGGTGGATCAGTCCCTATAGTTTTAGTGAACTTCACTGGATAATTTTCACCCCTATTAATCACAAATTTAATGGCTAAACACCCTTCCAAGCCTAAATATATATTTGTGATTATGTTTTAATTCACCAAAACCATACGGGAAGCCCTCAGGAGACCTGATGTATAGTTCTTAAAATGAGACACTCTTTTTGGAGTCCATGTTATACAACTTTAATTGTTGTGGAATGAAAATTTTATAAAAATGTTTAACACTTTTCAACATTAATTCTCACCTCTTTTGTCTAGCAATCCTCATTAATAAATAAATTAATGTGCACATAACACCTCCAAAATACCTGTGAGAAGCGGATGTGAGTATTAGAGAGCAAATCTCCTCTGTAGGAGTGTGGTTCTGTAGGAGTGTGGTTCTCTGGTTGTATGAACACAGAGGGAGTAAGTTATGTACTCAATAAGACTTTGTGTACAAGTAGGCAACTAGTAAAAGCTTGTAACTTGGGAGGAGAGTTACAGTGAGTTATAAAAGACTGAGAAGGTGATGGGACAACTTTAAGAAGGAGAGTAATCCTGAGGAGGTTAATCCTTCAGACACTTCAAGAAGCAATACCTTTTACAGTTCACATACCGTGTTTCTGAGCCTTCTCTTATCACAGGTGAAGAACATTAACTTGAATCAGTTATTCATTGATAAGCATGGTAGAATCAGGTTGGTCTTGATGAAAGGTAGCATTGCCTTGGGTAAGGATAGACAGGTTTGGACCAGATCATCCCCTGAGGTCCTTTCCAGCTGAAACCTTTTTAAGAGTCTATTGTATAATAAGACATTATCTGTCTATATGATATACGCACCTGTATAAGGTCTAAGTATTTTCTCAATGTTTTTCAATTGTTTTTCAAATGTTACAAAAACTTTTGATATTTGCAATAAAATTTTCTTATTTCTAGTTAATTTTCACTCACATGTAGAACAAATTGTATATGTATAAACTGCCACCGATGGCAATAGGACCTCTGGAAACTTCAGTCTGTATAGAGATCTACATTTGTGGGAAATATTGTGTAGATAGATAGAAAAGATATAAAGATTTTTGTTAATTATGGTTTTTTTTAGGAATGAAGCTACTTTGGGTGGAATGCCAATCTTGTTATCGAACATATAAATTTGACAACCCAACTGCCAAGAATCATATCAATAATTTGAGGAATATACATGCAAATTTCAAAACTACCCCAGCAAAAATCTATAGAAATATCTCCACAAGTTTCTTACAGAAGTGTAGAGTGAGGTGAATGTGTCAGACCTTAACAAGGGGAAGTACAGATCTTTTTCTGCAATGGTTCTGTGCTACTTTTTTTCCTAAAGATCAGGGTAAAGTTAGTAGCTTATATTTTCTGCCTGTCCAGGTTGCTGGGGGGTGGATATGCAAAAACAACTGGTTAGCAGTAAGCCGTTCTACAGTAGCATCATGTTCGAAGAACCTACTCTTTCTAAAGTGTAGAATAGCAGAAAATTTTATGGGCCAAGACAAAGAAAAGCTTTATTGAGGAAGACAGAATTTTTCCCGCCTGGGAGCTAAGTATGGGGTTTATGCCATGCAGCCAGAGACAGAGATGTTCTGGCTTTCCAGGACAGCTGAAGCCCCTGTCCTGTTGCAGAAGCTCACTTGTGTTTGTGTGAATATGGGTCACAGAAGGAAAAAGATGTAATGATTTTCAAGGACTTAGCCTTGCAAGTAGGATATTATGGTCTTCCAGAAACTGTGACATGGCATAAAATACAGCTTTGTCTTTTTGTCTCTTTCTATTGCAAGCACTGGTTCAGATTTTGTCTCAGGCCTCACAAATTCACCCCTTTTCCGGCTGCAAGACTACCTGCAGGTCACAGCATCCTGCAATTTACAGCAGTTATGCTGTTGTCTCCTTTTGTCTGTTCATCTGCTGTTGTTCAAGGATTGTGTCCTTGTCTCTTGTCAACCAGCTGTACTTTGCTAATCACCCCTGCTTCTGTGAACCTCCATGGAACGTCACCAATGCTTGCAGGTTTTCCATGAGATCTTACCGTGACATAGGCAGAGTCTTGTCCTCTTTCATGTTCGTAATCTTGAGTTCTGCTCAAGAGAGTGTGTGATGTGGTAAAAGGAGTACAGACCATGGTCCAAACAATATTCTCATAAAAAGGAAAAATGAAGGCTGTTGTATTCATTAGACAAGCCAGCTTCCAACACTGATGAAATGTTGTAACTCACTGAAGTTAGGAGTGGCTGAATAAAGTCAGCAGACCACCAGTGATGTTATGGCCTATATTCATGGCTCGAAGTTGGCACTGCATGATTAGAGAACAGAGCATTTTAAAAAGACTTCTCTCCCCTTGCCATTTCTATCCTTTGCTGTCAGGTTTCCAGTCATTATTCTCCACTGAAAACCCACTCTTTCTTTAGTTTCCTGATACAGGTGGCTACCATTTGTAGAGCTATCAATTTCTTTGCCCGTTTTAAAGCAGCTATTATTTATGCCAGTCCCTGCTTATCATCCTCTTTATTCGTTCAGACAAGAACAGCTACAAAACATTTTAAACAGCTTGAGATAAAGGTTAAGCTTAAAGATCACATGTTATCATGCACAGCTTCAAAATAATGGGTTAAATCTGCTTCAACACAATGTTCCGAAATCATGCCTTTAATGTGCATTTAATTTGTGCCACTCTTTCAGATGTAAGAAATGTGAAAACATGAACCAAGCTAAAAAGCTATGGCCCATAAAGAAAATCATCTGCAGTAGCGTAAAAGGTACATGCCACACTTTTTTTCACTAGTCTTCATATGCAAGATCATACAGAATTGGAAAACACACCCTTTTTCGAATTACTTTTATGACTTTATCTTTTAATAACAGTATGTATCGGTGACATTTGTCTCACTAAAGAAATGTGATTGCTGGAAGTCCTGCATTTATCCTTCAAATAATTTTAGAAGTTTTTGCATTAGAATTAGCAGTAAGCTCACAGGCCTCGTTACAAACAATAAATTATCACTACATGTCTCGCTATTGAAATAGATTACTTAGCCATTCACCATTTGCCACGGGATGCTCTCCAGATGTGTTGCATCTGAATTTCTCTGAATTTTCACTTGAGTACTATGAAGTTAATCTGTTGTTTAGCACACCAAAAGAATCGTTAAATATCTGCTAAACATTATACCAGTTTGCAGTGTTCTGGTGTAAAGATTTTTTTATTCTCTTTCTTCCCTCTCTCCATTCCAGTGATCTTTAACAATACCCCACTGTTGCAATGCTGTTCTTTTTCCTCCTTCAAAGTATAATTTTATGCTAATCCTTGATCTGTTGAAGAGGGCATTAGCTTTCAGCTCATTTTCTGCTTTGTTGTGCTAGGGAAACTTTGTTACTTACAACCTGGCACAACCTGAACTTTCCACAAACATTACCTATTACATCCATAGTTTAAAAATTTTTTAAAATTTGGTAGATATTACATGATAAGGATGTACAGTCCTTCTGTCTACTGTATATCTCACCATCCAATTGCTGAGACGACTGAACTTTCTATGTTGGAATATGGCCCAGATTCTGGATTTCAAAGCAACTAAAAGGAAGACAATCATTAAGACAATGTTCCCTCAAATCCCCATTCAAATAATCTCAAAGTCTATGCAAAACACAAATGTTGACCTCACAGAACTTCCCAACCCCCAGAATAGTTCACAAAGCTCTGAAAACACTTGCAAACATATTTCTGAAACTTCTTTTTTTTTATTGTGGGCAAAATATCGCTTGGTTGCCAGTAGTTTTGCTTAAATCCCATGGAAATATTCAGAGCTTCCTGGTGTATTCAGCAATTCAGAAAAATGGCTCATCATCTCAGTTTAGCTCAGTCTGCACGATTGCTTGTTTACTTAGTCCCCACTTATTTTTTTCAGGTTCACTATCAGGCTAGACAGCTCTGTCAACTCAAAAAGACATGCTTTTTTCAAACTATTGATCTCTGTTGCTCTTCCAAATCCTTTAGTATTGGCTCTTAGGATTACTATAATGCTATAATCATTCTGTTAAGGATTCAGATTTGTGGTGGACTAAAAGATGGTAACATCAAAAGGATTGAAATGCCCTTGAAGCAATCAATTTTTGTTCATCAAATACAAATGCCGAGAGGCTGCTTTCAGCTAATAATTTATAACTGAATTAATGACACATGGCTTCCGTCAGTAATGGTCTCCTCTCTGGGATCTTTTTTTTCCCTTTCTGTGATCTGATTTCATATTCTGGGAAAGGAAATCAGAGTGCTAAAGAATTTAATCAGAAATGGGGACTATCTGAAGTTAAAAGCTTAGCTTTCTTGCTTCAAATTGAGTGCTGCTGAAATCTTTATCTTTCAGTTTGGCAAACTTGAGTTTTTAAGCCAATCCTACTCATGTGGAATTGTATTTCCATTTTGTTGTCCTACATACAAAGAAACACTGAGTTGTGGGAAGCATCTTACAAAAGTTTTAAGTAAGTAAGTCCCTTGCATGTGTAGGTCTCCAAACATTTTGGTTAATGAGAAATTTTCCATATTAACAGAATGGTACCAAAAAAAGGGCATAGGCAATTCACCTTTTCTCACTCCAGCCTCCTCCTCCTCCTGTTTCTATGCTGGATTCTGGCAACAGGTTCAGAGTGAAACTGCCACTTTTGCAGTTTAAAACAAACTTAAAATAGTTGACTCTCTTTTCCTGTCACAGTCCTGTTTCTCCTTTTCTACTTTTCTGGTGATTTGAGATGAGTCTATTTGTTCAGAAAGGCTATCCAAAACATTGACAATTTTTTTTTATTTTCTTTTTCCCCCCTGAATTTTGTGTGGAAAGGGGAATATGCCCCAGGCTTGCCATCTGTCAAAACATTCTGAACAAGAATAGCATTAAGAAGCCAACATCAGCCAGGGTTAGAGAAAAAGGGAAAAAAAAAAAGCAAAAAAAGAAAATAAAAGAAAAAAGTTATAGAGGAAAAGTCATACACCTGAAAAAGTGCCAAATTATTGAACACCTGCATAAACTGATCTCAGCTTCATGGTGTCTCCTCTCTGCTAGATTGATTAAGGACAACCTAATAACACCAGCTGTGTGATGAAGTTGCTCTGTGATGTAGTTCTACTATGGTGAGGTCCTTGTTTATAGCTGTCAGATATGTCAGTCAGTGTTTGGGGCTGGTTATGCAGAGGAATGATTGTTGTGGCAGAAGGGAAAAAAATAACCATGGTAACAGCTTTAGGAATGAAATATCTCATTAATCTAATTATTGCCTCTTCCCATCTCTTTTTGTGAAGCACAGATATTCAGAATCACTGAATTAACTTCTTAAGTGTTGCTTACGCTTTTCTTACATGTATGGTGTGGCAATCTTTACAAGTAATCTTGGGTCTATAAATTATTAGCAAAAATAGCAGGTAAGCTGTCATGTGTTCTTTAGGTCTTATAGGTAACATTATAGATACGTTTCCCTTCATACAAACCAGCTGCTCATGTCCAATTAATCCTTTTCTCCATTTCCTTTCTCCTTCTCCAGTTATTCTTCACCATCTCCTCCCTCTCCCCCAAACTCCCTGCAGCTTATAATGGGTTTAGAAACAGATCAAGTTACTTGTATTTAATAGCTGAAAGTACTTACTCAGGATAATTCTGTTATAGCAATTTGTATCCAATTAATACTAAATCTTCAGTCATAGAAAATCTTCAATATAGGTCTTGCATTGGAACTTATCTGTTGTGCTTGTGTTTTAAAAGTGTATGTGGCACGGATATCATCCAAGTATTGCTGAGCTTCTTGACATATCAGTTGGTTTTCAGAATTTTAAAACCTTTGATAGGGAACTTATAAAATGTGCAGAACTTAGACTCAAGGCAGAACAAAAACACTTAACCAAAACTGAAATAGTTAAATAGAAGTAGAAATAAAAAAGAATGCATTGCATAAGTTAGAAAAGCAAGAATATAGTAATGTAAACTAACCTATTAATGAAAGAAATCTCCATATCAGATTTGACTTGTACACAAATCATCAGTGTCTGAATTTGTTGAATCTCAGAAAACAATAGCTAAAATTCTGCAAGGTGCTTAGCACCTCAAATGAACTGAAGCTAAGCCTCACACAAAGCCTTGCAAAATCAGATCAATAGATGAAAACCAAACACAATATGAACTTTTTGAAACATTAAATCAAAAATAGTCACTAAAAGTTGAAGGTAGGTACACTAACCTAGCCTTGCAAAGTACTCGATAACACTTGAAAAGGCAATGTAGTTTTTAAAAATGTTTCAAATAAACTGAGACTTATTCCAAATAAAAGTTACAAAATAACTGAAGAACCATAATAAAAATGATCAATAAAAAAAGCTTTTAAACTAATTGAAAACATTGTAACATTAAGCTTTATGACAATCATGCTTTTTTCCTTACACGCAATCTTTGGCAGGGGAAATTTTGTTTTAAATCCCCTCCCGCTCTGCAGTTTAATGCAGTCCAAATGTCTTCACTACTGAGAATGGAGCAAAGACAACATTTCTCTTCACAGAGGTAGCTGGTGGTCCCAAAGCTCTTTTATGACAAATACCTGGACCTTCTCTAATTTTGCCTTCCAAGTAGTCAGGAGTTTCCATCATCTCTTTCTCCCTTGGTATTCTCTTCTGTTAGCTTTTCGGTGTTTGAGCTGAGATGAAAATATGCTAGAAGTTATGCCTCATATACAGATGTATGGAAGAGGCCCCGAAGAGTGGACTCTCAAGAGGCCTCAAAGACATTAAACAACCTTTGGCTCCAGAACAAAGGAGAGAAATGTCTTTTTCTTCAGTGGGAGGCTCCGTACGTCTGGGTTCCTTTTATTGTGCAGGGTGTCAAGTTATCTTTTGTCTCCTTACTTGCATCTCTGGGCTCACAACATCGCTATGACAATGCTGAGAATGACTGCGATCGCAGCCATCTCCAGGCACAGGAAATGTTAGCAGTTGCTGCAGCAGCAATATAAGATGTGGACAGCAAAGAGCCCACAGCCATCCCTTTGCCTGAACTGGAGTCCTGGGGAAGCCACTGTGATTCGAAGTGCAGGAGATAGCCCCTTCCAGAAACAGCAAGTCTGGCTCCCCGAGGCTGTCCTTTTTTCACTTTTTATTACAGGAGCAGCCCTATCCTGAGTCCTCCTGAGAGCTGCAGGAGGAAATGTTGCCCATAATACCGGAAGCTGGCTCCAATTCCCAGCCTTTAATCGAGAGGCATGAAGATGCTGAGGTACTGTCATCCTACAGACACATGGGTATGAACTTGGAATCTGCAGCTAACTTCAATGGGATGGTTGACATGCCTGAAGTTCAGTTAGTGTGTAGCTTCCTGCCGGAAGACTGGTCATAAAACTTCTGAGTACTTCAATGACTTTGGGGGCAATGGACCACTGAGCATTAGGAGGTACATTCTGTGTCAAGGCAGAAAAGAAGCATTCAAAACAGCTTCATCAGTAAGACAATAATATATTTGAACATGCTGTTTATCCCAGTAGTTCCTAGCACTGTTTTTAACCAGGTTGCAGTCTCAGTGACATCTGAGTCTGTGTTAATGGTAATCTTCAGAAGGAGATACCTCATAAAACAAACATCACTCTAGTAGGATAATACACAGTGTCTTCCCTGTCTTGATCAGGACTGTGGGCAGGTGTTTTTCACTTGTCAGTTAATTCACACAATCGAAAACACTGTTGAGAGAAACCTTTAAAACTCTTTCACTAGCCCTGTTTGGCAGTAAATGGTCCCAGAGGTTATGGTTGATACCCAGAAGCTATGCCTAGCTTGAAAAGTGTTAGTAAAACACCTTTTTACTTCTTGGCTGGCCTTTGAAACACAAGAGAAAGGAAAATGCTGTGTACAAGTTATGTGACCATATTCAATAGCCCTTTGAAGTCTCATCTGCTAGAACAGGTCCATAACAGCCTTTCTTTGGCTTGTAATAGGCATCCTTGGTCTGAAGAGGGAGAACGAGAAATGCTGACATGTATTCAGCTTTATGTTGAGGCTGAGGACCAGTCAGTAGCACTAAAGGAGACAACAATTTCCTCTTGGGATAGAGTCAGGTAGGAAATCCCACACCCGCTCTGTCAACCATAAGTGAGAAGGAAACATTTGCATTCCTGCCTCTGCTATGTGATATGCCTGTGACTGCAAGCAGCTGTGAAAGTGTTTTAATTCAAAAGTCTGATTTTTTTTAATTTGTTTGGGAAGAAATCAGGAAAGGCCTTAAAGATCTACCAGGTTGCTTACATGTTCATACTTGTCAGGATCTGCAAAACATCCTGTTGTCTCAAACAAATGAATGTGGGTTTATACAGTCAGTACTTTACAGGCTCATATCTGTTAAGCAAGATAAAACAGTGGCTATTACTATATTTTTTCCCATCTTTGCTCAATACAGTCTAAAATAAAATGCCATTATTTTCAGAAGCATGGCCCATCTCTAGAACTTTTTCATCATGTGTAACAAATAACTCAGAACTTTTTCATCCAGTAATGATAGCAAGGACTATAACATCTAAGCTGGAATTATTTTTTGTAGGGGGAAAAATATATCTAAGCATTAAGACATAATGTAAAAACCCAACTCACATAGAAGGTCTGGGTAAAAATGTGAAGTCATACTCATTGTTTCAAAGAGTTCAAAATTTTTACTGTTATCAAGTTTTTCTAGTCATATACCCAATAAATTAAAGAAAGATGGTTTAATCCCATAATTCTTTCACACAGGCACCAGCAGAATGGTATGAAGTTAATGTACTGAGAACACAAAATATGGGGCAACTCACTGAAAAATATATGACACTTTTCCCCATCAGTTCTCTCTCAGAATATATTTTGCATCCAGTTTGGGTGGAAGTGGTGGTGTCAATATTAATGCAGTGTCTGGTAAGGTTCCTGAAAAGCCAAGGCAGCACGATTCAGCAAAGGAAGCATCATTTAGCTCAGCGCTGGTTAGGAAATGAGGGGCAGGGGGTGAGTGATGTCATTTTCTGTCATATGAGATGGAGTCCTTCAGGGTGATCTGAGCAGCTCCTTGTGTGCCTCGTGTTTTGTCACCAGTTAATAGAAGCTGACACATTCAGTTGCAACACACCCCCACTATGTAAAGCAACCTGCGTGCATTTGAAATCCAATGTAGCACAGGGCTTAAATCCTCCTGGTAGCACTTTAACAACCACCAGCATGGGTCTGATTTTCCAGCTTGCTTGCATTTGCTCTGAGTTATTTTTATAAGGATCTCAACACACCGAGTTCATTCTTTGTATTTTTCTATTGATTTTTCCACAACTGATGTGAAATAGAAGCATCTTTTAGGCTCTTTGTTTAACTGCATTTCCTCGTGTTTTCCCCCTTAATCTTTGTAAACTTAGCTCTTCCTGAGGTTATGGCAGTATGTTTGTTATCGATTCTTGTCATGTGATATTTATCTAGCTGTGACTGTGATACTGCCAGTGTTTCTGAAATGGCCCTGGGTTCCTCTGTTATCTTTCTGCAGGTGTTGGATTTGCCAGTCTCAGTGAAGTCTGGTATCCTCAGTAATTGCTGATAGTCTTTAAAACCAGCAATCTGGGATTTTCCCAGAAAGTTCACCTACTGATAAGCTGGATTCTTGTTACAGAATGAAAATATACCCAGAAAGTAAGAGGGGGAAAATAGCTCAGTAAATTTTTTGCTGCTTGATTGGCTAAATCAACTGCACATTTCAAATCCTAAAATGCAAAAGGAGATAATCAATATAGCAACTTGAGACTTAAACATGCTGTCAGTTGCCAGGTTTTTGCCAGTGAGTACGATTCACCTGCCCAAGATTCTGTCTTGAAATTACTGTAGAAAATATGGATCATCAGATTTCATCACTTTAAGCATAGTCTGACTCTTCAACACAAAGAGTTTATACAAGGGAAGGCATTTTAAAGCCCTCACTTTTCATTACAAGTAGGACATCTTACAGAATAAAACCTCGTGTGCTTGTTTTTCTGAAGTGTACGTGGAAATCTGTAAGTCGACAATCCAAGGAAAAAGTTAAAAAATTAGTTACTTACAAGAGCTGACCTTTATCTAGAAGTTGAACAAAATGTAATCTTGGAGAATCCTAGAGGTGATTGTTTAAAGGTGGTTGTGTTCTGCTGGAGCTCGACTTACTGTTGGTTTGGCAGCAGAGAGAAATCTATTATCTACCCAGAATCATGGGCTTCTCTTCTGCTTGTTTTGATGCCTGAAAATATAGTAGAAGCAGCAGCAGCAAAGTTTACCCACATTGCAAACTTCATTGAAATAAGAGGGAAGAAAGAAAACTTTCGAACAGCGCTATTTTAAAATAGACTGACCTTCTTCAATAGTTTTCAAACATCAAAGGATTGTGTATTCTGTCTGCAAGTTAGTTTTCTGAATAAATTATTATTTGATTCATCTCCCCATGATCTATTTTTAGTCTTTTGGGAGACTTTTGAAAGCAAAAGTGGTTTGTTTTTTTTTTTCCTTGGTTTGGATCATATGGTTTGGAAGCTTACAGCTCTTTCTTGCTGCCTGACAGATTCTCACACAATTACCCTTCCAGCAAATTCACCCTTGCTGGAACTTACTTCTTAGGCATTCCTCCAGTGCCCCTTGCACTCGTGGACGTCTGTATATTCTGCTGATCAAAGAGCGTTCTTCTCCATCCACTTATCAAATGGTTTATTTTTACATAATGTGCCTGTTGACACCGCAGCTGCTTTTTCAAACTGGGGAGGGGAGAGCGGCTGTTGAATAGAGACAATGATGTTAAAATTGAACTGTACATTTTTGCAAGTAGCTGTGGAGCCGTAGCTGTGCTTTTGTGGCGTTATTGTCCCCAATGGCGTTGTTGTCTACAGCCAAGTCGACTACCCATGTAGCAGTCTTACAGCACGAGTGGGGTGTCTGATGGATGCTGTTTTAGTAGAGCTACCCAGCTGTTTTGCTGAACCTGAGGGCCTTACTTTATAGTGCACTATTTCCCTACATAAAGTTAAATCTAATGCAAATTCAGTGGAAAAAATATGTCTCCTTTATTGGATAACACGCTTTAAACTGATATTTACCAACATGTCACTCCTGACAACCACAGACTGGAAAACAAGTTGCAGATAGCTGTAACAAACATACGTGAATTAAGACTATAAATTCTTGAATAAAAACATATGATTTGGTTTTTTTTTTTAATTACTTTGGCTGTAGGCAGATCTGGTTTGCTCTATTGGCAGTAACATGTAAGTACAGTTTTACGGTAACTCTTCTATTTAAGGCATTTAAACCTACAACCTTTTAATCTTGAAAGAGTTATTCCATACCCAGTGTTATGCTGTGAGGGATAGTAGTATTAAAAGCAAAGGTAATTTTCTGTCAGCTTCCTGGATCTCTGAAGTAGGCAAAGTAGGTCTCTGTTCCTCTCAAAAGTTTTCTCGAAGACTTGATGTAGACCATACCAATTTCTGAACTCACAATATCTCTACCAGGGCCCAGTCCCACCAAAACTTCCATTTCTTTTAAAATCATAGGATCAGATGCTTGTAATACAAAATACAACCTGTGAATTGCTTGCGTTGGTCTGTCTGACTTCCATTAGTTATGAGGCACATAGGCATAAAAGAGAGTCTCAGAACTTCTGTCTCTACTGTCAGGAAGTCCTGGGACTGATCTATGAACCAAGGATGTGCCTTCTCCTCACCATGAAACATGAATACCTTTGCTGTATTTAGAGAAGTTTCTGTTTCATTCACTTCCCTTTATAAAAATTGGATTAACAACACTTCCTGGTACAACCAGGATTTTGTGTGCTAATTTAAGTTTGAATTTCTAAAGTGTTTTTACTTTTTTCCTAATGCCAAATACTATCGTCCTGCAGGCAATTCTAGTTAGAAACAGAGGAATGTTTTTCAGCTTTATCGATATACATAACTGAAGT
The DNA here is from genome assembly GCF_900496995.4 of Aquila chrysaetos chrysaetos. Classification (NCBI taxonomy): domain Eukaryota; kingdom Metazoa; phylum Chordata; class Aves; order Accipitriformes; family Accipitridae; genus Aquila; species Aquila chrysaetos. The sequence goes on from NC_044005.1 coordinate 65,198,519, forward strand.
ATGCAGTTGGTTGCTTATTGTTTTAATGCACACAATAGCTCTCAATAGTTTTAAGCAGCTGATTTCTACATATCGCGTGCATTCCTCTGACAATTGCATGCTTTGGACTCAGGGAAATACCAGTCACCAAAATGTCCCAAGTCTGTCCAAGTCCCTTCAGATGAACTATGCTGCTTGAAAGATTTTCCCACCAACCAAACTCCTCTTTGTGACCTTGCTTACCTGCTATAACCAGGATACAATTGTACAGAAACCAATTGTATTTTGGGAAAAATAAGCTGCAAAATAAAGAAATCTTGCTTGGAAAATGGCCAGTTTTGCCACTGAAACAATCAGCAAATGAAAAAGTGATAACTGTCTGTCCTAGTTTCAGCTGGGATAGAGTTAACTGTCTTCCTAGTAGCTGGTACGGTGCTATGTCTTGAGTTCAGTATGTGAAGAATGTTGATAACACTGATGTTTTCAGTTGTTGCTAAGTAGTGTTTAGTAGTGTTTAATGTCAAGGATTTTTCAGCTTCTCATGCCCAGCCAGCGAGAAAGCTGGAGGGGCACAAGAAGTTGGCACAGGACACAGCCAGGGCAGCTGACCCAAACTGGCCAAAGGGGTATTCCATACCATGGGACGTCCCATCTAGTATAGGAACTGGGAAGTGGGGGCGGGGAATCGCCGCTCGGGGACTAGCTGGGTGCCGGTCGGTGGGTGGTGAGCAATTGCACTGCGCATCATTTGTACATTCCAATCCTTTCATTATTGCTGTTGTCATTTTATTAGTGTTATCATTATCATTATTAGTTTCTTCTTTTCTGTTCTATTAAACTGTTCTTATCTCAACCCGTGGATTTGCTTCTTTTCCCGATTTTCTCCCCCATCCCACTGGGTGGGGGGGGAGTGAGCGAGCGGCTGCGTGGTGCTTAGTTGCTGGCTGGGGTTAAACCACGACACTGTCCATCAGGCTTTTTTTTTTTAAAAAAGCCCACTAGAAATGGTTCCACTCTTTGAAAGCAGTATACATTTATATGTTACTCACTCTTTAATTTGAAAATCAGAATGTGCTTGTACATCTTCTCAGCCAAAATCCTCAAGAAATTATTCACAACAAATTAAGACTCTCTGAGGAGCTGTTGAAGCTGATAACACAACAAAATGTTTTCAAAGGCTAGTCAAATACCAGGGGAACTGTTGTTCTAAAGGTCTTGCAATTCTATAAACTGCTAAGCCAAATTTACCACTGACTAAAGTACTGGCATAAAAGGCAAATGCTAGTACTCTGTGGAGGCACTTACCGCAAAGGAGGCAAAAAGGTAGGCTGATGTAGGAAAAAGCATCTGGAGGGCGTGATTTAGGTAGAAAATAAGCAGCCCTATCTCTTACGTCATTTTGTCTTATGCTGTCTCGCTCATTGATATGCCCTGTGTACCTCCATCAATCTTTCTTCTTTGATCCTGTGGTACAGCTCTGGTACCACTTGTGTCTCACCCCACTGACTTCTTCAGCAAGCGGTTACTGCTGCACAGCAGAGGGAACAGGCATAGTCCTTCAGGGCCTCCCCTGCTTGCAGAAGATTCCTGCTAAATCCCGTGGGATGCTGCAGATGAGGCTTCGCTGGCTCCAATGATCTAACCTCATTGCAACAGTCCTGCTTGAAAGTGAGGAAGGGAAGCGGATGTCTCTCCCACTGCAGGCTGAGCGAGAAGAGAGCAGGCTTCCCTGGAGTTTGTCACCTGTGTGGCTGGCTTCTCTGCTGCCCATGCCTTTGGAGAAGGATGGGTGTTATTTAGGACAACATCTTTCTGCGAAACGGGAGCCATTTTTCTGTCTCTCTCTTCACCACTTCACCTCCCCATGCTGTTGCCTCTTGGTTTTCGTCTGAGCTTGAAAGAGATGTAAAAATTGGTGAGAGTAGTGCTTCACTTCAGGCACTTCTGCCTTTGGGGGGATCCCGTTACCCTGCATGGCAGTGCAGATGCGGTTTCACCAGCACGATGCCCAGCTGTTGCATAATATAAATCAGAGTAATTTCCCTTGCTTGCGTGCTCCGTATCTCCATCTCCACACTTGGTTTGGGGCTCTGAGTCTCCCCACCGAGCCGGTCTGCTGCCTGAAGGCACCCTGTGGTGAGGTGAGTGAGCTCCCTGCTCCAGAGCTACAGTCCCAGGGCTCACACAAGGGGAAAAACCATAAAGAGAGGAAGGATGTAACTTTGTCCAGCACGGATTGGCAAATGCTCCTACGGCAGCACTCAGCAGCTCTCTGCTCCTCTACATCAGTTTAGGACAGAAAAGAAGAGTGGTATTGCTGTCACTGCAAAAACCATTTGAGGTAGGCAGAATTTAAGTACGAAATTCTGATCCAGGCAAGTGGATTAACCCCTCGCCTATCCCAGTTTCTTACCTGTAAAATGCTCGTATAACAAAAAAAGATTGCTGTCAGTATAGGTACACTACTTTCAAACCTGAGCAGCTTCACATTTGTTACTGCAGGCTGTTCATCTGGCCTTGACTTCTGGTAAAATTCAAGCTAATGAACTTGTAGCATATATTTTGAGGCCTGCAAGCAGTCAGCACTTTGGTTTTCCGTCTAACCAGTATGGTGCCTAAACTTTCCTGTGTTCATGTGTTATTTTGTTACTCAATCAATCACTTTTTCTCCCTGCATAATGTAACCTACTCAAATAACTGTGATTATACATTCATAATTGCAAAGTCAAAATAAAAGCCCGGAGCATATGGAAATGATCAGAATACGGTGTAATAGCAGCAATGCCATTTACTGTATATAATCAATTTAGCACACCAATAAATACATACATATATAAACCTCTGACAAGCATACTATTCTTTTCTATAAAACTTTTCATTTAAATTCTGGTGCCATTGTTTTGGAATAAATTTTCTTGTCACAAAGATATGGCTTTTCATTTGATTCAGTCTTATTGCATCATTAAAATATTGGTATCTTTTATGTTTTGCAAACATTTGTGGACACACCATTAACCAACATAAAACACAACGCAGTAACAAATGCCTGTTTTATGACTGCTGTCAGACTATATATTCTCTAATGGTCTAGCATTATCAGCAATCTAAGCCTAAATTATCACAACTAAAAGTCTATGAAATACAAGACACATATATAATCTCCAGGAGTCAATGTATTGAAACATTAGAATTAAAGGTTCAGGCAATCAATTCAGCCAAAACCTCAGTTTTGCAGAGGAATTTTTCATTCAAGCAGCAAAAAGGAAAAGAAAGGAAGCAGCAAGTTATTATCAAAAAGATCACCCATACTCAAAGAAGATATAGTTTCTCGGGACATTTATGTACTGTCAGCAGGAGGAACAAAAAAGAAAAAAAAGGTGAGCTAGAGAAAGAGAAAAGGAATTTGATAAAGGTGCAGTGTTTATGTCTTTATCACTTTTATTGTAAATGCATTTTGATCAATGAAATCGTTCCATTAGCTGTTTGTAAGATTGATTTGTGTTTTTCCCTGACACTTTTTATTTGGCCTGAGAATTTTACTGTGTGTCTATAGGAGCAGAAGAATTTAAGACAAGGATGATAAATTGCTAACAACATATGGTTCATTCCAAGTTGTGTGAAAACACTCTCTGTGCTGCTGGAGAATGCAACTAATGAAAGTGTATCAGGGACACTAGATTTAGATAGTGATAAAGTCCAAGGTATTTTGTTGTGTACGGCATGGTCGGCAGCAGTGAACACATACAAGGAATGAATTTGCCTTTTGCATAATGACCATTTAAAAGTTTTTTCATCTCCTGTGTAAACCCTAGAAATGAACTTTTTCTTTTGGTTGTCTTCTCTTCTAAAGGTGATGACAGGATCAATTTCATTGGCTTAGAATGACAATATTAATCACAAGGGTCTGTCAAGATACTTAATGGCAATATATATTGGAGAGGCATCTTGGCAGAATGCACTTATTATGAATCTCCCTTTTATTGTAGTCTTTGACAGCAACAGTTTAAAGGGTAAAGAGAGTTCTAAAATCTTGGCACCACAGACAGACAATGTCGAGTAAAGAGAAGCAGGGAGGAAGAAAAGCAAACAAGTTTGAAAGAAAGTGTCCAGACTCTCAAATGCATTCCTAATCAAACAGCAAAGGAATCGTGATTTAGTGAGATTCTAAAGTATGCCATTTACTCTCCATCAAAAGATTTGTGGGTTTTTTTAACTTTCCTTTCTAAACTAAAAAGGTAGAAGGCACACAAAAGTCTGCTACCTAAGATGGTTTTGAAACACAAAGGTTCTGTGTTTAGTTTACTTTTTGGATTAGATGTGTCAGTTCCAACAATCCCAACTAACCTATGCTCTTGCCTATCCTCTGTGCATCTTGTCCTTCTTACAGAGATTATACCTCATCTATTAGGCTCTTTTTTATTTTTGTTCCCACTGCTTCCACAGATTTTCTCCAAACACTTCGCCACTTTTGAAAATCTATGTTCTTTGTCATTTGTTTATTGTCCTCTACTGAAAGTACTGGAGTTGTTTATGGAATACTAATTAAAGCCTCTTTACCCCTTTCCCTTTGGAAATGAAATGGAAACATTTTCCAATGACGGAAAGAAAAATAAGTGGCATGAAGATGATTTATCTTATTCACACTGTAATTTGCTAGACATCCTCTTTTCCTTGCCTGCTTCCATTTTTAAGACTACGACAGTAAACAAAATTTAAGAAATATTTGTTCTCTATATATTTATCTTTTCCTGATTAATCCAATAAATAAAAGTTAATAAGTATTATTATGGTTAACTATTCTATACCTTCTTTTTGAACTCTTGGGTCTTTGCAGTAATTTATAAAACTGTGTTGTGCTTCTTTTGCTTCCCACCTTTTCTGTGGAATACAATATCGCTTGGAAATTATGATAAGATTCATGGTAAAATGGGAGTGGGTGTTTGTTTGTGAGTAACAGTATAATTCTGCTGAAGTCTCTGGAGATGCACTGGTTTTATCTGGCCTTAAAAATTTGTAGTAGCTTACAAAGCTAAGTGCAGCATGATCCATCACGGTCTAATGAGCTAATTCTTTTCCAGTTGTACTGAAAATGAAAGCATAGCTGATAACCATTTCTGTAGGGAAACTAACAGACACGGCGTTCAATATCCTCCTAGACTAGACACTTACAAACTGCATTTATGTAAACTCTCTTGAATTCATTGGCTAATACCTATTTGAGTAAGGACTGCTTACCCAAGAAAGGATTTTCAGGCTCAAGCCCTGCCTCAACATTCTCCACTTTAACCAGGCAATTATCTCACCCTCCTGAGCAGATTACAAATTATGCAAAACTATAAACAAGGTTGAAAGGCCAAGAGGAAAATAGAGGTAATGTATGAAGTATGCATCATGCTATTAGAATTCTTAAAAGCAACAAGACTTACAATTTGGATACAGCATAGTATTAATGTGAAGATGAATACAAGATCCTTTGCTAGCTTGGATATTGCACCTGAAACTTTAAAAATGGAAATAGAAAATAAATGGGGAAGAAGCAGAGGCACTCTGTGTGCTACATGCTAACTTGCACAACAGTTTCTGTACCTTAAAAAAAAAAAATACAATATACAAATACAAAAGTTGGTTGAGAATGAAAAAATGTTTTATATTTCATTTTCCACAGATTCACAAGCTTCTCTTTGTGCTGTTTTTTAAAGGGCTGTGATTTATTCAGGGTAAAATTGGATAGGTGTGAATTTTGGAAAGCACTGATATGAACAAATGAAAATTGAAGTTTTTAGGGTGTGGCATTGCAGAAGCATTTTTTTATTTTTTGATATCTCCTGATGAATAAAAATGTGAATATTTTTGTTGGAAATATTGCTGAAGAAAAATGGGGTCTTTCACTAATCGATGAACTTCATAAATCAGACACAAAGACAGAAACAACTCTGAGAACAATTAAATTGAACATAGTACTGGTGGCTGACTAGAGAGAGAAAAATAGGTTTGTGAAGAGCTGGTGTTGAGGAGCTTACCAAGGAATCTGCTGCAACTATACTGAGGTCTCATCATCAGGCAGATATAAGAGGGTTGGCTTTTTTCTTTCTTTTGGAACTTTCTTTCTTGAGCAACTGAAGCGCTAGCTGAACTCAGCTAAAGGTAGATTTGAGAAGAGAGTATTGTCCTTTTTTAAATTTACTAATCCATTACATTTAACATAAACAGTTTTTGATAACTAATCTTGCAATAGCAAGGAGTCTTGCTGCAGTAATTTCAGGAAGGTAAAAAATTATCTTCTTGTGGTGTTGGACTCACATGCTCTGAGTTAAAGGTATTGTTCATAAATGTTTAGAACAAAATATTTTTAATTTCTGCTGGACACTTTCTGCAATATGGTTGCACACGTAAGATTGTATGCATAAAATTGCACACGTAAGATCTTCTAACACAAATCTATGTCTTGGCACTTGGCCACATTTTTTTTAAACTAGAGTTTTTGAGAAAAAGTCTGGGTTCTTAATGCTTTTATTCAGGTGTAAGGAAGTCAGTTCAAAGACAATACCCTGCTAATTAATACAGTGTGGAGCAATTTATCTTTTCAGTGTGAACAGATTTCCTTGATTAAATTTAGCCATTTCTGGGTGAAGTGCTCTCCAATGCAGGAAAAAATACAAATAGTTTAATCATAATTTGGTGGAATACTACTTTATTTGTATAAATTTCATTGTATTGTCTATGTAAAAATGGAACATTACTTTAGTTATTTGATACACAGTTAAGTTAGTCACACCACTTGGTCTGTATGCCTGATCCTCCCAGTGGTATAATACCATTTCTGTTCCTCTTTTTGTCACAGAAAACAGTCCAAAAGACTATTGAACAAATTTCTTCCTCTTGCCTGAAATTATTTTTGTGAACACTCTTTAAAACAGAATTTTTCTTGAGACATGTGCCAATGGAGACATGAAAATTCAAACAAACCCAGCATGACTAGGTTGAATAAATATTTTGTAAGAGTTTTTTTTGTGTTTCTCACCCACCTCTAAGATTTTTAAGTACAATGGCTTGAAAATGGTTCCTGATTTGACCCTCAGCCCTCTTCTCTGAAACAAAATATTAAAATGGAGAAGTTATTCAGACTTACTGTTTCTGGAAGACTTTGTAAGCAATAAAACTACTATAGTTCTGCTGCATATAGAAGAAGGATGTGGGTAACAGTGTCTCTGTTCTGCAGATGTGTTTCGTTTGGGCTTCTCTACCATTGGCTACAAGAGGTTTCGAGAGACACAGAATATTAGAACAATTAGATCATTAGCTACAATAAAGAGCTTGCTTTATTCCTCCCCCCCAACCCCCAGTTTTATATCATCTAGTTATTTACTGTATCTTTTACAGATTGCATTACTGAAAAGTAGAAACAGTTTGGTTTTTTTTTTAAGTTGAACAGAATGCCTGATTTATTCATACCTCTCTAGTAACAGATCTTTACTCCATGTGGGCTCAACATACAGTGCCACAAAATGTACCTTAACCCCTGCTGTCCCAACTAAATAACATAGGAAGGTCTCAGTATGACAATCCCAAATGACATACCACCAGTGACTACACTTGTATCATCTCTGACAAAAGATATCTGATTTTAACCTAGCTATCATATTAAATCTTATTAAAATTCAGGAGTACAAAATGATAAGGAGAAGACCTTTCTGATCTGGACTGAAGATGATATAATATACTAGCATTTACAGTAAGAAAATGTGTCTTTATCCAGTTAAGTGATGGAAGGTTCTGCATTTCATAAAGGGGTTGAGAAGAAGGGAATCCAAATGCTATACTGGCAAGTGGCCTTCTTGTGGTATATCTGCAGGGTCATTACATGTGGCTTTTAAACTTACTTTTAGAGGCTAATTATGATTTACTTTAAAAAGCAGAGAAAGAATTAAAAGCAATTCTCTTAACAGACCCTGGTAATATTTTTTTGGTTTAGACAGTATTTTGTAAAGTGTTCATGTACAATTATTTTGAGTTTTAATATTATATATTATTTACTTTCAATTAAATTATATTTTGATGGCTTACTTTAGCTAACCTGTTTTAAAATACGGATTGGGTTGGATTGGATTTTAAAATATTGGATTTCATGTACTGCTCTGCTGGATTTTCACATTGCTGTATTTAATGCACAGTTTGTTCTGCTTCTGTGCATATAAAAGACTCTCTTGTCTGTAAGGATTATATTTCATGCAATGAAGATAGGAAGAACTGGATTAAGAGAGACTGATGATTCATTTTTTTCTCTTCAGATTCATACTGGAAAAAAAGTTTATTTCTTTTAGGTCAGTAGCTGTTACTGAAAGCCTGATGCTCCTTGGGGACTTTGCATTTCCTCTGAAATGGTAGTTTATGCATAGTTTCTCACTACAAACTATGTATTTGTAGTGTGAGATTTCTTCCATGCGTACTAGATTGTTCCTTTATCCAAAATATTCATTGTCATTATGTCTAGACTTCTGCTCTCACAGACTTTTTGTGAAGATTCTGTAGAAGAATGGTTTATATACCACTGGTTATTATTGCACAGTAGAAAAAACTTGCTAACTAACTATTGATATCACTGTGATATGGTGATCTGACACTCTGACACTACAGTTTGAGAAAAGGCTTATACTTTTTTTCTTTTTTTCAGATGTACCTGTATATTCCCATAGCAAACAGCACCCAGTTAAAAGGGCAAATCAACATCACATCAAAATTCTTTTTTCTTGAAGGAGAAAAAGAAATGTCCACACCCCTCCGCCCCAACTAAACTTCAAATACTCTAAAAGTCTGTCCAATGAAAATTATGCTCTGTAAAATTTTGAACTGGAGTACTTAGTTTCATATTCATCCATGTTCACTTTGATTATGTAAAAGGAGATTAGGTGCCACTTCAGTTCAACCGTATTGTAAGGGAAACCTTTTAATGTTGATTACATTTCAAGGCTTGTGAAGGGACAAAGGTTCTAACTTGATGAACCCTGATATCAAATGAGGCGGTTTTTTTAATAATTGTCTATAAAATTGTTAACGATTTTCCTATTTGCTAGCAGAAATGAAGCATTAAACATTAGAAAACAAACCCTGTCTTTTTGTTAGAGAGAGATAATGCTTTGTTAACTTATACAATAAAGAGGAGGAGGAGCATGTTACAGACTATAATCTCTGTCCTTTATTATGTTACGAATTTAATTAAACTTGTCAAAATAACTTTTTATGAACAAAGCCATTTTGTTTGATTATTTTACTATTTCTACTATTTATACAGTGGATTGAGGTTTTACCCTTACATTTCTTAAAGTTTTATTTTATGTAAGAGTGCAGCATGTCCATTTCTGAATAAATTGCCTCCTTAAAAAATCAAATTCTAGATTGATCAAAAAAATCTTTCAAATACAGTGTGAATTTTGCATCTAATTATAATAACTGAATAACTATGATAAATTAAAAATATTCCATGAGCTATATTTTAGTAGCTAGTATGAAGATTCACTCTTGGAGTATTACTTACAAAGAATTAATCTACTGGACTGGTTATATGTCTGTCTTGCCTGGGTGACAGTTCCCAGGGACTAAAAGACTCAGTAAGGCTCCATGAGTCCAGGTGCATACAACACCTGAGAGCTGTAAGACTGAAGCCATAAAATGAGAACTTCAGTCTCTAAACATTTTAAGAGACACTGACCCCTTTGATCTTTAACATAAATGATTCAGATTTTCTGTCTCTTCTCTATTTTAACAGTTTATAGGCTTTTGCTTTATTTTTTCTTCACTTGCACATTTTCAGGTGTTGAGAACTTAGTCAACAATGTTATCAAGAGAAACAGAAGTCTCATATTTCGAAAGTGTGACCAGAACTTCCCCAGTTGATATGCCTTATTCTGGGCACTTAAATTCGTAGTTTTAGAGGCAGCACCTGTGGGCCACACAAGGGCCAGTTTGATCACTGTGAAGTTCACGATTTGATGAGAGATGTTGAAGAAAAGCCAACAAGAGAAAATTGAAAAAGCTTGGTCACTTAGCTGCATTTCCCCTAGTCAATGATTTCATGAAAAACCCAAGCATCTGCCATCTGGGAGACAGTGGGAGTTACAAATTCAGCTTACTGAGCCATTAACTCTAACGATCCCTCCCTCCCCCTTTTGTAAACCCTAGGATTTGGTATAACTTCAGTTACCTGGGAGGTTTTCAATGAGTAAAAAAGGCATGTAATGTATTGTTATGCAAATGATTGGGAGAAATGTTCTTGGAACAATATTCAGGTTTTTTAATCAGGTGGAAGAAACAAATCTTTCTGTGGAGCTAGCTGCTTGGTCTGTAGTTTCATCTGAAACCTGACCTATGTGTAGAACTCCTCAGTAAGATAAGGCTAGAGAGGTTATGGACGGATCAGGCATTTCAGAGAAGTGGTAGAAACAGGATGGCTATACACAAGGAAAGAACAGAGATGTTCTGGGATTGTGACCTTGAGAAAAGCTGAGGTGTAATTTTTGGGTCAAGTGTTGCCTGAAAAAGAAGCTTGCATCTGCGGGCAAATCAACCGTCTCCTATCTGAGTCCTTCTGGGACTTCAGGTATGCTCTGTAAGTAAACAGGATTTTATCTAAGAAACACCTTAACAGAATCAGTGTCTCCTTCTATCACAGCAAGCTGCAAATTATTAAATTTGGCTAATCATTCATATCAAAGAAAGGCAATAGTATGGCTATAAGTGGAAAAGCATCTTAATTTAGATTTTTTCTAATCTGTACATAAGATTAGAGTACTCAGACTGAAGTGCTTGGTTCAAACTTACTTTACTGTTAACCTTTTTAATTACTGGAACATGGCAGTTTCTGCTTTCTTCAAACAACTCATTTCACTCCATGTAATTTTTATCAATGAGGAATATTATTTGTGAATGTACAGGGAATTTTATAAAAGGTAATGAAAAGTGGCCAACATTGTCCTTTGTGCATAAAAAGATGACTCAAACACACCATGCAGTGATCACTGAGCATCTGAACATTACTGTGATACCTTCATCTGCTTTAGCCAGCTTGCTAGGGTGGCATATTTTTTTTTTTCCAGACAGCTTGATGGCCTGATTTTACCTTTAATGTGAATAAACAAACAAATGGCAGTGAATCATAGAACAGTTTGGGTTGGAAGGGAAATTAAAGATCATCTAGTTCCAACCCCCCTGCCATGGGCAGGGACACCTTCCACTAGACCAGGTTGCTGAAAGCCCCATCCAACCTGGCCTTGAACACTGCCAGGGATGGGGCATCCACAACCTCTCTGGGCAACCTGTTCCAGTGCCTCACCACCCTCACAGGGAAGAACTTCTTCCTTACATCTAATCTAAATCTACCCTCTTTCAGTTTAAAGCCATTACCCCTCATCCTATCACTACATGCCCTTGTAAAAAGCCCCTCTCTGGCTTTCTTGTAGGCCCCCTTTAGGTACTGGAAGGCTGCAGTAAGGTCTCCCTGGAGTCTTCTCTTGTCCAGGCTGAACAACCCCAACTTTCTCAGCCTGTGTTCATAGGAGAGGTGCTCCGGCCCTCTGATCATCTTCCTGGCCCTCCTCTGGACTTGCTCCAACAGGTCCATGTCCTTCTTATGTTGGTGTCCCCAGACCTGAACGCAGTACTCGAGGTGGGGTCTCACGAGAGCAGAGTAGAGGGAGACAATCACCTCCTTCAACCTGCTGGTCACACTTCTTTTGATGCAGCCCAGGAACAGTTGGCTTTCTGGGCTGCAAACGCACATTGCTGGGTCATGTTGACCTTCTCATCAACCAACACCCCCAAGTCCTTCTCAGGGCTGCTCTCCATCCACTCATCGCCCAGCCTGTATTTGTGCTTGGGATTGCCCTGACCCGTGTGCAGGACCTTGCACCTGGCCTTGTTGAACTTCATGAGGTTTGCCCAGGCCCACCTCTCCAGCCTGTCAAGGTCCCTCTGGATGGCATCCCTTCCCTCCAGTGTGTCAACCGCACCACACAGCTTGGTGTCGTCAGAAAACTTGCTGAGGGTGCACTCAATCCCACTGTCCATGTTGCTGACAAACATGTTAAACAGTGCTGGTCCCAATACTGACCCCTGAGGAACTAACAGTCTTGAAAAAAGTACATGTTCATCAAAGTCATTCTGGTAAACACATTGTGACACCTCTATTAATCATGTCAGTTTTATGCTTCCTTCTTGCTCTCTTCCCCCCATTCAGTCTAGTTGTCACATGCTGTGTTTGCCTTATGTCAGCACAAGGATATTGGAATGAAGACAGACAAACCAATACAGAACTACTATATTATTTAAGTAATTCACCTGAACCACACACCCTGTATGGCTCATGGTCAGTAAGCCAAACTGTTACATATCAGCGAATGAGGACTGATTTAAAAAAAAAATAAATTACAGTTATTTTTATTCCTGAGCTGGTTTAGAAGCTGCATGCTAAGCTGTACCTGCAGTCTACATGGAGTTTTCTGTCACTGCTGTCTATGTGCAGAAGTTGTGATTTTATTTTATGCCTGCAAATTTGCATCACTAGGTAACCACATAATTTTGCACGTGTAAATAGAGTTCCCGTAAAATGTTACCGTTCATGCACACGGAAGCATTTGTGGGAAATTGCACACTCATTTTACAGTCTATACTCCTTTTTTGAAATTAGCTATGTGACAGTAAGATTGTTTCCAGATTTGTAAGTTTTTCATTTTTATAAGAATACTGTGACCAAAATCAGAAAATAAATCTGTGGCTTTTTCTGTATGCATTCACATTTTTCCATTTTGCTGTGAAAAAAAACCAAAACAAAAAAGCCTTAAGTAGAAATTCTGGGAGAAACCCCACATGTATAACCATCTGTTTTCTTGCTAGCTATTTTTTCCTAGCAGTTATGGTGGCTTCTTTAGCTTTTACCAATTGCCAAGCTCAGGTCTTCCGCCCTGAGGAATTGCACACCTTGCAGACAGATGTGGGTATGTAAGAATCAGAATGACTCTCCCTCCCTCCCTCACTTCCATACACATACTCACATCCCCACGCACAAGTGTTTACAAGGGGAAGCCTTGTACGACTTTTTAACTTTGCCCCATTAGGGCCAGTGTATGAGCTATTTGTGTAGCACAGCAAAGAGCAATTTCACCAGGCAGTGATCTTGTGAACTGTGGAAATGAACCTCTCCGAGCAGCGGTCCAAGCATTAATAATTCAGTGGCTGTAGAATTGCAAGGAGCAAAGCTTATGACACCTCGTGTTGTAACTTGTGAGCTCCTTTAGGATGCAGGTAAGTATGCAAAAGTGGACAATAAATTGAACATTGTGCAACTGCTGTTTGACCTCCATATGTTTTGGTACGTCAAGAAGTCTTCTAATGTGTATTAGTGGGGGTCAGGCACAAACCCTATCTCCATTCGATGAACTGACTCTCATGGTTAATGGTAACTGGTGACTCTCAGGTTAAATGGTAAGGTTTGCAAAGTGTTTAAATGGAAAAAAGGCCCTAACTTATAAGTAATGCCCATTTCAGAGTGACACTGCTTATCTTTTTAAACATTTAGAGCACAGATTTAGTTTGCGGTAGAGGTTTTCCACTTCCTCTCCTGCTGTCTTACGTGAATGTTGGCTCTGATATAAGTAGTGATAGATATGGGAGCTTTAGCAAAGAAACACAAGAGCAATACCAGCAGTTGCCAGTGTACTTGAGACAAATGGATTCAGCACAGCTATGCAACACTTCTTGGATATTTTCTATTATAAGAATACTGCGAGGAACAATGGAAATGGCAGATTGACAGCATAGGAAATATATGAAAATCAATATGATCCTTACTAGTTTAATATTACACAAAGGACTGATTATTTTCAGCAGAGATACATTTAATACATAAAATACTTTTCATACATATGTATTAAGATACTGTTAATACATAAAAATATGTATTACTCATTCGAGCAGTGGTATGTTAACAGAACATGATGATTATTTTTTTTTTTCCTGAGAAAATATGAAAAGATGTATTTCCTTGCAAAGTTCAGCTAGAACTATAGCTGGACTAATGCTTTGAGTTAATGATTTTTACAGTATGCATATAAACACTTTGGTATGAGGAAACCCCCCCACAATCTAAACCAGCAACTTGATTTTGTATTTCACCTTATTCTCAGGAAACTATAGCTATAAGAGAGCAAACATAGAAATAGCTAAGGAACTGATTCTCCTTCCTGCTCAAAAATTTTTAGACTTCTCCAGCATTAAGTGAGAATTAGCTTGATGTGCTTCAGGGTCTGAAGAAACAAAATTGTCTGCAATTTAGGTTAAAAATTATAATTATCCTAAGGCAGGCTCTGGTTTAAGGAAGTCCAGTTGTGGTATTCATATCCAAACTTCTTTAGCATTCTGTAGTTGGGCCTTGTCTCTGTTAAAAGCTTTACTGATCCTGTCAGCTGTGATACTGTTGCGTAGAAGTTAATGGCTGAATAAAAGTTTGAAAGCTAATGCAGCTGACTTTAATCAGTTTATTGATTCAAAGCTATACAAAAGTAACCAAATAATATTAAAAAAGACCTGACTGGAATAACAATTCATTGGAGCATCTGCTGCCATTTGCAATAGTGCAAATCTAGCCTGCAAAATTAGTTATGTATTTTTATACTTTATTCATTGATTAGAGAGCATTTACAGTATTACTTTACACCTTTTTGTTTTAAAAGCAACAGAAGATTAGCAAAATGTCGGCTACTGGGATCAGTTTTATAATATTTCAGCTGGCATTCTTAAGATAGGAAATATGATGCATAAACAACGTATAAATCCTCTACAGACTAAACCCACTACTTATCCTGTGCCCTCAATAAAGGATAAAAAATGGGACTTAGTTTATGAACTGTTAGGGTAGTAGACTAAACTAAAGGTTAGGGGAATTTCAACTAAGTCCCAAATACAATGAAAGTACCAGGAAAGTTTGATTCAAAATTTAAAAAGGATGTTACAAATTATATTTTAAATAAAGTAGTAAGTAATTAAGATTAGGAATTAAATCATCCAGTTAACAGCACAGGCCAGCAATACAAAACATAATAGTAAGAGAGAGCATTCAAAGTCCAGGAATTCAGATGAGAGTACATTTTTTTTAACAATCCTCATTTACCTTTCTGAAGATACCATCTCCGGCAAAATAAGCATGGCAATTATTGATGAGGCAGCAGTATTTCTGATGAGCAGAATCACTGCTTCTAGCTAACAGAACAGTATTTCATCCAAATAAAATGTTTCAATGTTTGGGATAGGAAGTTTGTCTTCATGGAGTATGCTCGTAGAATCTGCAAACTGCTTGCTCAAGTTTTAAGGATGTGTGAATAGCATGAGAAAATGTTTAGTGCTCAGAATTAAAACTGGCTCCAGAGAGTTACCAGCTTCTTATGTCATTGTTCAGAAACTTGTTTTAAGGCTCTTTTCTTTCTTGGAGGTTCCTCTGATTATTGGTCACTCCCATTGAAGACAGGAGTAGAGATAGCTCATAACCACCAAGAGGACACTCACAGGTCCTTTTTTTCTTTTTGTTGTGTAGGAGTGCAGAGAACATCAGGTGACTCTTTTAATAATAATAAAAGAAAGGTAGACACTTTTTCATAGGCTGAAACATAAAAAAGGTGCTAGAACATTGTCGTGGGTTGACCCTGGCTGGATGCCAGGTGCCCACCAAAGCCACTCTATCACTCCCTTTCCTCAGCTGGACAGGGGAGAGAAAATATAATGAAAGGTTCGTGGGTTGAGATAAGGACAGTTCAATAAAGCAAAAGCAAAGGTCACACGTGAAAACAAAGCAAAACAAAAGACTTTATTCTCTACTTCCCATCAGCAGGCGATGTCTGGCCACTTCCCAGGAAGCAGGGCTTCAGTACACATAGTGGTTTCTCCAGAAGACAAATGTAAATAATGAATGCCCCCCCTTCCATCTCCCTTTACATAGCTTTTATAGCTGAGCTGACATCATATGGTATGGAATATCCCTTTGGTCAGTTTGGGTCAGCTGTCCTGGCTATGTCCCCTCCCAAGATCTTGCCCACCCCCAGCCTGCTGGTGAGGGGAGAATGTTGGAGAGACAGCCTGGATGCTGTGGGAGCACTGCTCAGCAGCAGCCAAAACACGGGTGTGTTACCAACACCTTTCTAGCTACCAATACAGAGCACAGTACTATGAGGGCTACTATGGGGAGAATTAGCTCCATCTCAGCCAGACCCACTACAAACATTTGGATGCTTCATGGACCAGCAAACTACCGAACCAGATATTATCCAAATGACATTAAAAAATCCTAGAAAAGGATGTAAGGTTTAGCTGTTTACTTGCAGCTGTGGAAAGCTGCAAACATCTTATTCAGCCACTGCCTAATGTGGGAAGCAGCATAAAAATGGGATAGGAGTGTGCTTTTGGAGTTTTATAGGCCCTCATGTTTTGTTTCTCTGTGGACCTGGGAGCATCTTAGTCTCAATAGCGCTGAGCAGCTTGGAGCCTAATTCCTAGCCAAACCCCTCTGTGATTCACAAGATTCATTCCTGAGGGGCTTTGTCAGCTAAGTGTTCCCAAACCATCCATAAGGGATCAACATGTTTTGTGTGCTCCCCCCCAACACTCAAAAGTATTGCAATGGTGATGCCTCTCGCTCTTTTCTTCTACACGGCATCTACATTGTCTTATTAATGAGCCCCACATGGTTCCCTCAGGGGTAGGTTCCCTGGCTTTCTGTTGTGGCCTTGACCCATGTGTATTACGAGTGGGGTGCTGGGATCCCTGCAGAGGTGGGAACCTCAGATCTGGCCTTGCAGCACCCTCCTACACGCAGCTTCATGCTGTCTCAGGAAATCCCCCTCTCCCCCAGATTTCCCATTTGAGGAATGAGAAATCTGGGCTCACCACTGAGCACACACAAGGACCCTCACACTGTTAGGTCTTCTGAAAACCTCCACTGCTCCGGTAGTCTCCCTACCTAAAGAGTTGGTCTGTACAGTTTACACCTTCTAAATCTGCCTACTGCATCATGTATCTGGATGACATGAGCTAATTGCAACTTAATGACAACTATATGCCTTGACCACTTACTGTACACAGTCCTGGTCACTGTTTGATTGGCCCTCCTGGGAAAGCACTTTTCAGCAGGTCCCAGCATCTCCTATGTCCAATGTGTGCAGTCAGGCAGGAAAACAGATATTAAGCTTTATTTGCATGGGTTTTTTTAAAAAAAAAACAAACAAGAAAAATGTGTTTGCTGCAAGAATCTATTTCATCTTGCCCATTTCCCCATTCCATGCTCTGCAGTTGTAATACAGGCATGAGCCAGAGGGGAAAACTACCTTGATATCAGAGATGTCCAGGGCTCAGGTAGTTTACTCTGGAAATGCACACCTTGAACCAGTTCAGAGCAGCAAGGCTTATTCTAGCAAGCCACTGCTGTTTCTTAGGGATATAAACCTGACAGGAATCTCATCATTCTGCCTTTCCCTCGTGACTTAACCACTTTGGTGGCCCCCACCATGCTGAAGTATTTGCTGCTGCTGTGTGTTATTTTCTCCCAATTGTGGCTTTTGCACGTAGCACAGCTCACTGAGGTGCAGGCTGAGGAAGGATGAGGCTGTTGGGGTAGCACTGGGCAAAGGGCTCCTCAGGGAACTTTGAAAGGTGCAAATCCCCCCCAGGGTCATTGTATATTGCATATTGCATTGTTATACCCAGGGCATAACTAAAGTGCTATGCAGGTTTCAGGTGTAATCATTTGGATTTGGACTGGTGCTTAAAGATGTTGTCTGGTATTTTCCTTCTGCCTGAAGCACTCATGAATGATTTAGCTGGTTACTCTTTTGTATTTGGTGCAGACATTTGTCTTAGAAAAGACCTTCTGAGACAGCCCGAGACCATTTACAAAGCTGGCTCTTAGATGGACTTATCCTGAGATGAGCTACAGGATTGATAGACAAAAGTGGAAGCCCAGGTTATGATAAGATCCATGAAAAGATTTGGGTGAATGTTTTTTTCTCTACATTTTTCCCACTAGAGGGTGAGTGTTCTATATCCAACTGAGGTGTCTGAGCAGAGACTCCTTCATCCAGGCTGAAAGGACAGAGTGGATTGTGTACTTCTTGGAGATTCATTGCTGGTTCAGGCCAAAGGGGGTACAGTTAGCTGGGGAACCATCACCCAAGATGCTCATCTCAGCGCAATCTGTTTTTCACAGCTCCGAGCACTAACAGCATGGAGCTGATTGTTGTTTTGCTGCATATTTTCAAGCAGGTCTGGAGAGAGAATCCCTCTTTTCCAACACCTTCTGCAGCTGTTAGAGAATTGTAGCACATTTACATCACAGGAATTTTGCCTGTTCTTTTCCCATGTCATTTGTGGGTGAGAATAACAGGGTGCTTTATCTAGGACAACGATAATACGCTCATCAAAGATAAAGGGTGTCAACGTGTCTTGTCTCCTGCTCAGTGGTGGCAGAAATAAGCCCTGGTTGTCAAATCCCTCTTGTCTTGTGGTTAGTGGTTAGGACAGCTTGCTGGAGGAGTCCTTGCTCTAATAAATACCTGAAGAGACTCTTATTTGATTTTCAAAGCTCTGCAGTAGGCTTATTAATATAATTAATTCACTGACTCAACTGAGGGGCAAAGTGTTCACATATATATGAAACTGGCTGAACACTGCTATTTCTGACATAGGCAAAGACTCCAGAAGCAAGCTCTTGGTTCAGGTACACTGCTTTGATATGTATGGCATTGAAGGTGTTCCTTCATGCAGGTAATATCAGTACCCATGTGACAGAAGGCACCGACTAAGCAGCTATATTATTGTACTCACAATCATTGCACTTGTGGGACAGAATATGTTACCAGCTTTGTGCAACCTCTTCTATGAGAAGAATATCTAAGCTATTGATTTTTATTGATTAACAGTCTAGAAAAAAGGCACA
This sequence comes from Aquila chrysaetos chrysaetos, assembly GCF_900496995.4. Lineage (NCBI taxonomy): Eukaryota > Metazoa > Chordata > Aves > Accipitriformes > Accipitridae > Aquila > Aquila chrysaetos. Next base: position 65,217,465 of record NC_044005.1, read on the forward strand.
ATTAGAGAAGCAGCAGGTACCAAAAATTGAATTAGACTAGTAGTGCTTAGAGTAATCAAGATTTTATCAGAATCATAAAAAGCATAGGGAAAAGTAAGCACAGTACCAGTTTAACTGCTCCTAAATCTGGGATGGAACAGTCTGAATGAGTTCTGCCAATTTTAAATTCAGTGCTGGCATTAAGAAAAGTAAATCTCAGCATCGTTGAGTTTGCCTCAATGACACTCTCATCTCAGTCTGCTGCTACAGTGAAATCAGTGAAGAAAACGTTGCAAAACAGAGGGGAAAAAAATCTAAATGTTATTGTAGTGCCAATAATAACAACTGGCAGTATGACCTCATTTGTGTTCCACTTTGGATATGAGATCCTATTAAAAATACTTCTGATCTATATAAAATATTTTTGATGTATATATCAGAAATTTTGCAGCTGGAAAAATAAAATCAATGAAGGAATGGTGAGATTTTGAAGAGACTGGTGAACACAAGAATGAGGAAGTAAAGACAACATAGGTCAACATGCTTCTGCTTACGACAGAAAGGATTGTTTAAATCATTTAAAAGATGAAAAAAATCAAACGAAACAAAAAACATTATACAATGTATAATCCCCTTTTGGAATTAATTGCTACAAAATACTGTTGCTTGCAAAATCCCACTATAATTTTAAAAGTTTTATATTTATTTGGACAATAAGAAATAGAATTAAACAAAAGAGGCTAAGAGCAGGTGTGAGGATTCTGGATCAGAATGAAAGCCAATTATTTCCTAAAAAGTTAAGGGGTATTTTCTCCCATTATTAACCCCTTTTTGCACACTTCAGAGGATGTTGTGCCCTTTTGTGGAATATCTAGCACTGGTCACAGTTGGATCAGGGTGCAGGACCTCCCACTTAACCCAGTCAAAATTTCTACATTTCTAAATGAGGATTATACTCCTAATAGTGCAGTCTAACAGGTTATTGTAAAACCTTGATATATTCTGAGGAGTCTCCATGTATGCCTGATTTGTGGCTAAACTTCTTATGGAGAATAAAAAACATGCAGCACAGAAAAAAATGCCTGAGCATAAATGGCACAGACAGCAGTGGCTGTTCTCTCTCCCACTAATGAGGGGCTCAGATCAAAAGCAGAAGAATGACTTGCTTTATGTGGCAACCCTGTGACTGAGCAGAGATCTGCGTTCTCCTCTGCTGCCCTGTCCTGGGTAGGTTTAGCCTGGTCTGCAGGTAGCTCTGCCTTGTCCTTTTAATGTAACGGCCTTTTAACTGATTGCTAACTAATCTGGATTATTTCAGCCCCCCCCCCCCCCCCCCCGCCGTGGTTTTTATTTTTATTTTCAGTAGTTCTGCTTAATCCAAATAAGAAGTTTTTCTAATCCTCTCTGACTGATCATGCTTCCCCTCCGACATTTAGCACATTTTTGACAGGACATTCTTCTTGTTTCAAATCCAAATTCACTTTTTAGGGATTTCTTTGCTAATACAGCCAGGAAATCAACCAGAGCAAAATGCCCTCTTTCATAAGCAAAGTTCCTATAACACCTGCTTTCTCATTGTAGTCAACTTAATTTCAGTAAAATATGAAAATCAAACATTACTCAAGTTTTTAATGACTAGTGCAGCAAAATGCCTGAAAATAGATTTGCATAGTAGCTCACAAGTGGAAATCTAATGCAATTTAAGAGTTTGTTTTGTCTTGTGTTCTAATGCAGATGCTGAGATTTTAGGAACTGGAAATTCTAACAAAAGAAAAAAGAAACTATTTCTTGTGAAACAAAGTAAAAAGGCATGTGAAAAAGGTGCTTTTTCATTGCTGTTCCATTTTTGTGCTGGCTTGTTGGCAGGCATAATGTTATGCTGAATCACATGACAATTTTAAGAGTAAGATGAGAAATTTTCCTTAGGAGAAAAAAAAGTTAACAAAATTGGTAAAAAATGTTGGCGACTGAAGTTTTCAGAGTATGCTCTGTAAGCTCCCTTGCTTTCTACCATATCTGTAACTTGGATCAGCCACCAGGACAGTGTGTACTTGAATAGCAGAAAAGTGCTAGCAAGGCTCAGGAAGAAAGCTCTGCAAATTGCAAGCTCACCTCTGAGCTCTGGTGTGGATTATAGGATCAAAAGTCATTACAATACATGCTTTGTTTGCTGTTGTATGAATGAAAACTAAGTTTACTGTGCAGAATGTTTGGTGGTTGGATTTTCACACACGGAGTCAAACAGGCTTGTTCATATTTCTGAGTGACATTTTCAGGGAGGTTGAATTTATTTGAAAGTATCTCCATATTTGTGGTTTTGTAAGTTTAGATCTTCACCAATACACTAGTGAATATGGATAATTTAATCATAACTGCCCTTCCCTGAGCAGAGGGCAGGCAAAAATGCAAACATTTCCATTTCCAGTAGCTGTGCGAGACTTCAGAGTTTGATGTACTTTACTGGAAAAATTTCTAGTGAGAGTAATTCTCAAAATCACTCAGTACTGTGCTGACTATGCTTATCTTTGAATCAGTGGAAGAGAAAGTGGACCAATCCATACTACTTCAAAAGTTTATTCTAAGAGTTCACTAGGTGTTAAGCACTGATGAGTGGTCCAGGCTGCACTAAGAATTACGTCCACAATTCCGAATTAAGTCACATGCATGACCTAATGATACCTTCAAAACAGTAATTAGGGATGAGGGGAGTGAAGATATTTATAGGTGTTCAAACAATGAAATCACATGTTGAAATAATGGAAATAAGTTCTGTAAAAAAAAAAAGTTAGCATCAGGAAAAAAAATACATATGGACAAAAGAACACCAAATAATCAGAAATGCTCAAAAGCAGGTCTGGGTCAACTGGGAATTTTTCTAATCCTTACAGCAACAGCGAAGCCTTCTTGACTTTGACTCTTGATGAAATATCAACCAGTAAAACCTCTGTGAACTGATTAGAAAAAGAGAAATCAAATACAATCAGTGTAATTATTTTAATCCTTTAAAAACACCTTGGTACTTCAACATGAGAGGGATTTGCATGTGAAAAGCAAAGATTTTATTTTGATGATATTTGTAAAAAGAAACTTTTAGGCAACTTTGAACCCATCTTTTTTGCAAGCTAGCATGTTCAAAAAAATTACGCCTCTGATTAGAATAATTTGATTAATGCTTTTTAATCCCCCCAAATGTTGTGTTGTCATAACATTCCTGACCAGGTGACACAGAAGCATTTGGACAGAGGATGACTTGGGGCAAAGCTCCTTAACTTTGCTAGTCATTCTAGCATGAGATCTATAAGCAACCAGCTCTTTTGGCACAGCCCAGCGTCACAGGTTAGTAGGTGTGCATCACATAGGGAATGTAGTGGCTATTAGAACCAGATAGCTAGATGATAGCCTTTTCTTGTCTGTTATGAAGCACAGTTCTGGCAGAGACAGAAATTTAGCTGATAGGGTTGAATTTGGGGGGGGGGGGGGGGGAAGTCCTTTTTTTTTTCATTCACAGTAAGTTTTTTCTCCTCACATTTTACATCATCTTGAAGTTTACCAATCTCTCTACAGTTGAGGTGCCTAAGAAGTAGGAAAACCAGTATTATCAGACCAGGGGGATTTAGAGAACAGAGACTAATAATTTATAAGGCAGATGCATAATTAATAGAGATTAACACCTCCAGGCCATGATTCAGATCTTACAGACTTTGAATAATTTTTCACCCTTTCTTAACTGACCCCAGAAGAAAGTTAAGAGAATGCGTGCCTAGTCTGAACATATCAGTTCAAATGAATTAAAGCTGAGCAGGATGAACATGGGTCCAAATACCCAGAATATGAAGTAGAAAAGTCTTTGAAAGCAGTGTGCTCTGTAACTGCAGGTTACTTTTTAGCTGAGCTGTGAAACAATTTTTCTTTGTTTTCTGTGCTCTGCATGCCGTGTGTGGGGTTTGTTATTGTTCCCTCTGCACTAACCACTGCTACAAGGTAACATAGTCTAAAAAATAAAAGCAATCAAACAGCATTCTTTTGGGTATCTGAAAGTTAAAACTCTTCTTGATTCATTGGAAACAGCTTAATATGTTTCTGTTTGGGAATATCTTGGAGTAAATTCTTTTGTTTTTGGACTACCACTGCAGACTGTATTATTTGCACATAAAATGTCCCTGGGCCTCTTCCTTCAGTTCTACACCACAACTGGTTTGAATCAGTGGGGTTACTTGAACAAGGACTTACTGCTGAGCCCTGAGACAGAATTAGTAGGACCTGAGTTCCTAGGCCGCCTAGACCTCTTTTAGAAAAGACCTCCTTTTGTCTTTAGTTATGAGAGAGGTGATCATCTTCTATCCATAAGATATTTTTTTTTGTCTGAAGAGACATGCCCATATAAGGCACACATCAGTCGTGGTCTAAGGCTGGTGAGGAAGACAATTCTGTCTTCTTTTTGCTAGAGGAAAGACTTACCAAAGAGCTGGTATAACTAGAGTCCCAGAGAAACAAGGGAACAAATAATCAAACACATTGTGTGTAGGCACCTTGAAGATAATAACCTGTTAAGTTACAACCAACATAAATTGTCAAACTAGCCCAGTATTTCCTCACACCAGAGTCCTCTGACATAGAAGGGAGAGCTCCCCTGGTTTTGTGTTGTTGCACGAAGATGGATCTCCACCTGGTTGGCAGTTCTGCAAAGAGCCTAGAAACTAGAAAGGACCCCAAACCGAGCATGTATTCTCAATGTTAAACTTCTGCCAAAAATATTTTTAAAAAAGCAAACACTGTATCAGGATGTATAAACATGAGTATTATATGTAAACCAGCTGCTCTGCTGAATACTGGCCTCAGCTGGAGCATTACTGCATCCAATTAGAGGCACCGTATTTCCAGAAGTTTGTGGACCAAAAGAAGGGGAGGGCAAAGCAGAGCAAAAAGATTGATCAGAAACCTAGAAAATGTGGCTTTAAAGAAAGAATTGGGATGGTGGAGTACCAGGAACAGAAAACTGCGGGGTGACTGTAAGTCTTCAAGTATGTGAAAGGCTGCTGCAAAGGTGAGATTTACAAAATGTTCTCCAGGCATTATTTAGGACATTGATCCGTTGATCTTTAAGGTGAGAAATAGCATGCTAAAATGCAGCTAGGAAGATTTAGGTTAGACATGAGAAAAGATTTCCTATCAGTAAGGATAATTACATGGTAGAAGAGATTTCTGAGGGGAGCTAAGGAGTCTCAATTGCTGGAAGTTTTTAAGAAAACATTAGACAAACATCTGCCAGGAATGGTTTAGGTATAGTTGATTCAGCCTTTAGACTAGTTGACCTCCCTACTAACTCTGGGATGATGACTGTTTATCCTGAGTGATTTGTAAGATACTGGTTTAAAGGTGATAAGGTCAAATGTGGTGGATATATTGATTTCCCACTGTCACTGGCTAAGCTGGGTCCTGGTTGGGGAAATGATGAGCTAAATTTACCAGCAGTCAGAGAAGACAGTGGAAGAGGGCAGAGTCTGAGATGAGTACTAGCGGTAATTTCCTTTTCCTCTCTTGACCTCTGGTTTGAACTTAGCTGATGGACTTGCCATCTGTACCTGCTTCTTAAAGGAGCATGCTTTCACCCATGTGCTGTAAGAAATGGCATTTCCAAGTTCAGAACTGATCACTTCAAGTGAGAAAAAAAAGTATGGTAAGAAAGCACTTGATAAGTAAGAATGTAGCAGGGAAATAGCTGTTACATCCAAATTTCCATAAGACAAACAGAGAGATAGAAAGTGGCAGTTCACTATCAAAGCAATTTAAGTTACAGCAAAAGGTCATTTGGACCTTGGTGGAAGTGGGAACAAGTTGAATTTGGGATCTGCAGCCAAAGAGACGAAGTTGGCATCTTACCATCCAAATTATGACACATTGTACCATATGGTCAAACTGTATTTTTAAACTGCCCTCATCACCCTAATGTAAGAACCCTCCAGTAATGCATTAAGTGGGGTGATTTATATCTGCCAGAGGGGTTTGTTCTTTTGATCATTCCTGTTCCTGAGGGGCACTGTATTGTTCTGGTTTAGGAGTTTTTTAAATGGTATGACTGATTAAAAAAATGTTCCCCAACACATGACTTTGATATTCATGTTTCATTCCCAGGAAATCTTCAGGATTTATCAGTCCAGCCGTGTGAAGCTAGTGAATTTTCACTTGGCTAGTTTTGTTATTTTATTTTGAATGATTCTGTGACTACACAGAGTCTATCTTAATTTCAAAAATCACAATTTTTGGGTCAGAAATGTGGAGATTCCTACTTTTAAACATTTCATGAGCACCAGTACTTACTAGATAATGTAATATCTAAACATGGGAAAAATCTAAAAAAGGTAGGAAAATAGTTTTCCCTTTGTTAGAAACCTTTTTTTTTTTTTAAATATATATATAAAAGCTAGTGCATTTTCCCCCACTCATCTGTTAAACAATGCTAATGTTCTGTAGCTCACGGGTTGTCTTTTTACATGGCAGATAAATAGTTTCTGTAGAGCTATGCAAGCTGGCATCAGCTGAAATCTTTTAATATGTGATCAGAGAAGTTCAGTCATTTCTGGACTTCAAGTACTTTCTAGATGAAGGACTTCAAAATTGGGTCCAAACAGTCTTTAAAAAATGTGGGTTGCTCCTGGCTTCACATGGAGTTAATCTCTCGCCTAGTAACAATTATGTTCATTTAATTGCTGTTTACAGTAACAATTCCAGGAAGTCTTTCATATCAGGTCTAAATATTAAGTACCAGGCATTGGGGAAAGTAAAATTTTGGCATATTTCTATCAATGCCCACGCGATTAATAATTTCTGGCATGTTTTATGTCCATCTCAAGATATTTACAAATACTGCTTATCACCCATCATTCAAACTTTACTTTTGTCAAAAGCAAACTGGCTGAATTAGCTACCTTTACCTTCTTTCCTTTTACTTCATACACGCACACTGTACATCCTTTAAAGACCTTTTATTCTTTCTCAGGTTTTCCAAATTCATATGCTTGGATTCTGATGCTCCTGCTGGTTTAAAGAAGAAATGCAACACTAATAAATTATAATAAATTGTCAGTCTCAACGGGTCTGTGACCTTCAATCAGTAGGGGGTTATGTGCAACACTTCATTTCCCTTCTTTTAGCTCTGGCCATTTCCCTTGCTGTTAGGCAGTGTCCTTGATTTATGGGTGGGCCACCAGCAGGATATCTCACCTGCAAAAATAGTTCACACTGTGTTGTTTATTGTACTAAGTAGGCTTCATGCTGGCTGAGGGTTTTTACAAGGGAAAGGAGCTGCTGTCAGTCTTTCCATCATTTGAGCAAAGCTGGCTCCAAAGTTCTCTCAAATTTCTACATGAAGTCTAGGAACAAGAAGCCAGAGTGAGCTATTGGCCCTTCTTCAGTGTGTCAGTCTCTCTTGGCTTTTTTGACTAGAAGTTCAACAGAAGATGAGAACAAAACTAATGAAAAACAGGGATAAAATTTTTTAAAAATTCCACTCTTAATTTAGAGCAAATATTTAATGCTGCCCGCATAATTTTAAATATCTGATTTTTTCCCCATGTTAAATTATTACCTGCTGTGTGACACATTGCCATTTCTTGTGATTAAAACAAAAGGTTTTGATTTGCTGAAGGAAAAAATAAACCAACCTTAATTGTCCCAGTGCTGTAATTTTAGTGCAAATACAGGATGGAAACATTAGTTACATACTTAGCTTCCAAAACATGAACTAGGAGGCAAGAAAAGCAACCACTAAGTCAGTAGAGTTACCTGCATGTTATGTTTTTTCTGTCTTCATTTTTATGAGATTTTCTATGACAATATTCCATGTTTCACCAAGACATTAGAGAAAGGAAGTAAAGACACTGGGAATATCTACTGATTTTGCATATATTTACATTACCAAGTTCTGTAATAGGACTTCATATAAAGACTGTCCACTGTGTCACTCCAAAATTGGTAAAAAGTTCCAGAGATTGTCAACACTTTTGGAGGGATGCTTGCTATTGATGGCAAATAAATCATCATATATAGTCCAGAAATACCCCTTTTCCACTCTGCTCGTCTTTAGCTGCTTTGTGCTGCTGTGGTGAGAAGTCACTGGGTGGCTATTGGCTGGCATGGTCAGTTTTGTTGTACCACTGAGGCTGGACTATTAAAACACTTTCCATATTATGGAACCTTTATCAGCCGCGTACTTGAACAAGACTGAATTCTTGGTTGAGCCAGTAGGAGACACACAACTGTGTAGTGCTTTCTGAGCATCGCCTCAAGTGCAGTTAGGATGTGGTGTCATGATGGCCCATTTTGTTGCTGTTCACTGTTTATTCATTTTCCTTATAAGTCTCCAGGTGTTTCCAGTCTCTTTGAAAAATCTTGCTGATACATTTCTGGTGCTGTGTTTGGTTCCATGTTGTTGAATCAAAAATTATTGTAGACACTTTTTTTTTTTTTTTTTGTATGGGCATTTTAGGTTTTTGAGATTGTTATTATGGTTCAAATGAACAAGTGGCACAACAGAGAAAAAAGAATTTATTCTCAGCCCATCAGAAAAGTTGGCTGAGTTGTGGAGCATCTGAAGACATTGTATGTGAAAACATGCTGCTTATTTCATTAAGCTAGGATGAAGTGGCATATTAAGAAACATGCTGTGATGCAACCAGACAACATTTCTGAAGTTAAAAGCACAGGTTAGAACTGCAAACCCTAAAGATCAAGAAGTTAGGATTACATATGTATGCTGTAGGTATTTTGAAGGAAATGAATAACGATATCCTGCTTTCCTAGTTCGTAACGTTTTTGTACACCTCCTGATTGTCCTTCCTTTGCTAAAACAGATACAATGTCTTCCACCTCAAGATTTTTCTGTGGGTCTTTGGGAAAAGATCTAGTCACTTACAAGCAGAACACATCTATCTATCTATCAATCAATCAATCAATCAATCATCTACCTACTTACCGTTCAACTTTGCTGAGGAGAAAGGAGTCTTCCCTTGAGTGTATTTAAAGCTACTTAAACACTGTCATATTCACTATCTTATACAAAAATATTGTATTCATGAAAGAATATGGTTCTTTAAATACCACATAAAAATCTACATTTTTTCAGAAAAAAAAAAAAAGACATAAAGTAAAAAGTACTACCACGTATTTCTTTGTCCAGTTATTTGTTTTCACATGTATATATTTTTGATATGCTGAATTATAATACCATTTTTGGAAATCTGAGAAATGGAGAATGATACTTCCATAAAGTGATTAGCCTTTTTGGTTCTCCAGTGTTAAATGTGCGAGATTTTATAATTTATTCTGGAAAGAATACAGCCAGAAATGTGATTATAGATTACTACAGAGCAGTGGGTTTCAAACATTTTTTACCTGGAGACACCCTGAGAAAATGATGTGTCTGAATTCACCTTTTTTCAATGTGAAAAATGAAGTTGACTGATGTTAGTCAGTCACCTTTTTAATTTCTTTTCTCACGCCTTAAAAGTAGTCAATAGACCACAGGGTCTATTGTCACTTCTTTGGAAATATTTATTAGCCTAAGTAGATATTGTCTACTTGATAAATTATTAAGATACAGTTGTCTCTGTTCCCAAACAAGCTTAAATAATAGTAATGTATGAATAGACAAGTAGCAACTGTCTGTGATACATTTTGTTGAATGTAAATTAAACATAAAGTGAAATAAATCTTTAAGGCTATGCCTTCTGGGTTAGCCTGGGTGAATAAACATGTCATGTGTTGCATAGACTTCAGTTTCAAGACTCTGACTCAAAATCAGGGCTTATTGTTTGTCAACAAGTGGTAATACATCTGCTGACCTGATCTTGAATTCCAAGGGGTTTTCCACTTCACAGAATCTCCTTGCAGCTCAGCCTGCTCAGCTCAGCCTAGGAGACATTGGTAGAAGCACATGGGTAGCTCTCCTGTTGCCTGCACGCGTTACGCCTGGCTCTGCCATGTAATGGCTACAGCTACGCTACTCTCATTTTTCTAAGTTGTTGATATGAATATACACAGCCAAAATATCCAAAGAATTTCATAGTCTTTAGAAAGAGTAGACTTTGCTTGCCAAGATTAAGCATGATTTATGGTAATGTGTATTAAAACTTTGACTCCTTCCACATTGTGTTACTCTTCAGCAGGTCTGTGTGATATATGTGTGTTGAACAGTACATATTGTTTAAACCACACCTCAGTTTCAAAGTCTGATGCATTTACACATCTCTGTTCATGACTAAAAGGATTAAACAAAAAAGGGTCTGTCTGGATATTCATGGAGATGGCAAAGTCAGTTTCTCTCGAATGACGTTGGAGGCTGGTATTTAATTCCTTGAACACTGCCTTCTTCTGCCCTGTCTTGCAGAAATGTCATTCTTTTCTTCTGCCACTCTTGTCTCAGATCCAAATAATCTATGTAGACCTGAGCATGTAAAGTGATTTTCCTTGTCCCTTCTACTGAGGAGACCATGCTTGCCTTAGAAACTTTCTAGAGGTTTCCATAGTATCAAGTCCAACCTTTTTGTACCCCTCTTCAAAGATACTTACCCAATGTCGGGTTTTAATGTATCTGTCCACCAGTCTTCCTAATACTGAAGATCAATTTATCCGCTTCTGCTCATGATCATCTCCAAGGCTGATATCATGGTGCTCATCACACAAGTTTTCCTCCATATATAAATCTGCAAAGCTTCTAACCTGCTTTCATCCAAATCCCTTTCTGATGATCTCTGCTGGATGCTACAAGTAATCAGCCAGGGATGACAGACAGGCAGAATTGCAGTTGTGGATTGTTCATTTCCTTTTGAAAACAAATACCCTTGTACGTCCTCTTTCTCTCTTGTCTCAAACCTGTAGGTTTTCCTGACATCAAGTAAAATGGGCTCACAATGCCTATTTTGAATTTGATTTCTATGATATAAACAACAAAAAAAATCACCTTAACCAACTGTTTAAACAAAATTAATATTAAGTTGTGGTTTGCTTTGCCTGTTGGCTTCTTATATTTCAGTTCTTATATTTGTTGTTCACTGTTAAAATGCAAACGTTTTTATCCCAGTGAGAGTTATCTATGCTTGTCCGACGCCTGTTCACAAGGACAAGGAAAACTAATAAGATGGCATTGGCATAAATAAACTTGCCACCAAGATCCCTATGCTTCGCTTATTCTGAACACCAGTGAGAGCAAGTGTCTGCTTGTGTAACTTCAAGAGCCATATTCATGGTATGAAGAGAAGGAACACTAAGCAATCTGGTTAGTAATTAACACTTCACTTTCATCACCTCTGAAAGTCAGTGGTTTTAATTCTTTGGAAATTTGACTGAAATTGGCTTCCTTTATGATAGTAATTTGTGCTGAATAGTCAGTTTTGTAAGAATGCTGTGTGGATCTTTTTTTTTTTTTTTTAATTTTATTGTTAAAGATACTTGTCACTTTTGAGCTATGTATTCCAAAGTGTTTTGGAAAGGAAGTTAATATCATTACCCCTATTGAAAAGCATTTTCTTTTGGCTGTCTTTCCTCCAGGCCCCCTGAAGAATATTTGGCTCATAATGTTTAATATTTTACATAATATTTTACTGATTTTCCTCTTGGCACTGAAACAACAGAGTCAAGTAGGAAATCTGGAATATGTTCCACATTTTTCCCTTCTGTCTGTGATCAGTAAGCTGCAAGAGATGAAAGGGATTGCGACTTGAATGCTTCCTTTCTGTATTTTTTTTGAACCCTGAAAATAGTTCTGTATTCTTTTTCATTCATTCATTTTCGTGCTATCAGCATAAATAAAACTGATCAGAAAAAATAGCAATTGCCTTCCAAAAAATTGATCACTGTTTCAGTGATTTTTAAAAAATTGACACTGATTCACAGGAAAAAGCAAGATGAATATTTTCATAAAAGTGTAATAGGCATGATATTTTTGACAGTGTATAAATGTGAGCTGCATATCCTATGTACCATAATGTGTACCTTAGGAGAGCAGTGTGTGGAGCCAGACTCTGTTTCTTCTTGATTTTTTCTTGAATTCTTCCCTCCTGTATTCAGATTTTATATGTTACTGTGGCCAATCAAGTAAATCAACACAAAGTACACACACTGACTGCATGCATCAGTGTCTATGTTAAAGTATGATCATCCTGTCCTCTTGTAACTATCAACAAAAAATGACACAAACTTGAAGCATTATAATTTAAGTTTCATGTTGCATAGTTGTAGCTATATGGCAAGTAACAAACTGTGATCAGACAGCTGTGTACATAAATCAGATAAATGACTGAATTTACAGAGACCTTATTAAATAAATATACAACATATATCACGAATTAGATGGAAGTGGTTTGGAAATTACTTTTTTACTTCAAGCAAAAATGCTTGCTTCAGAAATATAAAATACTCTGGAATTCAAATATATTACATACAAAAATTTCACAATATGACTGAAGCTTGGAGAAGGAACACTAAATGCACAACACATTTAGAATAAACTAAATAAATTTCATTACCTTTTTTATTTTTCACAGTGTATGATATTGAATTTTCTTGGTGTGTTTTTTTTCCCATTCCCTTTCCTTATTTGCATATGAAATAAAACAGGAAAAGGCAATTCAAATAGTTTTTCCATTGTCTTACAACTGAAACTGCAAGAGCTTGCTTATAATCTCCCCCCCCCCCCCCCCCCCCCCCTTTAGAATAAACATATCATTTCCCTAAAATTGCTCAGAGATAACACCATGTGTATCTGCAGCCTGCCTGGCAATGTGCCATCTCCAGCACAGCGCTGTGCAAAGGTCTGCATTGGTATTTGTCAGTCATTTCTTGGCGATTTATAACCGAGCTGAAGTCCTTCCTTCCCCCTCCCCCATTCCCACTACTGCAGGAATTTGTGATGAATAGGATGGAAAATCCACAGCATGCGTATTAGTTAACAGGAGGCTGTGACTACAGTTTAAATCTGAACAGAAATCGAGAGGCCTCAGAGGAATTAAAGGGGTTTTAATTCATTTAAACTGACCAGCCCTGGTTTAACTACTCTACAATTGTGAGCCTTTATCATCTAGGATATCTATTACACTCTACTAAGCATGAGAAAATATACATATTTTTCTTCTTTACAGCAAAATGATTAGCCTCCTTATTCACCTACATGTCAGGCCCTTTTGAGTTACAAAACCTACAACTACATAATTCAGCTGAGGTTTAAAAGCAGAAAATATCTATCGAGAAACCATGGAAAAGGTGTTATGAAGGTACCGTGAAATATCCTGACTCTGCCTGACCAAAGAGCCAAAATTATTACGTAGAGCGAGTCCCATAACACTTGGATGGAGTTCAGTCTCATACTGAGCGCTTCCCCTTAAGCCAAAGATGTTTTCAGTGGAAGACTGGCTGGATGTCTAGACTGTGGGGCAGGTGCATTTGGTGTTGCAGAGTGCCCTCCTTGTTCCTCAGGCGTTCAGCTCCAAGAAGGTGGTCGTTTACTTTGTGGCTCCTTCCCAGGGAAGAGGGAGAGATGCTGTGTTTCTCTAGGTCTCCCTCTCAGCAAGAGGAAAAGTGTCAGGAGCAAAGGCTGGGACGTTCTCCTGACCCTCTGAGACCGTGTCAGGATACTGAAGGAGACAAAATGTAGTTCGGTGAACCTACAACTAGACATATGTCTTCCATTATAGCTTATAAAGTTTAATCTAGAACCAAGTTAATAAAATCCACAAACCAACATGACTTAAGGCTTAAAAGGCTTTCTAGGCATTATATGTATTGTGACACAGATAATAAAGTTTGGCAAAGACAACAGACACAAAACACAAACGAGAAAACCCAAGACTAGCACCAACTACTTTTTCAAGGTCATGTTTTTTACAGCCCTGTGTGTGGATAATAGCCAGGTCATTTGCAGTCCTTCACCAGTCTGCTCTCAAATGCCTCAGTATAAATTGAAACAATGATTATGGGAAACCTTATGATGAAATATGCAAAACTCAGAAAGTACAGTCCTGCATATATTTGGCTAAGTGAATTTTAAACCCTTTTCATGGTTTAAAGAAACAAATTTGTAAGGGTATTTCCAGGTTCTGGCAAATCTGTTAGAGTCTCCCCTCTGGAAGATTAAGTCATTTAGTCTGTTATCACAACTGTAGTGTCACAGAGGACTGTTTCACTGCTTTCAGGAGCAAGATCTGACTACAAATATCAAACCGAATCAATACAGGCTGTCAGGATTCTGGGGTTCTGCATCAATGATGGATGGCTCCTGACTGCTGGTATTCACAAGTGTATTTTTTCTTCAGGCTTGGCTGTTTTAGTTCTATATTCCCAAATGCTATGGGGTATTTTATATCCCCTTGCAGCTTGCAGCAAGTCAAATAAATATCTTGAATTGGAGGTTGACCAAGTTCCTTGATTATCCTACAGTGAGGAAAGGAGCTTTCAAGCTATGTAATCTATCTAACTAATGCATGTCTAAAGTACTTCTCACATTTAGTATTTCTCTTGAACTGGCAGTTGACCAACTTCCCTAAATGTGTCTTTGTACCATAAAAAAAAAAAAAAGAAGAAAAAGAAAAAGAGGACTTATCTTCATTATGTCTAAGGAATTTAAATATTATTATTTGCTAAGTACTAAAAAAGCCGAAGATCTATTAAAAGCCCTAGCGCCAGAGCAGCTGCTGCTGGACATACAATCTTAATGCACTTATGTCACTTCAGAGTACAACTCTACCTCCACATTTCATCATTGTGCTGAATGTGGCAAAGCTATCCATGCAAACTTTGCTAACAGCATAATATAAGTCTACAGGAACGTGGAAGATCTCTTCTCACTGGGAACACAGGGGTATGCCGTGGCAAATCTTTGACTGCAGTTTCTTCACTAGTGGTATTTGGTCTCCAGCATGTGCAAAGCAACACAACAACTCACGGGCCAGGGTCTCCAACTCACTTACTACTCATTGCCACTAGTTTCAGTCATCAGTGAATGCTCGCTTAACCAAAAATGCTGTGTATTCAACACACATCCGTCTCTACTCACCTGTCCTCAGAATTTATTCTGTCCACGATGAGTCTGACACAGGAAGAGGATGAAGAAAATTACAGTAAAGCAAAGCCTTGTGAGTGAAATAGTATCTATAGCACTTTTGTAGTTCTGCACATCTAAATATGTGCAATAGCGTGTTTTCAAGCAGGAGGAATAGAATGATCAGTCAGGGCTATCTATTGTCATCCTTGAGAACATCTTCTTTTGTTTCTTCCATATGTAATATTTCATTGTGAATATAAGGAAGATCATTCAGGCAAATTTATTAGCATACTTCTTAACAATGTCACACTGTATTTCAGACATAATAATAGACTACATATTATGTGTTTGCACCTGACCTTTATGGCTGATATTTATAGAAAAGATACATAATAGTATATAGGTCTGCTAGCATGGGTTTTCCCTAGAGCTTTACCTGTGTAAAAAGCGTAGTATGCAAAACAACCTAAACCAACAAGATTAATTTAAAAATAAGAGAACAGGAAGTCCTTTAACCACTTGCTAGGAATGCAATGTCAAGAAACAATTACATGGTATCATCTGTTAAAAAATTTATTATCAGTGTTATAGTTGGATGAAAGGTATAAAAATATTTAAGAATAGCAGTAGTCTTTAAATGATTTAGCTTTGTTTGTTTTGTATTGTTGAATATTATTGTAAATGATCCTGTCAAATCTGTGGAGCAGAATGTTTCTAAACCAGTTAACTGCTTACTCCAATCTATAGGCTAGGTATTATCTGTTGTATTTCTGAAAACGGACATCATAAGAAAACTCTAAATTGCATATGAACATTCTGCTGCAAGATAATTGTCAAATTATGTGAATCCAACTGCAACTATTTGGACATTAGAAATGCAATAACAACTGTTTCATAGCAAAAGTTTGAAAGGGTCACAGCATTACTGCACTTCTGTGACTAATAATCACTCTTAGCTGGAGAGAAATTCCATTAAATCAGTGGTAAAATCATTGTAATAGAAAACACACATTTTCATTTGAATCAGTGTGAACATGATTAGTAGGCTCAAGTCAGTATTAGTTTATACTTACTTGCATGTCAAATCAGAGCATTACATAATTACTTGCTTATGCTCTTTTGTGCATGTTTGCCTACACAGACAGTAAATTTACTCTGCCTTCCCTTATAATAAATTCAACCTTGTTGTATTAAGTTCTCTGGGTAACAAAAATAGATCAGATTTATATCTATTCCCTCTACAAAGCAACACAAAAATTCCTAAAAATTCTTTCTTCTTGAAAACCAGGCACTGGTAATTTCTATCAGAACTTTTATGTGAAGTTGCTTATTTTTATTACAATTTTTACTGAAAAGTTTGGCTTTTATAGAAATGTTTCTTTTAATTGAAAAAATAAATTACAGAGTCATAGAATCACAGAAGGGCTAAGGTTAGAACGTACCTTTGGAGATCTCTAGTCCAAGCCCCCTGCTCAAAGCAGGGTCAATTACAGCAGGTTGCCCTGAGCTGTGTCCAGTTGGGTTTTTAATATCTTCCAGGATGGAGACTCCACAACCTCTCTGGGCAACCTGTGCCAGTGTTTGGTCACCTTCGCTGTAGAAAAGCTTATTCATGTTTACATGGAATTTCAGTTTGTGCTCATTGTCTCTTCTTCTGTCACTGGGCTACACTGGGAAGACTCTGGCTCTGTCTTTCTCATCTCCCACTTCCAGTCAGGTATTTGCACACATTGATCTGATGCCCCCTGAGACTTCTATTCTCCAGGCTGAACAACCCTATCTCTCTCAGGCTTTTCTTGTATGACATATGTTCCATCTCTTCATCATCTTTGTTGCCCTCCAGTAAGTTCATGGCTGTCTTGTACCGTGGAGCCCAGAACTAGATCCCCAGGTCCTCTGCAGAGCCGTTTTCCAGTTGGTTAACCACCAGTGTTTAGCAGGGCACTGTGAGAAACAAAGTGTTTTCCTTGACTATTCAACCTGTAGCAGAATTGGAAATGTTATTCTGAGATATCTTTCTGTCCAAATACATTGGTCAGAACTTACCGTGGACATAAATAAACTGCTATGGGCAGCCTGAAAATGAAAATATATGAAAATGAACCCAAAAATAAATTAAAAGAACTGCTCAAGTAAACCATATCTATAAAAAAATAACTATTGGTCTTATATATCTTCTTCACCTTTAACCTACAAAAGTGATTTGAAGTGGGTTCGTGATGATAAAAAAACATTGGTGTAGCTCTACCCTTATTTTATTCTTTAGGCCAAAAAAATATTCATTTTCTAATAAGTTCCGATTAATAGCCAGAATTTGCATGTGGCAACTATTAGTAGTGCTATGCCTAAGACTCAGAAATTGAGAGTTAGACTGATCTTGTCCATCTTTACAGGCGATTGGACACGTGCACCCCAGGTTCTCTTTATTATCATTGAAAGGAGATAGGCTGCAACTGTTTGTTGCCCTCTTCAATAAAATAGATAAAATAAAAATTGAGATATCAACTTAGAAGTCTTGGAGTCAGTATTAGAAAATGACTAATTTATTTTCTGGCTTAAAGAAAATAATATTTTTTTTCCTCAGATGTGCATTTATATATTTGGTAATGTTCACTTTTAGGTAGACAGATCCCACTTTAACCATGGCAGTAAAATGTACACCCTTTAGGTGCATGCTTTCTTTATATCCTTCACAAATTGGAGACTCATAATGGCTAAAAGGAACAGCTATTCTGGCCCAGTGTGAGGGCAGTCTGATCTGTTGTGATTCCTGCAACAGGCTTCACTCACATCTGTAGCATTTAAAGGACCACTGACTGAAGAGTGTAGTAGCACCATGAGCTCTTATCCTTCCTGCTGAACTCAATCCTTTTTATTTTGGGCATGCTCAGAACAGACCTTAGAAACAAAAATCTAACCTTAGGTTTATTGGCACATAAACAGATTTACACCGAGGTCAGCAAAACTGGAAAGTTTGCTATTTAGCAAAGTAACTTTCATGTCAAAAACTTGGATGTCAGGCAACTAGGTGCCTAAACGAGAGGGCAGAAAGGGGAAAGCAGATTCAGCCCATACTCTTTGACACAGGTACTTAAATTCTGCCTTTGCTTTATCTGTCTTTGTTCCTCTCACTAAATGAGCATTATGGTTTTTAGCCTGATTGCACTCCTTCCAACTCCTGAGATGAAGAACAAGTCACTTACTGAACAAGGGCCATGTAATATGAACAGTGATACGTAGACTGTGTAGCCTGACTCTTGGCCTAATATTCTTTGTGGTGTTTGTCAAAAGCACAGGTTTCTCAGCTGAAAGCATGATTTGAGAGGTTAGATGTAGCAAAACACTGGACCCATGAACCTATTCTGCTTTTTGGCAGAAAAATGATAGTCATTTTCCAATTAACTCAAAGTAGGAACAAAAAGACAACATATTTGAGAAACAGTAACAATAACAGGTCATAAACCAAGTACATCTTAAACAGGAAACTGGAAGAAAGTAGCAGTTCACAGAAGAGAGCTGGAAAGAGAGAAGACACACTGTACCACAAACTGGCAAGAAATGACCATAACGTTGTTTGTAGGAAAAGCGAATGAACAAGAGCTATGTACAGACAAAGGAGGCACAATCAAGCAGATTTAAAATGTCTTAAGAACCTACATGATGAAACATAAGGCAGGTGAGATGGAATAGGTCTGCCCATGCTCAGGTTCTGGAAGAGCAGTTCCATGAGTCTGGGGCCAACATTTTCTGCTCTGTGTCTTGCTCCAGGGATGTGCCGTAGGGCACTGAGACAGGAAGCATGGGCACTAAGGAAGAGTTTTTCTCAGGCAAAAAGCTCTGGCTCATGTTTAGACAATCATCTGCCCGTGGAATCCTGAATTATATCTGGCAGCAGATGTTCACAGAAATCTCCTGAAAAAAAGTGTCTGTCCAAAGCTTACTGAGGCCAGTGAAACCTTTTCTGAACTTAACTTCTTGCCTAAAAACCTCCAGTCCCTACCTTAACTCATCCCAGTCTTGTCACCAGTAGCAGCCATATATAGTTCTCTGTGTATTTTCCCATGTTTCCTGCAATGCATGGATAATTTTTAAAACTTTTATTTACAAACCCATCACCTTGTCCTCATTCAAATGCTCTCCAAAGCACTGCTTCTCTTTAAACACACAGAATTGACTTTAAGACTGAGAAAAGAAAACCCTCAAACCCAACATTGCTAGCCTTAGTGTTTTCTACTGGGTCGAGTCCCCTGTGCATCTCAGTCAAAGAGTAGAGGCAGGGAACATCTTTATTTGGGTACTGTATTAGGTAAGGATACTGTTAGTATTAAATAACTTATACGCAATAATGTTAAGAGATCGCTTTTACATCTGTCCATCCTCTATATTGTATAATGTTGACAGCCTTCTTTCTCTTCAAAAAACAATGGTCTCCTGTAGTTTGTACATGGTTGGGTTTTTTTTTTTCCCCTGTTACAAAATGGTTATCCACTTTTTGGTTCTTGCTGAGCCTTAGTATGGTTTCTTTAATTCAAATCAAATGTGCATGCTGCATTTTTCAACACAATTAAAGACTAGCTCCTGATAGAAAAATAGCATTAGAATGAATTAATTGTCGGTACTAGTTCGATACCAGATACAAAGAATCTGTTTTTAATTAAGTGTCCCTCTGGTGAAAATGCTGTGTTATAAAAATGACAACTCAGCATGCATATGAATACTGCATTATAACTTCGATGTCATGTTTGCATAGTTTACTGTTTTATGAAATGTATTGCTGTGCTCTGCCCTACTGGAATTGAATTAAATTATGAAACTCAAGCTGGCACAGAAATAATGGACTGAGAATGTATACAACATTAGATTCTTCCCACTCCTCCTAATAACAAATAAACCAAAAAGTCATCTGGTTTCATTTTTTTGGAGGAAGTGGAGTGGTATAGAAAAGTCAGGAGGGGTGCTTTCATACTTTTTAATACTTGTATTGCAAGATGATGTAAAATTCTGAAATAACTTTTGCCTGGCTGCAGGAGCACTCAGAGGAAAGTTCTTCAAACATAACAAACAAGATCTCTTTTGTTATGATTTTATTTTTAGAAAAAATTATACTGTGGAATTGTCAGTGCAGCTGTGACAGTATAATTCAGGACAGAAAACATAGGAAATATATCTCTCCTTCAAAACTGAGACTGAGCCCTTAAGATCAGTAAAGCCCCACGAGACTTTTCACAGCTGCAAGGCTTTAAGTTAGGGCGTCCCAGCCATTTCAAATGAGGAGGGTTTTCTGCTTACCTGCTGTCCTCCCTCACCTCTCCTAGCCAGCATGTTCTGCTTTTCCTTCCGTCAGCCTCTGCACATTAAATGATTCTTGAGGTTCTCAACCTAGTTTTGGATGCTTGCTCTAATTTCGGCAAAGGAAGAAGACCTAATTGAAAACTGATTGTTTAATGTGTGACTATGTGATGTTTAATGGCCATTTCTGAGGTATTTAATAGTGAGTGAAATATTACACTTATCTGACTAGGCTTTTGGAACCTCAGTGTTTTGAAGTGTCTGGGAAATACTGAAATAAAAGTGTTTAATATGCATGAATATGCATGAATATTTTTCTATTTCATCCTAGAAAAAGCAGTTATAAGTTTCTTGGAAGCATTTAGGCTATATTTTAGTGATGTAAAAGATAAGCAAGGTTGCATGTTAGATTTAAATTGCTTAGAAAAGCTGTATGACTTGTCAGAAATATTTATGTTGCTTCTAAATAAAACATTTCTTTCAATCATTGATCATTTTGTGGTTGACTAAAATGAATTTAACTTGCTAATTGTCGGTGTAGGAAATTTATTAGAACAGGTGTAAGATAAAGCTGTCACGGATATTTTTTCCTTGCTTTTTCCCAGTTAAACACAGCATGTTTGATCAAATTGATTCTTTTTTTCTTTGGGGAAAAAAAAACAACTGTGAAAGAATCACAGGGAGAAGAAATGTCCTTAGCATTCCCTTAGAAGGTTATCCCATATTGCCATCATCAGAATGAACACCTGCAGAACTTAGCGAGCAACTCATGGATTGTTCCACAGCCATCCCAGGAAAAGCTGACCGTCTTCTGTTTCAGGTGAAAATCTGTGTCTCTAGTCCACACTCCGTCCCATCAACACCTGGGAGGATGCCTATTAAAAAGAGAGAGTATCTAAAATGTACTACCTGACTTATAGAAAAATAAAAATATGGTCCCTACACACTTGTAGCATTCACAGGCTAATCTCACACACTGAGAGCATGCATGTAGAAGGGGGGAGGCAAAAAGGGATAAAAGAAAGCAACAGTAATAACATTTGAGATCCTTAGTCACTGCTTTTTTTCTTAAAGTTGCAGAAGGAGCAGAAGATGAAGGGAGGCTTGAGTGGTCAAATACCAATAGCTAGAGTTAGTGAAGTGAAATGAAAGACTTTAAAGCTTACGGCAGAAGAAGATGATGAGAAAGTTATAACAGATGGGACTTAGGCTGCCAGACTATAACTATCTTAAAGTTCATCATCCAGTCTAAAGTAGTTGTCCAGTCTCCATCTGTGGAGGTGCTAGGAGGCCTCGCATGACCCTCTCTGAGGTTGATGTATAAATTGCACGGTATAAATAACTTTGATCAATATATTTATTCTCTGTTGACTATAAAGGGAGTTGAGAAAACTGCCTTAGACAAAATACCTAACATTTCTATGGCTGTAGTTAGGTGAGAGGAATCCACTCAGTACAATGAACAAAATTTGAAAGGAAGAGGGACATTGGAAAGATAGGAAAAAAAGCAGAGGAACTGAAAAGAAGGTAGTGTGAAGGAAGGTGATAGGAAAAGAAAAAAAGAACAAACCAAGTATAAGAGACAGGACATATGAAAAAAATAATCATTAGTCACATGAAAAACAAAAGAGGACAGAACCTAGCTGATATCTCCACATATTAACTTCAGAAGTTTACAGATTCAGGCTCTGAAAAGACCCAGATACATTCCCTGGCAGCTGACTTTTGCATTATGTTTATCAAGAATAGGTCTATGGAGAAGTGCCTGTAAGTATGCAGCTCCATCTTTGAGTCATTAAGTTCATTATCACCCAAGACTGTGGTGAAGATCAATCTCTAGAAACATCCACTGATAGTAGAAACAAGGTAGGACTCATTGGCACTGTAAAGTGATAATTGTTTGGATGCTCCCAAACTATAGCAGCAGTTTATGTGCTACCATATTAGCCCATTATATCCTATGATAATTTGTGTAATGACATTGAAAAATCTCTTCAGAAGAATTTGAAGTTTGGCAAGAAAGTTTGGCAAGAGGACTAGAAGTTTGGCAAGAAACAGAAGACCACTGCATACAATAAAAATTTCATAGAGGTTTTCGATTCTAATGTGTGACACAACATAGGTGAGTGATACGTAATATGCACAGACCAGTCTTCTACTTGGATAAATAAAATAAAAATTTGTGTTAACAGATTAAATGATCAAACAGCAAGTAAAGCACCTGATAGGAACAATAAACAGAATCATTGGTTACGTAGATATTTTTCCTCTTGGAGGAAAGGTTCTATCTTTATCTAAATGTAAGCAACAAAATCTTTGTCAGCTGATTAGTGTTCATTCAAGGAACAATGCCAAATCACTTTCACTTTTAATCCAAATAGTCAATCATTTCATAGAATCATAGAATCATTTAGGTTGGAAAAGACCCTAAGACCATTGAGTCCAATCATAAACCTAACACTGCCAAGTTCACCACTAAACCATGTCCCTAAGTGCCACATCTACGCGTCTTTTAAATACCTCCAGGGATGGTGACTCCACCACTTCCCTGGGCAGCCTGTTCCAGTGCTTGACAACCCTTTCAGTGAAGATACAAAATTTTTAAGTCCATGATAGAGAAAACCCTTTACAGAGAAGATAATTCTGGCAACGCTGTTGGTACATTTCAAGAAACTCACTGGCAAAAGAATAGAATAGAATAGAATAGAATCATTAAGTTTGGAAAAGACCTCTAAGATCAAGATTTGCAAGTAACCACACCACAGTTGAGGACAACCTAATTTAGACTGCTCATAACATATATGTGCTATTACTGTTCTTTATGTTCTTTCATGAAGTCACAGTCTGACTTCCTGATTATTTTTGGCTCTTTTTTCATTGCAAATATCTATAAATAGGCTTGATAATAGAACTATAAAATGAACAAAACAGGCTCAGACAATGGTACTTTGAAGGTTATCTGTACACTGTTCAGATTTTGCATGTTTTCTTTGTAGAGATTCTACTGCTTTTAGGATGCTACTTATTCCTGGGTTGCATTCTTCATTTTATAACTTTTTTTATATGAATAGCAGGTTGGCTCCTGAAGAGAAGAGTTGCTAAATCATAAATGAGGAAAGATATTTTGAAGTTTTAAATCCTGCTTGGTCACAAAGAGAGACAATAGTTGTTGCTAATGTTAAATGTTATTCAGAGGAGCAGGTCAACATTTCCTTACATATGGAAAAGGGTAACCAATGAGAAAGGAAATTAATCACTGAAAATCAAGGAGATATTAATGTCTTAGAATGACTGGAACAAAACTAAAAGGGTAAAAACTTTCAGGGTCACCATAGTAGCCTGGGTGTTGTCTCATGCTGCTACAGTAGCTGATTTTCTGGCTTACTTATAAATTGAAGCAATTTTACAGATTGGGAGAAGATTCACCTTCCCTAATTTAGGTGTTAAAAGTTAGTTGTTTAAATTCAGGTGAGTTGCCCTAGGGACCATGTACAGTCAATGAGAGAAACAAGCAATTCATTTCATCTTAAACTGGTTGTATTAAGATAGACAACATGAATTGTTTTCTGAAGTTATGGGATTTCTTCTATTGACCATAAAGGAGACCAATGTGACTTGGACTACTGAAACAAGGAATCTTAGATTACAGAAGATTAATTCCAATCTGGGTATATTGCTACAAATTCGTTGGTATTTGAGTCTGTCAGCTTTATTTCTCTGTTTTGGTGGGAGGGAAAAAAGAACCTTGCAACAGAATTAAAAAATAATATTGTATTATTTTTACATTGCATGTTTAGAATTTTTATATATAACTTCAGAAGCAGAATATTTTTAAGACATTCCTTACATTCTGATAATTAACAAAAGATGGCAGAGATAAGAAATGCAATAAATCTTTCAAAACTAGATTGAAGGTTGTTATTAGTCTTTGAATAATAGCAATTATTTTTGTTCTCTGAATGATACAATTAAACACAGTCTGCTTAGTTAAAGCTTGCTTAACAATCCTACCAGAGAGAAAGGTACAAAATACCCATGGCTGCTAGATAAATAAGTCCTCTTCTAGGAAGCCTTGTATTGACCTAATGATCAGTGATGGTTTTAAGATCTCAAAGATAAGTTTGTATGATGTCCCAGCTACAATGTTGTTAGTGTGGTGCTAGATATTCTTTTTACCTTGTAATATTTGACTCCTCTTAAAAAGATTCTTCTTAAGAATACCAGTGACAGTATTCTGTCCTTTAATTCCTGGTTGCATGAAAGTGCTTTTTGAAAACCAGGTATAAAGTCACAGATAATTGATTAGCAATGCCAACATATTTCGTATATTGTGTTTTAATTTTCTTTCTGTTTTTTAAAAAAGTGGCTTTCAGAAAAAGCTTTGACTTGCCTAAATGGAAGTCCAAATAAGTAAAGTATGTGGTATTTCCACACATGTAAGCAATTTGATTTCTCTGTACAAAAATCTATAGCATCCAAATGAGCATGAAAATTCAGAAGCATCAACACTAATTCCTTTTATATCTGTGACATTATTTAAAGACAATAATCGTTGAAGAATTTGCACAGATTTAAAGAAGCAAGATGTATTTTTGAAAAAGTGTTTGTGCTGTGCCAGGTTTTTCCCTATTTACTCTAGATTACAGAGGATGCAGCTGTCGTCTTCAGAAGGTGGAATGTAAGGAGTACATTTTCAAAGCATGTTCTAATAGCATGATTTATTTTAGCCCCTGTTATTTGTTGACTACAATGCTTGGATAACTTTTTAAGGATAACTTCTGAGTTTACAGGATAGCTTTTTAGGAAACAAGGTAACTTTTAAAAGAAAATAAATCCCAGTAGTCTCTTTAGATGAAACTAGTTCAATTAAAAGGAAAAGGTTAAAGAGTGGGCCCTGACACTTCTTCTACTGCAGGCAGTCAGAAATGATGCTATTGACTCTCTGGGTGCAGAATATGCCTCGCAGTACTTTTTGGATATTGACAAATTGTAATTATTCAGTCCTGTACAACTAACTGTGAGTTGCTTTAAGTTTTTATAAATAAACCTAGCAGTTACCTCTTTTTATTTTTACTTTAAGAACTGTATGGTGATCATACAATTTTTTCTTATTCTGTATTTTTGCTTTTGTGGCTCTTCATATAGATCATTAAAATAAAAATTAATTATATTAGAAGTCACAATAACTTTCCAGACTCAAACATGAACATTTTTGTTTATTTTGTTCCTCTCATTTTATCATATTCCATTTATTTGATAATTCAAATCTAACCTGTTTTAATTATATGCATGCTGAATTTATTGCTCGCCATGTATGCACGGAACATCACTGTGTTGAACAAAATGACAATGGGATGATAATAAGTTCATGGTTGCATCTCTCACAGCAGTGAGTGGGAGAAGTGGAAAGTGCTGCAACTTCAACAAAGCATGACAAAAAAACAGTTTCCGTGTATGGTTTTAGTGAAATTCTAGTCCCTAACTTCAAAATGTAGCAATGAATTTTAGTATACACACACACACAGAGCTTTCCATCATACTCTCTCTCTGGTTTCCCAGAATAACAGGGAAATAGAAGGGAAACATAGTCTTTCTTTATTATTAGATCATCCTTCAAGAGGTAGGACAACCATCTATTCAGGGAGGCTGTGGTCTTCTTCCAGCATTGTGAAATCTCCATACATTGATATTTGAAACCACAGAGTTCTGCTCAATGCTGACAGCATGATACGAATCTATTCACCAGCAAAGCTGGAGAAAACTTTCACAGGCTGCTGATAGCTTGCAAATTTACAGAATAATTGTGCCTGGGTTGAATCATCCAGTCCTTTCCACAGCCAGTGTGTTAAATTTCATATCTTTGCTGGCATTAAAGTTTTGTAATAGCAAACAAGACAAGAGCTGGAGATTGTGGAACAGAAAAAGTAACAGCAAGACAATCGTCCAGATTCAGTGGCCCAACAATCAGTTTATGTAAAGCCATACTCTGAGATATGTGGGAAAGATGTTGTTAAGTGAATATGTACAAACTGTAAGTGGGAGGGAAAAAGGAACTGACATTTCATCTTTTTCTTGACTGGGTGAGGTATTAGTTTAGCTGCAACAGCATTAGTATGAGCAAACACAGAGCCTTTTAATTTCAGTCACATATTTATTGATTAGTTATTTCCTTACACTAAGGTAGTGTATCTTTTTATTTTTTTTAGTATCTTGTTTTTTACTAAAACTCTTTCTTACCTGGATATCCACCATCTGCACCTTCCACCATCTTACTGTCAGGAATTGCTGACACAGGAGAAACATATCACAAGATCTGGCAACAGGTAAATAAACACTGCATAAACAATAAAATACAATGATATTGTGTTTCCATCATTAAACTAGTGGGATGCTTGGATTTTTCTTATCATTTATGGTAACAGTAGCAGTAAGTGATTTCACTGTAGCTTCCTGGGGCACTAGTTGTAGCCAAGGACAGTGCTGACCTAGAGCCTGTACAGACAAAGAACAGAAATACAATGCCCACCTCAGAGCTCACTCTAGTTGTAAGGAAAGAGACAGCAGATGGATCAAGCCATACAGGGACCACCAGGTAGCAGTGAGACAACCTGCAGCCTAAACAATGTCAAGTTTATTGTTAAGTTTCCTGTATGTATTGTGGTAAAAGAGAGTTCCTACAGATAATTTAAAACATGACTGCATGTGCAGGTGTTAACTTCAGAAATTCTTCCCAAAATGATTTGACTTCAGCTGCCTGCTGCTTATTTTGCAATTGGTGCAGACTGACACAATGCAAATCTGTTTAATTTGAACTGACTTTATAAACACGTGGGAATTACTGGTAATAGCAAAATGAACCCTTCAGAAAAAAATAAATCTGTAATAAATACCTGAACAGAGAATCATACTTTGTGGTGTAAATTAAAACAAAACAAAACAAAAAAAAAAGGAAAAAAGCCTGTAATTAAAAGTAAATCCTGTTACTGACTCATATGAGGAGCCAGAAGTTTAGACTGTGCATCGAAACATTAATTGCTTATATAATTGAGGAGCTCAAACTTGAGGCACTATTTTACTACACTAGAGCTTATCTGCGTGTGATTTGTTGCACTAGTTGAGCTGTTGCTGTATTGTACACTCAAGTTTCTTATTTCTTTCTCTGGGATTCTTTCAGAGAGCGAAGTGGGCAAGAGTAAAATGCCTTTGAAAAAAAGCAGTGAAGTTATTCTTGTAGCAAAGGCATTGGGTAGGTAATTACAATCAGCTATTGCTGATTTTGGCTAACTTTAAAGTTCACTTCGACATTGGTTTTACATCCGTCTCATCATAAAGTAATCTTTGAGTGCTTGTGCAGACATATTGATTTCTTTCCAGGAAACTGACCCAGTCGGTTACAGTAAGAGGACATTGTTTTTAATAATGAAGGAATAAACAAAACTGTTGGCTTGGAAGCGTCAGTGAAAAGCAAGTACTCTTTTCAACAGCAATATGCCTTATTAAGGAAAGCTAAAGGTTTTTTACCCGAAAGATTAAAATACACCGTTTTTTTCACTAATTTGCTGAAACTAAGCCTGCTGGATTTACTCCAGGTCATTTGTACGATGGGATTGCCCTTAAACTAGCCGTTACGCCGCCACCAAACCTATTTATTCATGCCCGGCTGAGCCGGTGTAGTCTCTTTGGCCAGTCCCACGGCACCTGGTCGGAGTAGCCGTGCCGCACCCGCACCCGCACCCGCGCCCGCGCCAGCGCAGCTGCCCGCGCGTTGCCGCGCCCCGAGGCGGCTCACGCGTGTCCCGCCCGAGGCGGGAGGCCGCGGGCCGCCCGGCTGCTGCCCCTCCGCACCTTCGCCACCCCAGGGCGGTGCCGGGGAGCCCAGCCCGGCCAGCCGCCTGCGCCGGCAGCTCCGCCGATTCCTCGGGAGGAGAGCCGCCCGTCTGATTTTGGAGCTCTGGCGAAAAGCCTGAGCTCATTGATTACAGATCGCTGTTAATAAAGAGCATTTGTAATGCAGCAGTGGCGATACAATCTCCACACGCCGGTTCATGATGGCCCTTCAGTCTCCACAATTAAGTCGTCCAGCAGGCATGCCCCCTGTTGCAGCTGCTCTGTCAATCTCATTTTGTAGTACAAATGATCTTAGACCCAGTGTTTGACATGGGGTTTTAACACCAAAGAAGGCAATTCTGCAACTTCAAATGAGCCTAATTGGCTGTGCGCTCAGGCGTTCACTCAAGCTGCTTCAGTCCATCAGAGAGAGATTTCCAACTAATTGAACAGCTCAGAAGAAAAAGAACCACGGAAATCACAATGCACTGGGTCGTTTGAGAGGGTTTTTCGTGATAAAAACCTTCAAAATAAGATTTTTGTTGTTGTTGTTAAATCAGCCACCTGTCAATCTGGAAAGAGGTTTCATTGGTACAGAAGCTTTTAATGAGGTGTGGCCTAAAAATCGGTGGCTATTAATAGCAAAGTCTACAGGTAAATGTAATTTTTTTATATTAGAAATGTTTATTTTGTATTGTCAAAGTATTTTCTTTAGACTGGCAAGGTTTTCTTATGGTGCATAACAATTATGTGGTAGTGGACAGACTCTGCAAATACAAGACATTTCTTACCCGAGGAATGCCATTTGAGACAATCTTACTGCTAAAGTGTGTAAAGTTATTCATGTGTACAAGTGTTGGGACTGGGCTGGGTGAGATTCTGCTCACGTAAATATTTGCCTTTTTTTTTTTTTTCTTAGCACAGCTGAATTTAAATTTGCATGTTTGTTCTAGGAAATTATGAACCTGGTTTCTCTTCCGAATTGCACCTTTTTTACCTCTTGTTTTCTCTCTACTGATTTAAATAACTTTCCTTCAAAGGTCAATTCAGAGACTTTTGCCCTAGTGTTTACATACTGTATGTCTAATAATTCCATATCTATTCCATGAGTGATTCAAACATATAATTTATGCAATATTTGTATTCGACATTCAGGGTAGTAGTTCACATCTGAACTGATGACAACTCAGTATCTACTTTTTCACAGAAAGGAAGATAGAACAGACTAAATAATATTTATTTATTTCCTTCCTTTTTAAAATAGGAAGAAACTGAAGGCTTTTGCTTCAGTAAATATGAGTACGGAACTTCAATTATTGAAATAAGCTGTGTTCTGGGGAGGGGCTGATTAACCCAGTCTAATAAAGCACTTCAGCAGCTGTTTAATTGTAAGTATGTAAGTATTCCTCTGATTCCAAATGCCAAGTTGCCTTTGTCACTATTTGGACTGTGGTGGTACAGAGGGGCTGAGCCCATCTTTAAGACCCTGTGAATGGCATGTACACTTTAGTCAGGGTCAATGTTTACCCCAATGAGTATGCAAATCTTCTGAAAGAAAAAAAAAAAAGGTGTGTGTATATCCATCCATACATATATAGATATAAAATATAAACTAACTGTTCTAGCTTGTGGAAAATTCCAGACAGTCTGAGGCTTACGCCTGTACTTTATTTTTTTTCATCAGTATTTACACAATTAGACTCTAAAGTAATGGTATATCCCAATAAAATAAGACCTCAGTTGATCACAGGGAATGCAAAACTCCATGAAGTCAGTGAGAGTATCTTCTATTCAACAACCAGGTAATTATAGTGGCATTTATATATTGTTGTCATCTTTAAAGCCCAGTAGCAATGAAACTAAACCCAAAGTAGTAAACATTTTTGTTGAAGTCTCATAAACACATATATCCTAACATTTTACAGGCATCCATAGAAGTTAACAGCAACATTCTCATTTGACTTCTGTGAGAACAGAATCAAACACTCCAGTTTCATGATCAATGACTAAATTCTTTCAGTTGAAATGAACAGTGAAGAATAATATCTGCATGTTCAGAATGTACTTTTCCCAATCACTTGAGGTGCTTTATTGCTCTGGTGTTGAATCATCACTCAGAATTTTAAAATTCAAGCATATGTAAGAGGATATAAACATAACATGGTTACTTAAGTAAAATATCCTTTTATTTCAGGAATATTCACTAAATTAAATTAAAACATCATGATGCTTATCTCTCTGAGGATATATTTCAGCGTGAACTATACCCCAAGAATATTTTTGTGTAAATTCTGAAGGATTGTACTACACATATGATATCAAATGCACTTGTAATCCTATAGTAAAGACAGTAATTGTTAAGTGCCTTCTAGGTCCCCTAACAGTGGGGTGGAGCTGTAGCTACAGGGATCTTTGCTGCTGAGCTCAGCAGAGAAGCTGCCCATGTGATTCCAGATGTTTCTGGTTTTTTGGGGCAGGGGACCTCCCAGGATCAGAATGCCAGCATGTCTGAGGTAGAGGAGCCACCCTTTGACACTGGAAACTCAGTAGTCCTAACCCTATAGCTCTGCAAGAAATTCAGTTGGATCCTCAGGGGCAGATGGGCTAAACAGATCCATGTTGGCAACTTCCCTAGCCAATTGCATCTGCCAAAAATCTCATGTTTAATTTGCACACGCACACACAAAGTATATTTCTAAACCAAGAGGAAAAAAAAAAAGTCAAAAAAAGAAGCTGAAAACCTTATGCAGGAAAACAGCTGCACTCATTTGTGCTACGAACCAGCTGAGTCAGCCCTTAACTCGAGTCCTAATTAATTTGTGCACACGGTGTAACCAACAAAGAATGGCAACAGACAGAAGAATGGACTGTGTTGAGGGGGATTAGTCTCTAGCAGAAAGACTGCCTGAGAGAGAGAGAGCCTGATGACAGCTAATTGCTGCCAGGAGGGCCAAAATAATGGGCAGCCTGCAGGAGAAAGAGAAAAGAAAGAGCTGGTGGAAGTAGTCCTCAGGTGTTTGTGGTGATGAAGTTCATTGCCCCCACTGTTTACTCTGGTGTTCAGCCTTAATGCCCATTTGGAACTGGCACAGTCAGAAGCCTCGTTAAAATAATAAGATCTGAGTGTGTAATGTACTGATGGAGTCAGAACTCCATGCAAATGTCCCTTTCACAGGGGATGTTCAGTCTGACTGGCACGTAGGGTTCAGGCACTGAGCCTTGGGAAGAGCTGAATAGCCTGATGTTTTTGCGCAGCAGCTCCTGCAGACACTTAACATCTGTGCTTAATACAGCTTCCTCTCATGACAACTGTTTAAGTGGGTGATGTCTGAAGAGATTTTTGCCCTTTAGGATTTGTTCGTTCTGTTAACATCCTGTTTTTCATCTAGGAACTGCGGCACTGTGTTACTAAACCACTAGTAACCTGAACGTTATCCTGCACTATTCTGAACTTGCCTTGCTAGAAGTGGAAATAAGTTAAACATACTTCTGTCGTTCCATTTCTTAAAATCTAAACAACGAATGTTTAATATTTGATAAATATACAACATATTAGACTACCCCTGTAGTTTCTTATGTGGGAATGTGTTAATATTTAATAAGGAAAAAAAAGTGCAGCACTACTACTGCTTTTGAAGTCGCTGTAAATTGCCAGCAATAAGTACCATTGAAATTCAAGCCCCAGGTGTTGCAAGCTAAGCACTGAAAATGGATGGTCTGCAAAATCCTAACTCTCTCCTCTCATAAATGTTTTCACTATTTTGCTTTACATGTCCATTACAGCAGGACTGGCTTAAACTTGTTAGCTGAGAACTGTTGAACAGTGCTTTCTGGAGGAATGAGTAGCAATTCCAAAACAAACCAAAATATTTTCTGCGATTAGAAAGTCATCCCAGTTAGAAAAAGACATGGGAACGTCATGCATAATGTATATGTGGACAAGCCATACAAACATGTGTTCATGCATATGTAGATATATGAATATCTCATCAACGATAAATGTCATCAGTGACTGATAATAGACAGGGGAAGCTATCAGATATTTTAGAATGAATGCTCACAAAACAAGATAAAAAAAAAGGAAAACCCTGCTGTTCATACAGTTCCAGTAAGTGATAAGGGTAGAACAGCTATCAAATACAGTGCAAAAGCTACCATCAACTGGCAAGAATGTTAAACCAAATCTACTGTAATAAGACAATTTGAATCAACACGACTTGAAAACCTACATCCACCATACATCAAAGTTAGCTTATTAATTTGTCAGTCACTATTACTGATTTGTAAGAAACATAGATATACTGTCCTGATATGAAAAAAGATAAATAATGTATTTTGAGTATTCAAGCTGGCTAGTCTTCTGACCAAAGCCAGGGCAAAGATCATATAATCTATAGTCAAATAACAAATTAAAAGAGTTTTACACAATCAATGACAGCTGACAAAGTTAACATCATATACAATGTAAGGGCTCAGTACCACATTACGTTCTGGTTAAAAATAGTTTAATAAAAACTTTAATGGAGTCCATATGAAAGAAATTAGACTGGTCCACAAACACTAATTTCAAATGGAAAATCTACATCCAAAAAGGGGCAAAAAGTCTAGTTAGGTCCTGCCAGGTCCTGTTCATGAATGAGATGTACCCATTCTCTGTTGTGATCTAAAAGAAAGTATAAAATCATTGCTTAGGAAATGATGATTAAAAAAACTGAATGACAATAAAACTATGAGGAAAAGATTGCCTGACAATGAACTTCCTTTGAATGGAGTGTGCAACAAATGAAGATCTCAGAATTTGCCTTCATGAACTTATACTATGAACTATGAACTTATACATTCTTCATTAAAGAAAAAAAATTAAAAATATTTATTTGACTATATTTATTTTGATATCTCATTTCAATAATAGTTGCTTTTTTAGCTCAAAAACCCCCTCCCAATCAGAAAAGCAAGTATCTTGCTCTTAAACTGAAAATCTCATAATTGCCTCTAACGTCTTTCTTCCAGAATGTAACTCTAGGAAAACCTTTATGATTCTGATAGAAGTGTGTATTCAGAGGGAATACGAGTTCATCAATTTCTCTCCAATTAGTCCTGCTAATGTAGGACCACAACGTAGGTCATGCACACCAGATGAGCGGCGTTGATCTGGATTTAGGTGACATGGAAAAGAATCCAGAGCCACAGTAACAAATCAGCATAGGTATGAATGAGGAATAACAGCCCAGGGTTAGAAGAAAGCACAACAAGCAGCATTGCTTAAAGAATCCACTGTACAAAAAGCAAACTAAAAAACTACAGAAATTTTAGAAAAGTCACCAAAATTATTGGAAGTCTTAAACATTGTGAAAATGCAGGTTATGTTTAGGCCATTTCTTAAGCTTTCCTTGGGTAAATAAAACATGTTAAGCTTCCAGAGGGAGACATTCTGAGATTGGATAGCTATTTAATCTAGCACTTTTTTTTTTTTTTTTGATATCTCACATTCCCCCAAACAGAGCAAAGCTGAAAATACATTAACATGACTTGAAATGTTGTCTTTGAAATAGTGACAAACATAACAACTACTGGAGATCAGACATGGCCAGGACTAATCCCTTGCCCCAACAGCAAGTAGCACAGGACAGTTACGCCCATAAAGCTAACCTCATCTACACCACCCTGCCCACAAATCCCCGTTAAGCCTATTGGGAACAGATTACAGCTCGTGTCCCTTCCCGAATGTGCCAGGGCAGTGCTTGGACCTACAGGGCACTGACTAAAGTTGTGCCAAGGAGCACAATAACAATTAAACAATATGGAAGAATCTGGCCCTGGGTAAATTTTACTGGGACAGAGGTAGTCAATGTAGTCACATAAAATTAGCTTCCCTTCTCCTTTATTTTTTTTTCCTGTTCACCATTAATTGCCCTATACTTAGAACCCATTTCTCCTCATGGCTGACTGACACCACCAGCAAAATGGTTAAAGATGACGTTCTGCTCTGAGGTTTGTCATTAACTCGGTGCATGGCTTTGGACTACTGAACTAAGCTCTTCGCCAGATTCTCCCTACCTGATCTAGACATGAAATGTGCTAGCTGTCCCCAGGATGACCCTGATCCTCTAGTGGCTACACGGCAAACCTGGTTCCTCACTGAAGAATGTGAACTGAGTAGGATGGATCCAGACCCTTGTGCCTTAGGTTGTTTATCTGTAAAAAAGACCCTGAGTTACCTTCCTGAGGTGATGAAAAAAATTAATTACTGTTTTCCAGTTTCAGAGAATTTTCCATGAACAAATCTTGTACAGCTGTGGAATATTTCTTCTTTGTTAGTGATAGTGTGCTTTGTGGTTTTGCAGCAGACCAATTTTGCATTTGTAGATTTCAGTCAATTATTCAAATTATTTTCCGATGAAATTAATGTACTTAATAAAGCATAGGCAGTTTTAACACCAAGCAAATGTGCTTAAACCACATACAGATAATTTCCTTTTACAGAAATCCTGTCGAATCCACTCCGTTCCTAAGGAATTTCTGTCTTGGCAAGTGATCTTCATCATCAGCCACGGTAGTACTCACTGCCCCTAACACTGGTATAGCTCTAAGCTCTCTCTACCTGAGAGATCCCTAATCCAAATGTTAGGCACACCAGTAACAGCCTCAGATGGTTTTTTCTGCAAAGAAACAAATTGGTTTTATGTCTCTCCTTCAGCTGCCTTGCCTCGGCTTGGGTCCCCTGGGGTATATTGAGCTAGCGGGCTTGGGCAGTGAACTTTCTCCCTCCTGCCAGATTGAGGCAGCATCTGAGAGTCTGCACAGCTCCGGCTGCAGGATGGTCTTTTTTATGTGGATGTAATGGATGAGGACTCAGGGGCAAACGGTTGACCATTTCATAACACAGACCCTGTGATATGCAAAGCTTTCATGGAGTAAGGACTTATGCTTCATTTCAACTCTGCACTCTGTCTGTTCTAATATCCTTTCAAATTGTGTGACAGGGTTGAGAGACACGGCAAGCGGAAAGTGCGTTAAGAGGTTTACAATAGTTCTCTTTTTTCCAGGAGCCGTGTTAACAAGAAAAGACCATGTTCCTGGCACAGTCCCATAGTAGACATTAATCTCAGCCCTCTGGGATGATAAGGGAATGAGACCCTTAAAGACTCGGTGTCTTTTCTGAGAATTACTTTTAATAGTCCAGCTAAAATGACCAAAGCGACCAAATCATGGACCAGTGCAAACCAGAAGTGTCCCATTTAAATTGTTATTTCTTGGTTTTTTTGCTTTTTCTATTTAAAAAAAAAAAAAGTTTTTGAATGGTCTCTTTCAGCTTAATCATCCTTGCATGTTTTTCTGTAGTGTCCGTGCAAACATTTATGAAACACTTGGTATTCTTTTTTCTAATGTGACCTAGTGGCAAGAGTTTATCAACATTTCTCAAGAGACTTTGGAGTTAAAAGTGCCAAGGCTTTCAGTGGACACGCAAGCAATCATTTCTATATGTTGGCATTTTCGTCTACATAGACCTGGAAAGCAATGTGATAATGAAAGTTTTATTTGTGATAGCTAGATGAACAAGCTGCAGTTGAATAGAGGGCAAACATTGCGTGGTTTCACTATGTTCCTCAAGCTGCTTTTCTTTGTCTGAAGACACTAATGTTTGTGTTGGTTTTGGTTATTTGGCACAGTTCTCATCTTGATACATCAGATTTTCTCATTCTCTTGGTTTTTGCCTATTTAATAACATCTCTTTTGGTGATTAATGCTGTGGACTCCTCTATCAAAAAATCCTCCAGCCAGACAGCTGTTGGAATGAAAAGCTGAGGTCTCTGCCACTCAACTTTGATCGCAGGACTAGGAAAGGAAATAAGAGGATTTGCAGGTTCTAGTGTGTACCTCTTTTTTCTGTATATATTTATTGTATTCACTTCTAAAAGGAAAAAAATCATGTTGTCTTTTTACTGAAAGGGTACACAACAGAAATCAATTTAGAGGACAATGTGGTTATGGAAAAATCAATAAAAAATATATTGACAGAATACAGCCCATGGATTCTGTATAAGCTCAGGACGATATATGACCACCTGTCATATACACCCTTCTTTTTAGAATGGTAAGACCTCTACGTGTCTTTAATCCTACTTGTTTTAAAATCTCAGTTTGGCTATTTACTTGATTATCCGAAATGGAAGAATAGTCTCAGACTTCATTCCTTAAGTACAAATATTCAAATCAACATAAACTGTGACATTCACTGAATAGAAGCCAATATGTTGTGCACGTGATGAACAACGCATGCATGCTTCAGGCAGGTAACTGTATTTGCAAGTACTTGCTGGCACATATAAAAGCTAGTTTAAATATTAAAATGTAATTTTTCCTCTAAGCAAGGAAAGTACATCATACAAGAGATATTATAATTACTTATTAGTATTTATGGAGGGTTAAATATATTGCCATGACACCAAATACTATTTTTACATATTCAAATAATTCAGTGTTATTTTATTTTTAAATTGATATTGAAAGGGTTTTGGGTTGATGCTGATTTTGATTATATGTTATAATACATGATGGGACTTATATAAAGTGATATGTGAATATATGATATCTTTATTAGGAATCTCGTCAATTGGTGATATGATTGAAAGATAAAACTAACAAATGAATTTAAGTTGTTGGACAGATCCTTGGGGGTTTATCCTGTCATTGTTTTAGTTTTGTTTTTATCATATTTCTTTTGCTTACGTGGCTTGCTAACTGTGTAGTTTCTATAGCAACATCCATTGACCGTTGAAATAATGAAAGCCAGCACAACACTCCTGCAGTGAAATCCCTCATGCTGACAAGCACAAATCCTATTTTCTTTGTCCAGTGTTGCCCATTACTTACACAACTGACTCATTTGTCAACGTGCTTGGGATATTTGCTAATTACTTCTGAATTTGACAAATGCAGCCAATACATCTAAACTTTAGCGTACCTGCAGACTAACATTGTAACAAAGAGTTAAAATAGGAATCCTTTTTGTGTGCCGGAAATATCATTTCTTAACTGTGGAAGGATTTCAAATACATATTTGTGATATTTAGAAGAAAGAACACCTTGAATTTTGAAAAATGAAACCAATCGAACAAACTTTAGTTGCTTTAACTTAATTCTAAGGTTTTTTTTAAGGCTACCTCTCTGGACTGCTGTATTTTATAGCTCTTGAATTTGATTCCAAATTAGCAGCCAACAGGATCAATGCCTGGATGCTGGACCCGAGGGAAGGACGTAGGAGAGGAGCAGGAAGTGGTTCTGGTCATTTGGTAGATGGCACTTAAGCTTTGTATCTCGCTGAATCAATGGTTCATCATGAAGTCAGTGGGCCCCTCACTGTTGGAGGTGTCATCTTCCAGCTGAAATAAAGAACTAACTGCTGATTCTAACTAAAGAGCCTGTAGCAGTTTCTGTGTTAATCTAATGATGCTGACCATTGTGCCATGCAAGTAATTGTATTTTTCCAAATTAAATTCTCCAAATGGTTATACTATATGAAGCAGGAGTGACCTGTTCATGGCTTTTAGTCAGATGTAGCTCTTCCTCTGTTGAAGTGAAGCTTCCAGACTGCATGCTACCTGTAAAATGGAGGATAGAGATCACATACTCTGGACTCCTGGTTATGTGGGTAAGCAAGCCTGTGAAGGCTTCTGCCTTGCCCTGCTCTGGCTCACCCCGGCCTCCTCTAGGCAGAGAAACAGTGAAATCTTTGGAGAGCAACTGAGAGCAATCTTTTGCCTATGGACCACTTTCCAAAACTTTTCTTTTCCTTAGCTTTCCAATCTGTGTGGCTGCTGGCAGTATGAGTGCGTTGGTATGAGACTACAAAGAGTGATAATGATGACTGTTTCTGATACAGAGTCATGATACCCTGCTTAACATCTTCTCTTAGGGTGTGTCATGGTTTAACCCCAGGCAGCAACTAAGCACCACACAGCCGCTCCCTCCCTCCCTCCCATTCAGTGGGATGGAGGAGACAATCAGAAGGAAAAAGGTAAAACTCGTGGGTTGAGATAGGAACAGTTTAATAGAACAGAAAGGAAGAAACTAATAATTATAATAATAACAAAAGGATTGGAATATACAAAACAAGTGATGCACAATGCAATTGCTTACCACTTGCTGACAGATGCCCAGCTAGTTCCTGAGCAGTGATCCCCCCAGGCCAACTTCTCCTAGTTTATGTACTGGGCATGATGTCACATGGTATGGAATATTCCATTGGCCAGTTTGGGTCAGCTGCCCTGGCTGTGTCCCCTCCCAGCTTCTTGTGCCCCTCCAGCCTTCTTGCAGGCTGGGCATGAGAAGCTGAAAAATCATTGACATAGTCTAAACATTACTTAGCAACAACTGAAAACATCAGTGTGTTATCAACATTCTTCTCATACTGAACCCAAAACATAACACTCTACCAGCTACTAGAAAGAAAATTAACTCTATCCCAGCCAAAATCAGGACAGAGTGGTATGCTTTCTTGCTGTGAACTATTAATTACTACATGGACTTTGGAGCTGGATGTAGCACTTGCCTACTTTTGTAAGATTTAATGCTGATGAACTGATTTCAAATGCTGGTGCAATTGTTAAGTTGAGCATTAATCAAAATCAAATCATGAGTCCTGGTAAATTGTAAAGGCACTTGACATTTTTCAGTGACTTTTTTCCCTTTTAAAAAGATTGGTTTGAAACCCATCCAGACACCACAAAAAATATTTATTGCGTCCTTTTGGATTTGCCTCAACAATGCAAAATATGACTTTTGGAGGTTTTATTTGATTGCTGGCATGGTTCATCCCTTTTTAAAGTAGGAAAGTAATGGAAAATATAGGGACAGGAGTAAAACCTAGAAGAGTCAAAATACATTAAAATTTAAATATTCCTATAACATTTTGACTGAACACAGTTTCTGATTTCATTTTGCAGAACAGGAATGCAAAAACCAGTGCGGATGAGCAATAATGTCAGCCTGGTCAGCACAAAGCAGCACTGCTGAGAAGGACAGGTAGAGAGAATATAACTGAGAGGTTACTCCACTGGAGGAGATTAAGTTCTGCAGAAGGTTAATTGCTCTTCTCTGTAAGGCTACTCTGATTGATAATGCTTATTTTTGTTTCAGGTCATATGAGTTGCCTCTGTTTATAGAAAGGATAAAACACAAGCAGCAAAACAAATGTGGTAATATGTGAAAAGGTAATATTTTATTTGGTTATAGCTGGTTTAATAATTAGTTTTGGTTCATCTTCCAGCTGGGTTCATGAAACACATTGTTTGACTTGGCTTTTTTTTTAATATGGAAGAGCTTTAACTGTAACTGGCCAGCTCCAAACTTCATGGCTCTTCAGCTCAGCAGTGGATGTAACTGATAAGGAATTGAGTCATACCAGGAAAACCACAGAAAATTCTCTACTGGGGCAGCTCCTGCCTTGCACGGGACATCACAGGGCTTGGAGGAACTCAGCAGGAACTGAGAGAGCTTGTGGGTCTGGGAATAGCTGATAGTAATCTTTATTCCGGAGGTTAGCAGGCACTTGCAGCTACTGCCTTGGATGTGTTGTAGCCAGTGGCGTCCTGCAAGGTCTTCAAACTCCCACTAAATTTGGGACCATATTCTTGTACTACCCTCTAGCACCAAGCACTGAGTGCAGACAGGCTTGAATCGGCCTCTTGTGATATCTGCGGCCTAAATGAGCCCCAATCCCCAAAGTGCCTTGGGGATGTTGAAATGCTTATTGGGTTTCAAAAGGAAAATTCTGACCAGCTCCAATTTTTAAATGGGAAACACAGGTACGTTAGACATCTGGTGTATTAGGAAGCAGTTATTTGCTGGTTTTGATCATCTCATTGTTATTTAGTAATGGACTTGAATCCCTAAAGTTTCATGTAGGTCCTCAACTTCATGTGTTTAATCTAATAGCAGATAAATCAGAAGAGTATGCTTGAGTGCATATGAGACCAGGTTAACACCTGTAGAGATGTAAGGCTAGAAGAGGAAAGGCCAAAATCTGCTATCATGCATTTGGTTGAAAGTAAATAACTTCATCTGCTTCTTTGGAGGTGCTCTGAATTGTTGTGTCCAAACCTAGCATTTCATGCAATATCTTCAAGGCGAAACAACATCTTAGATTTTTCCTGCTTGAATATCTCAAATGTTTCTTTTAGCTTTAACAAATTTAAAGATATTTCTGGTTCTACATAGGCCAGCAAAAGGTTTATGCGCTACCTCAATTATTGGATAAAATAGCTGGGATCTGAAGTTCTTTACCTGGATTCATGGAAAATAATTTGTTGCCACCATCTAAAACAATTTCAGATAAGCCTTTCACAAGGGAAAAACAGGGTCTTCAATAAACTGCTTAGTATTGCTTTAATGCAATTGATTTTTGTGTTAGAGCGTGGTAAGCTCTTAAGAATTTAAAACCCATCAGGCATTTAACATACAAATGTTCAACACAGCTTTGCACCAGCTACCAACAGAAGTAGGATTGCACAGGTGTAATTCACCAAAGAGTGTGATCTAACTGGTTTGCTTTTCCTATCACATCAAATACACTCCTTAGGGCAAGTCACTTAATCGCAAGTTTAGTGGTGAAAACTGACTAAATTTGTTAGTAGCATGGATTCTTCTCAAGGTTTATGCCATAGTAGCCAAAATCAGCTACAGTCTCTTCAATTTAATAATGTTGTATTTGGACAGATGATTGTTCACTTGAGTGTTTTGAAATAGGAGTCAGTTACTGTGCAGAATCTGTTCAATCAATTTCATGGCTTGGATACATTGTCCTTAGCTAATGGGTATCAACTTAATTGCTGCATGGAAATGTTCCTCTGCTGTACAATTCTTGCCATGGTGGTATGCTGCTTTCAGTAATCGTCTCTCAGGAGTAGGTTGATGATAATTTATATATTTAAATTCATTCATAACTAGCTGACCATTTACTAGAGCATGAAAATCAAGAATTTA
This sequence comes from Aquila chrysaetos chrysaetos, assembly GCF_900496995.4. Classification (NCBI taxonomy): domain Eukaryota; kingdom Metazoa; phylum Chordata; class Aves; order Accipitriformes; family Accipitridae; genus Aquila; species Aquila chrysaetos. The sequence goes on from NC_044005.1 coordinate 65,258,575, forward strand.
ATTTGATTTTTTTCAGATCAGCTTGTCAAATCTGTTTATTGCATAATAGAGTTTTATGAACATAAATGTCTAGATTTACAAATTACCTACACTGATAGACCTCTGATCCAAAAAAGAGTTCAGAAAATGTTTTGGATAGTCAGCCTTGATGGATATAGTCTGGTGAACCTTTTACTGGAGGAAAAAACAAACACGACAGCATACTGTTTAGTGTAGCATTTTTACATCACTTTTACGTTCATTTTTAGTTCAGTTTCAAAATAAGTCACAATTGTTAGGAACATTTGATAATAAAAAATTAAGCTGAACATTGCCTTTAAGTTCATGTCTCTCCTTTTCATAGATTAATGTAATATATTGAATATAATATTACCTATTGAACCTTTAAAGTTGTATTTTCACTAAGACAAGTCTGCATTGAATCTACAGCAGTTCTGACGCCTCTGAAAGTGTTCATAAAGCTGTAGTATATTAAGTTGATACACCGGACTGCTTCAAAATTGTTCAAAATCCTTTCTTAGGTGATGCTTATATGTTCTTCTCAGCGCATAAGGATGATTCTCTCTGCTTATTAGACATATTTATCTTACAGTGGAAAGAGCTGTCAGAGAAGACACTGAACACAAACACAGCCCAGGTGGTTCACACAGACTGGGCACCTAACTTCCTCAGGGGTGAACTTAAGTGATACAAACTATATGATGTAAAACAAACACACAAACAAGAGTATCTCTTGGCTGTTGTATTTTTGACACGTGAAGGAAGGTAACTGTAGTTTTGTTTTCCTCTTCCAAACAGAGTGAATGTTTTCATACCACTCCAGAGCCAGGGTGGCAGGAAAAAAGTGAGAGGACCATTCTGTTAGTAAAGCCCATAGCCCGAAAGCGGAGCCCCTGTGCTCCACTCCTGGTTTTACCTCACACCATAGCCAAGTCGCATCATTTCTCTAACATCTCTGTTTTCCTTCCCTTTCCATAAAATGTGGGTAGCAACGCTACCCTGCAGTAAACCACAGATATGTAAGAGTGCATTAAGTTTCTTGTATGACAGTTCTCATGCAAGTGCTAAATATTCTGTTATGTAATATAGATGTTCTTGCATGTGGTTGTCTTTTGATGTTAAGGAAAGACTGAAGTAGTTTAAATACAGCACAGATTTACGGATGGGTGATATGGAAACAAATGATGAGGCAGTCCATCTGCTGCCCTCAGTGAAAACATTTTCTGTTTCAGGGAATTTATATTTTAATACAGATAGTTTCCATACAGCATAAGATTTTCTGCCATTCTGTAAGACAAATTGAATCCAAAAGTAAATGGCCTGCATTTCCATCCATAAAAGGATTGTTTCTAGATTACAGACAAGACAACCAGTTCAATGACACTGGTAGAAGACAAAGAGGCTCTTGAGAGATCGAAGTAGTCCATTCAGCAGTACTCTCTGGCCCATACCCAGCTATGAACCAGCTTCCCTCTTGTCAGGTTTTTTATGACAACCAATTAAATCAATATGACTGTCAAGACATATGGCAACAATAACACTCTGAGTTTCTGCCCATTACCACTCCAGCAGGAAACCAAGAACACACAGTATTTGTTATTGCTTATTGCAGGGATTCACTGAAGAGTATCTCCTTCTCAAATAAAAGATTCATTGTGATGGTGTCAAAGGCAATCAATACTGTGGATGCTATCTGTGGAGCTGCTAACGTGTCAGTGTGCAGAAGGATTCTGCTTTTCTGCTGTCTGGACCCATATTCAGAAAATGTTGCTGGAATCTTAATGTGCATCTGTTCTTGCCAAGACATATTTGAAAATATTAGATATTAATCTTCCTACAGAGAACCCTATGAGACAAGCCTACACTAATGTGTGTTTCTGGGGTTTCTGCTTCATGGATGACTAGACATTCGAGTGGTGCAGACTGTGGTGAGAATTCATGAAACAGAACTTCTTTCAGTGAGCACATTAGAGCAGTGATTTGTAGCCTTTATCAGCCATGAATTTATTTTGGAAAACATGCATTTTGCTCACTGTATTTCTAAGTTTTGACAGATTTTTCTTCAGATGATGCCATATTGGTAGAGCTCAATAGGGAATTTTAGTGCAAGGCAGTTTCAGCAAAAGGTTTGACTCTGGAATTTCCATTTCTGCTTGGTTCAGTGCAGGAAATGGACATGATCCAAAGTCTCTGGGTTTTCTGATTAGTCATTCTTAAGTAGGGCTAATGACCAAAGAGACTGTTTGGGGACTCCCCCTGCCTTCTTTTTTTTGGCAGGAGTTATTGTTTTTTTGCTATGTTGGGAGGAGAGCAATCTATTTTTCACTGTAACTGTGATTTATATGATATACTGCATATGCTCCCAAGGCAGAACAAATGTGGACATATTTAAGAGGAAGAAAAGCCATGGGACTGCACTGCATAAGATGACCATGAAGTTGAGACATGGGAAATGTGGTGATATTAGATCCAGAGAGAGCTGTATGGTACTGCAGTTAAATGACTGCTGGTATCTCAGTTGGCTAACTTCTGTATCTGTATCCTAATTTTAGAATAATAAATAGATGTCCAAAGAAACATAATAGCTCTCATGTGTCAATGACTGATGGGGCCTTTTTGATGCTCCTTCTAATTCTTAAGTTGTTATTAATCTCAATCACATAAAGGCATAAATTTGTGCATTAGTGTGTGATTACAACCGCCCATGTGCATGTAATCACAAATGGTTTTAATTTATAAAATACACACTTTAAAACTACTATATACTAGATCTATACTATGGACAAGGAGCATGCAGATTATAATTCTGAAATTAATTTTTCAGATAGCTTTTTAATGCTTTACTACAATGTAAGTCTGACATCTTTCAAGTTGGAACTCAAAGTCTTAGAAGATGTATGTGTTTACACATTTCATTTAAAGACAAGCAACAACTTGAAATGTACTTAGCCCTCACTATTGCAATAATCTAATGGTTCTTACATCAGATGAGTCTATGAGTAGAAACAAGAGAATGTTTTTTAAGAGTTTACAGGAAAGTTTGAGACCACATTGAAGAGCCATGCTTGTTTTCTTCTTTTACTTTCTTTTTTTTTAAATAAAATTTAAAAAAAACCCAACAGACATTAAAGTTCAGTACAGAATGGATTCTAAAGTTTTGGCTTGGTTGCTCCCATTGACTTTTGTGGGAGTTTGCGTGATTAGGAGTGAACAAAACCTTTTGGATAGAGCCGGCCATTCATCCTTTTAATGGATGTCAGGTGTTAGCTTCCTTCAAGGCTCGCTCCACTGATGAGAATAGAATTAGTTATAAAAGAAATTATTTTTCAACATGAAAAAATGATAATATCTTCTGATCCAAAATAAAAACCTGCAGATTAGACTTTAAACACACTTAAAAGGTGAGATAAAACTTGCAAAATCAACTTAGATTGGGGCTTTTGTATAATGCTGGCACCTAAACCATTGAAGTGATTTAGAGAGATTATCCCCAGCATTTTATACCTCTAGAAGCACCTACAGCTTTCTACATATCTTGCTGGTGGTCTTGAAATTTTGCTAGATGTCTTACATTCACATCTTGTACATATGCATAAATACTTTGACTTGAGCAATTTGGGTGACCAAATTCCCCCTCAATTTCATCATGATCCAGCTGGAAAGCAGAAAAGCACATGAATACCTTAGCCCTGAGAAATGCTAGACCCTACACTGGTAACACTGAGTCTAGCGCAGAGATCACAAACCCCATTTTGGTTACAAAAGACTAACAACAAAGGGAAAACTGCTGAAGGCGAAAAGGAGAGGGTTAAAGTGTGGATCTGTTTTTATATAATGACCTGGTGGTTTGAGCAACTGCCTACGAAGGCAGAAACTGAGAGACAGTTCCCTTCACAGCCTGAGAACATAAAAATTTCTTACATCCTCCACTTGACAAGTATGTGCTGCACTCAATCCAGACAGTGGTTCAGAGACATCTTCCTCTCTGGCCACCATGGAATGCATCAGTCATGGAGTTAGAAAAAGAACAAGCCAGGAGGGGCAAGACTTGTAACTGTTGGTGGTGTGATGGCTAGAATAGTCAGACTAGCCAGAAGATGTCTGAGTCCTGGCTTGCGCTCTGAGCACTGTTTCTATAGGGAGTAATTGATTAAAATATAATTTCCACTTAAGTTCAAATTAGTTCCATATAGCAAATATAGGTCTAGATTCTGAGAGCAGAGTCCTTCTGCACAGGTCCAGAAGCAAAGGTGAAGGAAGGCAGATCAGAAGTTTTTTAAGATGTCTTCTCTGTCATAGCTATTAAGAAGGCAGTGAAATTACTTTATATACCTTCAGGCTTTCTTGAGCTGTTTTTCTTGGACTAGGCACCACAGTAGCAGCTAACTCAGTCTAGCAAGTCTAAAGCCCGTCTTTCCCAATGTCTTAAAATCTAAGTTTAGTGTCTAATGTGGACATTTTGGATTTTTCAGTGACATTTAGTTAATCTGTTTTCTAAAGGTATCCCACTCATTCCCTTCAATCTGCTGAGTTCTGGTAGCTGATTTAATGTGTTTGGATAATAGTTATAAAACAGCATGTTATTTTGTGAACTGACTATTATCTATAATTACAGAAGAGTATTTAAAAGTTACTTTAAAGGACGTTAATGCTTTTAACATATTGTGGATAAGAAGCACAGTAGGGACTAATTCTACACATTTTACTGATTTCTTTCAGAGTGTTATTGAAAGGATAGAGAATTTCATAGTTATTTAAATGGCTATTTTTAGCAGTTAAAGCACAGATGTCTTTTTAGGAGGTCATTTCTTACACAAAGTGTTTTCAAATATGCACTGCAAAAGCAGCACATGTAAAACAACCTTGCAGTGCTTCATATTAACATTTCCACATCTTTAATTTTTTACCTCTATCAGATCATATGAAGGGGAGGCTTTGTGTTTGGAATTATTGTTTCTCTGAACCTTCTTGACATTCTAGAGACATCAGCCTCCCCTGGAGTATGTCTCTGATAGTCCGTCTAATGCCTTTGTTTCACAAGGGAACTGAGCTGAGCATGGCTTTGTGATTTTTTGTTCTTGAAACACTATAAAGAAATAGATAATGATCACATGCAGTGTTCTATACCAAACATTGGTGGCTACTCAGATCAAAGCAGAGAATTGCTTTCTTATCCACTGCTTTAGAAAAACACTCATCTAAATGGTTTGGGGGAAAAGGGCATTTTCATAGCTTCTTGCCACGCATACATGCCTTGTTGTATTTGACCAAGCTTAACATTGTTGTCAGTTTTCACAGGTGAATGAGAAAAATAAATATTTCCACTTATGCTTATGCTTCTAACATAATATTTATATTATTTAATTAAATTTGTCATTCCAGTCTCATTATCAGTATCATTTCACCATGAAAATGCTAACATACTGATTTTCTTTTTTCTGCGTTTTTTCACAACGCTTTGCCTTGCAATGTGTAGCCAGTTAGCCTTTGTATTCAGAGATAAGCTACTTCGTTGCCACTATAGAACTTCAGAATAGCTTGCATCAGTGCTAAAGAAATAACCAAGAACAATGCAAATTCAAGTCATGATAAAATATATGGCTAAATATATTATGCTAAAATCTTATTCCAGCTGTCTTAGAAAGGCTCTCATTTTCACCAAAAAGCTTTCACTACTTTGAAGAAGGTAGTGCCAGATACTTGCCAGGAAGCCAAGAAAACCCTCTCCCAGACAGGCATTGTTAAAGGAGTGCTTTGGGTGAATCCATATGAAAAGCATCATCTTTAGATGTTGGATCTCTATTTCTATCAATTTAGTCTCTTTCTTGGAAATTATTATGGTAGAAGGCCACATTTCTAATATTTGACTTTCATCTTCTCTAACTTAAAATGTCTAATTATATATAGTGTATAGCCTAGTGAGGTGCACCTAAAAGTACAGACCTAGCTAGAGAACAAAACAGCTGTTCACAATAGGTCACAAGAAGACAAAACCAAACTGATTTATGTTTCTTTCCCCACTTACAGGAAAATGGCTATTATTTGTTATACGTGTATGTATAGTTTCCTTAAAGAGATAGAATATGAATTGTATGCTTCTAAAAAATTCTTTCCCCAAGGGGCACAGAAGGGCTTCTAAGAGCATAAAATGCTGCCCAAATTAACCTGCTAAGCGTGGGGGTACGAACCATAATTTGAAAAAGCCAACAACAATGAAAACTTTTTTTCCCAATGCCTTAGCAATGATTTCATGTGACAAGTTCAAGTAACTCTTTAGGATGTGACTGCCTGAGTAAGGAGGAAAAGATGGAGAGCTACTACTGCCTTAAGCACCCTTTTATGGTTAATTCACAGTATTTTTGCCAGATGCCTACAAGAGTTTCATCTCAAAGTGAAAAATATTAATGGTCACTTCCCACATTTTGATCCTTGTTTCAGAGAGATGTACAGCAGGAAAATGTGGTTAACAAAAAGTGTAACAAGTTGGTTAGCTGTTGATCGAGATGATAATCTGGTGGTCAATGAGGAAAGTATTGGGGGAAAAAAACTTAGAAGTCTTTCTTTTTAGATTTTGAGAAACATGTGGAATTAGGATTTAGAAAGTCTCCTCTCTCCAGACTACTAAATCTCTCCCATTTTTGCCCCCACCATGTAGGTGATGTTCTGCATTTTACACAATAAATTTTATAAGTACAAAGAACATGGGGTCTTTTTTGCAGTTAGTCTGAAGGGCCTGATTACACATCCAGAGTTAACTAAAGGATAAATATGTAGTTCTGAAAACCTAAATAGTTACTGACTTGAGAATGCAGTAATGTAAGGACGTGATGTGATACAGAATTTGGGCATTGCCTGCTTTCTTTGAAAAGTGCCTATTAGAAAATATTTGTAAAAAGAAGAAAAAGTTTACATTTCCAAAAAAGTTTAAATAACCATTTAAACAACAAACCAATCTGAGTAGTCCAATTATATATTAGAGACCAATTTTTCAATTAAATTGTAAGTTCAATAGAATAGAATAGAATAGACTATTTCAGTTGGAAGGGACCTACAATGACCATCGAGTCCAACTGCCGGCCCAATTCAGGGCTGACCAAGTTGAAGCAGGTTACTGAGGGCATTGTCCAAATGCCTTTTAAACACTGACAGGCTTGGGGTATCGACCACCTCTCTAGGAAGCCTGTTCCAGTGTCTGACCACCCTCTCGGTAAAGAAGTGCTTCCTAATGTCCAGTCTAAACCTCCCCTGGTGCAGCTTTGAACCTTTCCCACACATCCTATCACTGGATCCGAGGCAGAAGAGCTCAGCACCTCCCTCTCCACGTCCCCTCCTCAGGAAGCTGCAGAGAGCAATGAGGTCGCCCCTCAGCCTCCTTTTCTCCAAACTAGACAAGCCCAAAGTCCTCAGCTGCTCCTCATAGGACATTCCTTCCAGCCCCTTCACCAGCTTTGTTGCCCTTCTCTGGATGAACTCAAATACCTTAAAAGCATGTGTGCTCATATTTTGTGCCATATCTCTCTGACTTTGCCAGCTACCTTTGCCTGCTTGTAAAATCAGAGTATTTGTATAAATGTAATCAGTTATGCAGGCAGCCGATCATTAAGTGATTTAGCTGAAAGCAGAGCTGCAGCACTAGATTACTCTTTGCATTAACAAATGTGATACTTTTAGGAACTTTGTCATAAAGAGTTAAATCCTCAATTTTGCAGGCTACTGGCTTGACTCATCCAAGCAGTTCTTACACACTTGGGCTGAGCTCAAATAGCTTGTAGACTGCTCTAAGTCAATTGACTTAGTGGAGTTCCTCCTGGTTTAAGGTTGCATAAGAAAGATGCAAAACAGCTGGATGGCACTGCCTGTGCAGCCAAGGGCATCCCACCCAGGGACCAATCCCTTGCCTCCCAACCAAAAGGTGTAAGGTGACTCCTGACTGTGTACTGCTAGTCTTTTCTTGATCAGAGTGAATAACATACTGAGCATGTGGCCTACACTACCCTCCGGGCCTGCTGTGGTGCTCCCATGAGTTCAGATGCCATTTTCGGGATGTGTGTCTTTTTCAGCTAAAATGCCTTAAACAATATGAGGAGTGCTACAGCCACCAGACTAGTGTTTTTTGCAGCATGAAGTCACAGGTGTGTGTTTGAGAAGGTCAGCCCTGTCCAGGTTGAAGGTGATTGCTGCCCATACTCAGTTCGGTCTTCTCACAGTCTTTTCAGGAACAATGGCAGGGTTAAACCATCCCGGGAAGCATGTGCAGTTTGATCCTGGAGGAATTGTCTGAATCACTCCAAAAGAAAGCCTGAGAATAGGTGTACAAAGTGAGACAATAAGAGGGTGAAACAGAGGTGAACCACAGAGGTAAAGTATTTGTCAGTGGAGATTGACGCTGTAAGACTTACTAATGGCAAGAGCAAGGTCTTGTCATGTAAATGAAAGTCCTCTTACATAAGGTCCAGCCTCATCAGTAAAGATTTGTACAGCTGGTTATTAAGAGGATTGCACAGAAATAGGTAGTGGAAACTTGCAAAATACAGTCACAAGATGCACTCGTTTTCATTTGACATCAAAAAAGTCTGCCAAACAAATATTTTTGTAATGCACAATTGTGAGCAATTCAAAAGAAAAATTCTGAAAAGATATCACCAATGTTTCTAGCTGAACTGTTTTTTTCCCTAGGCAAGTAATCAGATTTTGGTAATGGTTTTAAATTGCATGCTTACATATTACAAATGCTTTTAAAGATTTTCAATCTGTACCTGGTTTATATTCAGATTGTGTCTCTCTGTAATTTAAATCTGGTACGGTAACGAGGAAAATAGTAAGCACAGTAATCAAAACAAGATCATGGAATAAAAGTGATTAAAGTGAAAATGCAACCTAGCTATATAAAATAGTGCTAATAGTAATAGCTGAAGCAAGGATATTTAAGATCTAAGGATCTTGCATTCTTTTTTTATGATCTAATAGAAGCTACTATTACAGCACTATTGTTTTGCTATAAGGCCTCTGACTAAATGGAAAAATGTTCTTTCCAAAGAACTTTCCTCAGAGACTTAATAAGCTGTTTTAGCTGAAAAGACATCTGATAAAAGTTACAAAATTCTTGCTATGAGTAAAAGTTACCTCTTCTAAAAAATCTCTCTCCTCCTTTCTCTCTCACTCTTTTCTTTCCTGAGTAACTGTAAATCCATTATGGTCACATTCGCATACTGCATGGTAAGCAACTGGGAACTGTTATAAGTTAAAGAACTAGTATCTGGCACTTACGCATGTAACTGAAATACTGTTTCTTCCTGCATAATTTGGGTGTGCTTTTCATCAGCAAGAATCTGTGTCTGTAGTGTGAAATTCCATTAACTGATACTGGAATCGCCTTAATGCAATAGCAGCAGTACGAAAAGGCTCATGCCTAATTCATTGCAGCACCCCTAAGGCTCCCCCCCGCCAATGTATGAAAGCATGATCCTCCTGTAAAAGAATGCTGTGTAGGCCTTCCTCCAGAATACAGCGCTCTCGGATAAAATATGGGACAAGTTCATTTTTTTGTAGACTTCAGGTACCCCTGACCTCTTGATCTTTTGTATGTCTCTATTTTTTTGGTTTGACAGACCACATGCCAACGTGCAGCCCAGAATTCCTCACCGGCGTGATTTATTGTTTACAGCTGTTCTAGTATTTCAGACATGGCAGCTGCTTTTCAGATGTCCTCAAATTAGAAGGAAAGTCTTAGATAGAGGTCTTAATGCAAACCTGCGTGCTTGCAGAAAGAAAAGGGAAAAGCTGATGAAAAAATAATCTGAATTCTGCTCTAAAAGCTCTCAATTGATCCTAGCCTTGAGGGCAAAGGAAAATGTTTGGTTTATTTCGTAAGCTCATTAGGTGTGGGAGAGCCTATCTGGCATTTGCTATTGACCGGGCCTAAGCGAAAAGTGATCACTGGCAGGATGCTCAATAAGAGATCAATAACAAGCGTGTGATTGGATTAGCTACTTGATCAATGCTTTGTGCTAATATATTAACAAGCAAATTACCAGGCAGCCCATAAGAGCAGAGTGCTGACTATAATTGTATTACAAACTATCGTGATCTAATGACCCTTGAAGTGCAAAAGGTTATTTATACAGTCAAAAGGCCTAAAAGTACTTTGAGTGATGCTGCATTATTTCAGAAAGAAAATCTTTTCCTCAATTAACTAGCATTCAATCATGTGGTTAAAATAGGCACATGTATTTTGCATTCTTCCAAAATTTTCCGACCAGTTTAACCCTACTGCTGAGATGGAAGGGGGAGAATGGGTGACAGTATTTCAGTGGGCAGTTAAAGGTGGCAACAGTTCCACAAGAGCTGGGAAGTAACTGGAGAGGAGAGTGGGGAAGGAGGTGGCTCCCGGGGGGCAGGAGAGCAGTACGAAGCAGCACCGGGGACTAAGTGGGAAGATTGCCATGCAGCTGAAGGAGCTGCTTAGGAGCATCTAAGCTTGCAGAGAGGGCTGTGCAAATACTTAAATTTAAATCTGAAAATTCTGTATGAAATTTAGAAGTAATATGTAAGGTATTGTAAAAACAGAAATCTCAGACTCAACTATGTTGATTCCATTTGTCCACCACGAGACCAGAATAAGGCATCTGTTGCTCGAGGTTACGTTGCCTGGGTTCTTAGCACGAACTGTATCTTTTAGGTTTCCATAAAGAGCGTGTTTAAAAGCAAGAGCACTATGGGTCTTGAGACGAGGGGACAAGCTTGCCTTCTGAATTTGGTCCTCACAGTTAAATGGAAAATTAGGAAAAATAATTGTAAAAACCACAAACATTTCTATTCACTCTCTAGTTAATTCTCCTCTTTCCATTTTATAGTGCAAAACGCCGACCGGTTTGATTTCTGTTCTTCATAGGCATTATCCCTGCTATACAGCAGGAACAAGCCAGGTAAGCACACAAGTGTCCAAAAAAACTAAGCAGTCATGAAGTCCTAGACTTCAGACTCATCTGGACAGAGGTTTTAGCTGCAAATTCAGATTTCCAAGGCTTTGCCGTTGCCCTCCCCCTCCCCTCTGCCTTCCCTCCCTTCCGAGGGAGGCCGCAATGATGGCAGTGAGACGTTATTTGGGGGCAGGCGGGGGGCTCTGCCACCGCCCAGGGGCCGAGGGGCACACCGCCTGCCTGCGGCCGCCAGCCAGGGGCAAGGCCTGGGCCCGGCTCCCCGCGTCGCGCGGGGCCCCTGGCCGGGCTGACAGCGGCCAGCCCCAGCTGACAAAACAAGCTGCCAGGCGGCTACCCTCGGGGTCCCGCTCGGCCGAAGAGGAAGCGCTGTCAATCAGCGCGCACGCACGTACAGCGGGAAACACGATCGCCGGTGGAGCCGCTTTGGGTTTTGATGGGTGCTTGTCAGTCGTTTCTGACTTCTCGGGCGAGCGGACGTGGCCGGGTGAGTTACCTGCCGCATCAGCGTGGGCTGGTTCTCCGTGTGTGCGCGCAGATAAAACGAGCGTGTTTGCCCATTTTACTTCACTGCGTGTCTTTTCTTTTTTTTCTGTTTTACAGAAGGAGCTTCCCACAGATGTCAGATGATGGAATGGGGCTCTCTGACGGTGATGGCTTCAAACCATGTGCGATTCATTTGACTTCTCCTTTCTTTTCTTTCCCGCTTTAGAATTCCAAAGTGACCGTCTGAAAGTGAATGTTTTCACAGCAACCAACACCTTTACAAACGACTTCAAAGTAATCCATTTCCTTTTCAAAGCCACATGTTAGGACTTGAAAAAATATCTGCAGTCATTATTTTAGAGCAGGTTTGGAGGAATTAAAAATTATATATATCTTCTTATTTCAGCTACAGGTCTTACTTATTTACCTTAAAATTGTATACGCCCCAGACAATACAATAAAATTAATTGTCTGTGACAGAACAGCTCAGTCAATGGGTCTTTGAGTCATCAGGTCACTTGGCATAATTTCAGCACATACATTATACACTAATCCTCCATGAGGAAATTACTCAATGTTTGCAATATTTGCTCCCCTAACCAAGTACATCCAAAATATTGCTTTGCAATTTTGGATCTCAGTTTGAAGCTGAGGGTAGTGAAGAAGTTAAAGAATGGCCATAATTTCAAAACAGTGTTGAGACACTGAACCAGCTGTGATTTTTACTTTAATTGGTTATCGCTCCGTAGGTCAAAAAGATATACACACTCCTATTACATGCAGTACAAGGGAAAGGAAGTTGTCACATTTAGCTTGTAGTTTAGCTAGTCCCTATCCATCCTAAACTTAGGGTCTAAAACTCCTTGGGAAATTTTTTGTTAGGAAATAGCTATATGCCCTTTAAAATATTATTTTTGTGTGTACTTTCTCACAGTCATTCTAATTACTACACTTGAAAAAATCAATTACTTCTCAGATTTCGAGTTTTCCACAGGTTGTCATAGACTAAGAAGTCTGATAGTTGGGAATGCTCTTCACTTTATGCAGCTTGAACATATCCCAGCAGCTTAAAATAAATCTTAACTTTTTTCCCCCTCGAAAATCCTCTCTCCCAGTCTTCACAGGCAACAGGTTCCCTTCCAATAATAACACTGGTAAGGAAAATTGTAACTCCTGACTAAGATAAGGTTTGCCAAGATTGGATCGAGAGCATTTTCAACAAAAATTTATAAATTATTGCCAGCTGTAGACCAATACTATTATGTCACAACCTGCAATATAAAACAAAGCCACAAAGTGGAGTTAATCATTACATCTTCAGTGGAGAATAATGCTTCTTTACTAAACAGTAAAATCCCATTTAATTCTTAAGCTTCCATAACTCATCCACAGGTTTATCAAATGCTTAAAGTGAGCCGTTAAAGAAAATCCTACATCTTAGCAAAGTTCCATAAAGCTATTAGCTCTTCTTGTGAAGCTGTAAGTTAATACTGCCTTCCATTGCACACAATATATGGTTAACTGTACTTCTAGGAATAACTGTTAGAGATTATTTTTTCCTAGAAGAAGCCTGTCTTCTCAGTGAGGGCCATCTGATGAATTCTTTAGTGAAAAAGTATTGCCCCTACTCTATGCCCTGTGATGGCTGGTTGGTGAGTGTGAGCAGGGAGAGAGAAGAGTGGGCAGCTGTATGCGAGAAAGAGAGGGAGAGACAGAAAAAAAATAATTTGATAGTTTCTTAACTGTAGGCCAGGCTGGGAGTACTGTATGAGAGGCTGGGAAGATTAATAATATACTGCTAGGCTATTTCAGCGATGCCACTAAATGGATAAGTTAAAAGAGAAATTGAATTGGAACCTTCTGACTGGTTTATACATTTACTTACACAGTGACAGCCTTTGAAGCATGATCTATTATGCTTTAGACAACTGGCTGGAGAAAACAGTAGAGTTCCAAGCACATACTTTTCAAACCCATAATCCCACTCTAGCATCATGGCTTTGGTCTGTATCTAGAGTGATAATCACTGTGTGTCTCAGGATGGGCATACCTTCTTTCTTCTAAGAGCAGAAACAGCCGCTGTGGCCTGGGAAACTATGGAAGCAGTTCTGTCCTCTTCTGATGGGAAAGGAAAAGATTCATATCAAGTTTATCTCAACACATTAGATGATAACATTCAGAGCCTTCTTCCTTTCTCCACCTGACACCGTGTCATTCCTAACTGCAATGGTATTACTTTGTGGGCTACAGAAGAAAGTGGTTCTGACAGTAAAATCCTACTGAACTGCAGGAGATAGCTTTCTTCTCACAGAGTTTCTTTCTAGGATTGCTTCAAAACCCAGACAGGCATCCCTGCATTGGTTATAGTTGGCTCAAATTTCAGCCCTTCCTTAAAAAAGGTGGGGAGTGGGAAGATGAAACTTCTTTTGAAATGAAAACTGAGATCGAGACATAACCATATGAAGCCAGGAATTTAGACTGGTAGGCTAGGCATAAAGTACCTATGCTTTAATCAGGCCTATCCCTAAGCCCATTTTATGACCATTTCATCCTGGTTCTTTGATGAGACCATTTCAGCGTTTCATTCACATTAAGTGTTGATTTACACTTAAGAGGTTAACTGTTGGCACTGAGAATCAGTAATGCTGTGACTGAACAAGAATGGGTAGTTCATTTACACACGTTGGTATCTTGCTCCTGTGGTTGATAGCTTTGCTTCCTGAAAAGGGGAGATGACAGGGTCAACGTTTCCACACCCTTTTCTTCCCACATGAAAGCAATACAGGCTTCTCCGAAGACAAGTTAGTTTGATCATCTGGCAGCAGAATAACTCCGCTGCTTTGAGAGGTGTGCCCTACCTGGGACCCTTCCTTACTCAACAGCATGGTTCAAACAAGCAGGTTTGCAGGAACAGTTGCAAAACCTGCATCCAGTTTTCCATGTCCAAGAATCTAAGCGGAGGAGTGGGCACCCCTGTGGCTTGGCTCCTTCACCGCAGAGGACCTTCAGAGAAAAGGAAACCCCTATACAAGTGAAGGGGATCAAGTTAATCAGGCTAAGGGGGTCGTGTGGGCAGTGCAGCTCTGAGACCCAGCATTACGTTAGGGTAAGTGACCCTTCCTTCTTCCTTGACTGACACTCCCAGTGGTTTGGAAATTGATAAGGAAGGAGGAGGTGCTGCAGGGTGAATCCAAAGAGTACGTAGGCAAGAATTATAGAAAGGCTTTACCAAGGCAGACATCCAGTAGCCAGCAACTTGTATCAGAGTTCTCTGCATGCTTTTTTGTTTTTGTGGGTTTTTTTAAGCAACAAACCCAAATGCTTTTTGGCAACAAACCCAAATACCTTCCCAGTGTGATTGACCCCCTTGTGAATCCTTCGAGTTGTTAAGACTTTTATTGTATTACCTTTCCTGTAGCTCTGGTTAGAGCTCTTGTCCAGGGATTTCTAAACTGCCAGTGATCCAGCTAACAGGCATGAACGACCTGAGTCTTCCACAGCCCAGATGAGTGCTCTGCATGCTATTGTTGTCGAGATACGTTCTCTCTCCATTCATTCTAATTAAAAAGACAAGTTCACTAGTGCGGTATCTGGAACGCTGTTCTGCTCAGTCCCAGCTCACAACATAGGTCCTTCTAATATTTCTTCAGTGTCTCCAAGCAAAATGGTTTCCAACCTTTTCCTATACACTACAGCATCTTTTTGGATCAGAACCTCTGAGCTGCAAAGTAATGATGATAATGATTGTATTGTTGTTATATTGTCCAAATAATGAGTTGTAACTACACAATATTAAAAACACTTCTATAAAAATATTTTGCATATGCTGTAGGTAGGAAAAAGGGAAAAACAGCTGTTAGCATGGAACAGGTTTTATTCTTTTTCTTTACTGCCTGGAACATTATGTGTGCAACTTCCAAAAATACTTGTAAAACTGACTCTACACACACCCAAAGGTAGAGAAACATGTATTCTGTGCATGACGGTGATGACCTTGCATTTTTGTCTTTCTTTTCAGCCTTGCTCATCACAAAACAATTCAATGCAAAGTATGTGTGCCCCGTCAGCATGGGCTTATGAAAGGCAGGTCTTGCTTGACTAACCTGAACTTCTTCTATGACAAGGTGACCCACTTAGTGGATAAGGGAAAGGCTGTCAATGTTGTCTACGTAGACTTTAGTAAAGCTTTGACACTGTTTCCCACAGCATTCTCCTGGAGAAACTGGCTGCTCACAGCTTGGGCGGGTGTACTCATTGCTGGACGAAAAACTGGCTGGATGGCTGGGCCCAAAGAGTGGTGGTTAATGGAGTTAAATCCAGTTGGTGGCCGGTCACAAGTGGTGTTCCCCAGGGCTCAGTTTTGGGGCCAGTTCTCTTTAATATCTTTATCAATGATCTGGATGAGGGGACTGAGTGCACCCTCAGTAAGTTTGCAGACGACACCAGGTTGGGCGGGAGTGTTGATCTGCTCGAGGGTAGGAAGGCTCTGCAGAGAGATCTGGACAGGCTGGATCAATGGGCCAAGGCCAATTGTATGGGGTTCAACAAGGCCAAGTGCCGGGTCCTGCACTTGGGTCACAACAACCCCATGCAACGCTACAGGCTTGGGGAAGAGTGGCTGGAATGTTTCCTGGCAGAAAAGCACCTGGGGGTGCTGGTTGACAGCCGGCTGAATATGAGCCAGCAGTGTGCCCAGGTGGCCAAGAAGGCCAACGGCATCCTGGCCTGTATCAGAAATAGTGTGGCCAGCAGGAGCAGGGAGGTGATCGACCCCCTGTACTGGGCACTGGTGAGGCCGCACCTCGAGTCCTGTGTTCAGTTTTGGGCCCCTCACTAGTGAAAGACACTGAGGTGCTGGAGAGTGTCCAAAGAAGGGCAACAAGCTGGTGAGGGGCCTGGAGCACAAGTCTTATAAGGAGCGGCTGAGGGAACTGGGATTGTTTACTGTGGAAAAAAGGAGGCTGAGGGGAGACCTTATCGCTCTCTACAGCTACCTGAAAGGAGGTTGTAGCAAGGTGGGGGTCGGTCTCTTCTCCCAAGTAACAAGTGATACGACAAGAGGAAGCGGCCTCAAGTTGCACCGGGGGAGGTTTAGATTTGATATTGGGAAAAATTTCTCAACTGAAAGGGTTGTCAAGCATTAGAACAGGCTGCCCAGGGAAGTGGCTGAATCACCATCCCTGGAGGTATTTAAAAGACGTGTAAATGTGGTGCTTAGGGACATGATTTAATGGTGGACTTGGTAGTGCCCACTTAGGTTAACGGTTGGACTCGGTGATCTTAAAGGTCTTATCCAACCTATATGATTCTGTGATTCTATATATGTAGTTTAAGGGGTGCACATCTGCAAAAGTACTATAGCATGGGTATTTCTGAGAGTCAGTGGCATTTCTTACTCTTATTAGTACTTCATTAAAAAATAAATTTAATGGAATTAGTAAACATCAAAGTGTGCAGAATATCCTTGCACATATATCAACATACCAAACAACTTTCCAATGTTGTTAACTGCAGAAAAATCATTGCAGAGATTTACCAACTCTATACACTTCAAAACAGCTCACTTAAAATCCCCCATTCCTTTGATCAAATACCTGGAAAATATGCCTTAATGCATTGACAATCTGGAATAATCATGCTTTGGTCATTCTAATGCATAGTTAATGTTCAAAATCACATACAGATTTTTGAGATAAAACAACTTTCTTCTGTTTTTTCTGTTGAGATTGCATTGTGCTAAGGCAAAAGTTCAGTTGCTTTGCAAATTTGTAGGAAGTGTTTTCACACTTAACATTCAGAAATTATTTTGCTGGTGATATGGTTACCCTCCATTGTGGTCAGCATTGCATCAAGGTTTTCTTGATGAACCTAGATGTACAACTACCTATACAAGCCTTTCATTCAGACATCTATTTCTTTCTCTCTCTGTGGTGTGGGGTATCCTAGAAAAACTAGTTATGATTGTGAATGAAGTAGTTATTTAATAATGGGAAGCAAAGTCCTACAGTCCTTGTACACCCCAAAACTGTCTTTGCTTCATAGGAATATTACAATGTGAGCCATTATTTTCCACTGTGCCCTACTGTCGCTAGTTAATGTAATCTCACTGTACATCTATAATGTCAGCAATTATTATTATTAGCTCAATTTCTTATTCAGGAAAACAGACACTGAACATCTGTGCAATTTGTTCAAAGACTTACCTCAGCTCAATGGGAAAGCAATGAAGAACATACAGATCTATCCTTAACCACATGACAATCCTGCCAGACCTAAAAAGACATATTGAATTCTACTTAATCACTTCTTGGAGCATGATAAAACACTCACCAATAAACTTTGATGAAATAGACATTTTCAAAGTATTAATGATTGGCCACTACCATTACTTTATAAGTAATTACTTATGTTAAAAAGATGGAATTGTCCCTCCCATCTGCTATATGGATTTCTCTAGTATCATGCCTGCATTTCTTTGCTAAGGCATTTCTGTGTGCATGTCACTTCTAAAGAATTTGATATTCTGAACACTAAACAACTAGTTACTATCTTTCAGGCATTTAATTCATGTTAACTTTTTGTTTTAAAAAACTGAATATTAGTATTGGCTTAATACTTATTGTAAATCACTGAACTATTCTCATTATTCAGTAGATGAATTGATTAAGTAAATTATTCCGAGCATATTAGCCATCCTGCAAACTTTCCAGTGGTCCTTGGTGGAGGCTGCATTTGTATGAACACAAGTTTTATACACAAATCATTTTTATGGGTCTTTCAGCACCCTGTCACTATTGTGCAAAATCAATAGAATGTGAACACATCAAACCTCATTTAGATGTGAATATAGCTTTCATACCCATGATGAGAGGCCATTTTGGAAAACACAGGGGTTTTTTTCTTCTCAAGTCAAACTTGGCTTCTGAGAACACCTAGGCAGGACTATGAAGTGCCTCCAAAAGTATCCCATTATTCCATGTTACTTTCTTTTTACAATGTATGCCTGTATTTATTTATTTGTTTATCCAATGCCTTTCAGTGTGTGCAAATATGTGTGTCGATTTGGTAGTGCTGTAGATTTAAAAATGTTTTTCGCATTTCTGAAAATTTTAACTTGTTCTTTGTGTTGTACATTGCCATTGTGCTACCTGCATTATTTATGCATAAGCATGTCAATGAACAAACTCTAGTGGTTGTACAGGGTCTGTGCATTTGTAAATACAACAGTCAAGTAGTATTTAATTTCTAATTTATATTTGTGGAACATTATCCCAAGGTAAAAGAATATTCACAGTATTATGAATTATGAGAATGGGCTTCTTGCCTACTGAATGAACTATACATCTAGTCTGTGCTTCAGTACAGTTGTTTGTTTCTGAACAGGGAATGCTACTGATACTAAGAAAATTGTACTATATAATGGAATTTCCTTTAATTTTTCGTCTTTCTCCTTAGAAACATTCAGAAACTCAATTAAAAACTGTTAGAGTGCTAAGGTTGGAAAGTGGAGAAATTAAAATTTGGAAGGACCAAACTGGAAGTAATGAACACAATCTTAACATTATCCTCTGTACACAAATATCATGGTAAAGACTTTGAAGCTATGATGATGTTTCAGCCTCTGTTCAGATCCCTGGTTTCATCCAGCTCACAGATTCAGGGGAAATTATGAAAGAATGTGGAAGCTCAGAGATCCTCTGCTTCCCTCCTTCAGCAGCTGATTGTGTGCAGGGAACGAAATATGAGAGATTTCTTGAATGGAACAACGAAAAATTTAGTGATGCATTACTGCTTCATCCCTCTTATCCTTCCCGAATGGGAGGGCATGAGACAGAAATCATGTGCTCTGTTTTATGTAAATAATGTCTGTCTTGTTCACTTAAATGCTGTGGCCCTACTTTGGAGCTATACCACTATAAAACTGATATTATAATCTGGATGAAGACTGGTTGATAACACATTTATGAAGAGGGCAGAGCGAGAAGCATGAAAATGTCACCTTTATTTCTGAACCTGTCTACATTTATCTTTAAAAACCATACTATTATTTCAGTGTAGTTTTTATAGAATTTTATGCAGACATGCATACATAGAGATAACTTTCACTGAGATACTTTCAGTGCTCATTGCAAAAGGCTAGGAATGAAGAGCGAATAAGCAGTTTGAGGTCACTGCATTATGTTCTGTTTTGCTTTGTAGATGTTTTTGAGTCTTACAAGAATTTGCGCTAAGTAAAGACCAAGTAAAATCTTTGGAATGTGTTTGCAAAGCAATTTGTAAAATAGTATGCCTTGACATCCTTCAAAACTGGGAAAAAATGTGGCTGGTACGATCCTTCAAATTGGCTGGTATATTCTATGTCCCATTTGATTCACGTAAGTGGCTCCTTTAAAAAAAACAGAATCTGTGGCAAAAATCAGGGATGTGGCATAAGTAGTGATACTGTTCCTTTAAGATGCTGGTTTAGGACAGTGAGCAGTAAACCTGAAGTTCACTCTTGCATATATAATTTTTTTAACAAATTAATGAATAACATTGAAGGAAATTTGAAAAAAGATTACCATTTCATTTTATGGCCAGGTAGTAAGAGTGTTAACCAGTTTTGCTACCTTTGACAGCACATAGTAGTAAATTCAGATCTTGTCCAATGTTAATTTTTAAATTCTAAAAGAAAATACAGTTCTATTCATAGAAATACCATTCAACCTTTCTAATTGAGTTCATGAGTCACTGGCCTTTTATATTTTTATTTACTTATTTGGTTGTTTTAGAAAAATTCTTCATTGCATTAACCACATTAAAATCCTTCTTCAGGATAAGATCAACATCCAAGGCTAAATTTAAACCTCAGGAAAGGTAAAAGAATCTTTAATTTATGAAACTGAACAAGTAGACTTATCTAAACATCTCTAGGGCTTTAATGGGGGATATCTATAATTCTCTGAATTGTATTCCTTTCACAGTGATATTTTGTAATTCCATTCTATTACCCTTGCTTAACATTAATGAGATAAAAAGATCACATTATGGCGATTGATGTTCTTCAAATTAAATGCACGTTTCCATGTACAAAGCTGTCTGCTAATTTAAAAAACATAGCATGTAACATAGAATCATGACCATGGTCATCACTCAGCTGGGATCAGATAGCATTTTTTATCTATTCATTGGATTTAACAAGGCATGAGATGGAAGCAGAATACAAAGTGTGGGTAGATTATCCCGTATCCCCCCTTTTGGCCACTTCTTGGCAATCTCAGCAAGGAAACTGAGGCTTCATGTTGCCATGGAAATAAACCTCAAGGTCAAAGGGGCATATGGAAGGTCAGGCAATGACAAAGGAACATCTGAGAGGCCATCTGGATGAGTGACCTGACATAATTAGTCATTAATCCCACTCTTGGGAACAATAGAGTTAGCCGAGAATGTGTTTGGACTTTGATCGTGGTCAGGGTGATCTCATGGGGAAAAGGGAAGAAAGCTCCACTTGGTAACTAAGCAGATTACCCTGGCATGCTGTTAACTAAAGAAGAGTAGTCAGAAGAGGCCGGTGGGATATGCATTTTACATATGCTGTGTTTTCCCTTTAGTTACTACAGGCCTCTCTAGAGCCATGTGGCTCTAGGATTAGCTTTTGGGTAGTGATTTTTTTCTTTTCTTTTTTTTTTTTTTTTTTTACAGTTTTCAATGAAAAGAGAGCAAGTGTCCCAAAATACTTCACTTAAAATTCCCAGGCAACAGATGGGAAGAGAGCTGAAGAGCCAAAGGCATCAGCCGGCTTGGTTTACAGGTGTCAATATTTACTAAGTAGAGTTGGCCAGGGTGCCTTTTGGGAAAAAAGGGAGAGATGGCTAATCAGTAAAACAATAGCAATCATCCCCGTTGTCTGTTTTATACTGAATGGTTAGAATTATAAGATGAACGAGTGTGTGGCAAAAGCTCTGCATCAGCATCTGTCTTTCCATCCCCACTCCTTTACCTTGCATGTCATGTTTTCATTATTGAGACCAGTGCCTTGACAAGATATCCCTCACGTGTATCTGAGATTATTCTACTTGAAGAGTCAGTGATATTTGGTGACTGATTGTCTACAATGTTGTGGGGTGTGAATGTGATAATGGACTACAGGAAATGCATGCAACCCAGGACACCCAGAAATTTTTTCTTTGGATAAAAAAATATGCTTTTAAATGTGCTATCAAAGGAAGTAATAAATGAAATAGACTAGGGAATCTGTAGAGTAAGAACAGAGGGAGATTTCAGAGATATATTTTTTCTTTAAATAAAGTGAAATGCAGCACATAATGTACTCATTTTCAGCTAGGGTATATTTGTGAAATATTTTCCGCTTTAAAAATATATTCATTCCATCATATTGTACAATCTCTGCTTAAATGTATTGTCTTTGCCTGTGACAAAGGCATTTTTCTAGGCTAAGAGCAAAAGCTAAGCCACTGATACTCCACTATAAATACAAGTAAGCATCCAGGAACCTCCATAGAGAAAGTCAGATATGACATCAGCAACTGCAATCCTTTGTTGTCCCTGTGTAAGGAAAGTAACTTTTCCAAATAATTTCTGCCACCAACAGGTTCTACATTTTAAATTAAGTCTTTAATAATTGACAAACCCAGGTGGAATATGTGCTGCTTCTCTATAATTAGTACTTGATTTAACAGTGCATAGAGGAAACCTGACATTCTCTCTTTTATTGTTGTGAGTTTCACACCAAAAGCTACTATTTTTTCCCAAGATCATATCACTAATCTGTTTTATTAATAAACAGTAGTTGTAATCCAGGAAAACATAATATTTGTCAGCAAGAATCAGCAAAATCCTTGGAAACTGTAGGTTTGTCATTCTCTTCTCTTCATTCCCTTTAAAATTACCAAGTGAAAGACTGACAAAACTGTATTCGTTTGTACTTTCAGCGAGCTATATGGTGGTTATATTATGAACATCTAAATCCTTCACCCAATGAAAAATTAATTTTACTTTTGTATTTCTGTTTTCCTAACAACTTGTCATGGACTACAAGAAATTGATGACGGCACTCCAGAGATGAAGGTATATTACCTCTGAGGGAAAGTTGTTATGCCTTGAAGCACAACCAGTATCACAGCTGTCATTAATGGATTGGACCTTAATGAATAGACTTTGTATGAATAAACACGAACCAAATCTTGTCAGCTTCATAAGAACGTAGAGGCAATTTTGGCAAAATTTCAGCATTACTCTGGAAAGAATAATCGAGCCCACGTGGTCAGTGGTGTTCACACAATGGCAAAACTCAAAACTATACAGGGTGCGGAAGACATTAATTTGGAACAATCTATGAGCAACAAATAGCCTCTTTATTTTTTTGTGAAATCATCTTGTTTTCATTTGAGAGAATCATTCTATGCCTATTTTATTAGGGAAAAAGATTTCCACATTGTCCCATTTTCTTTTTTTTTTTAATTTTTTTTTAAGAATGAGTGGAGAAGAGGGGGATTATGTAACATGTTGGCTATTGTGCATGACTTCAGTACGCAATTATATTCTTCCTTCAACAACATATTCAAACACAAGCACTTGACTTCAGTAACAGTATTTTAGCCTTCACAGATAATAGGTGCTAGCATAGAACCACTTGAGAGAATCATTGTATTGACAGTGATGACCTTGCACATCTATAGATTCTTTTATTTCCTTTATAGTATGAATATGATGTGTTCATAGGACTCTATCCAGATTTCATGTACCATACTCTCCATGAATAAGTCAGAACAGAATGGCTGAATGGGGATATAAACAGGCCATTGTTTAATAGCATTGTTGGATTGCTTAAGGTTTGACTTGGAGTTGTTAAGATATTGTATTTCAGAATGACTCATCCCAGTGCCAGTGGTAACAATCTGCATTTGGTTTCATTTATCAGTACTATTAAATAAAATAGATCTTCTGTGTCCCCGCTGCTGCCTAATACCTAGACAATACTCAAAGAATAAACTCTTTCCCCTGTGGACTTTGATTTATCAACTCTATACCATGGAGGGATGTGTTGTTTTCATACTTTCCAGTTTGTTTATTTCTTGGTTGTATATAGTTTTGAAGATAAGACCTTCCTGTCCTTGTTTTAATAAACATTTGGGGAGATTTGAAAGTGTTTAATTCTTGATCTTTTTGCCATCTACCTCAGGCAGGATCATGTTGTCCCTCTGTTGCATCAATGAGAAATTTCTGCCCTTGATGCAATAAGTAGGAATGACACTATGCTCTATTCCAACTTTGCATAGGTTTCTTATGTCCCTCTTCAAAATTACTAAAGAAATCTAGGTCCTAATCTACCGATTCACTGCATGTGGCAACACCTGACTGATGACTGCCTGGCTAGGCAAGGTTAGACTTGTGGCATTTCAGGTTAGACTGTGAGCCTGGCTTTCTGATGTCCTTGCTGCAGTTGTGCTCAAGCACTTCATCTCATGGAGTGGGGAGGGGGACAGAAAATAACTGCTGAAAACAACAAAGCATTTTTTCTTCAGCTTTCCCTCAGCTGCGTCTGTCTGAGGGCTCCTTGTTTTCTCCGGTGCTCCCCTTTCCCCCCAGATCAATGAAGCTGATGGGGAAATTAAAAAAAAACCACTTTCTCTTAGCTTTAACTTCCTCTTTCTAGCCTGGCTTCTGTATGGCTTGGTGTTCTGGCTCACCGAAGAAAGCCCAGGCCATCCAGCGGTGCTGGCTGGTACCTTGCTTGGGATCACTGGGAGATTACGACCTGGAGCTGGGGATTGCACTGCTCAGGCTGTGCTTCAGCTTGAGCACTGAATTAACTGGTGACAGAGGCATGTGTGATTTCACACAGAAAAGCTGCAGGAGTGGAGTGTTCGTTTCCACCTATCATCTCTCACAATATTCCATAATCCCTGAGCTACTCTATTTATTTTCACAATACTTGATTGAAAAATGGCTTAGAAATACTGAGAAAATTCTGGTGATAATTGAAATATCGATTGAGTACTGCTATTGATATTCTACCTTGGAAGATTCATAGCACTCTGAGGTTATTTCCAATCCTGTTATTTGTTTTCACAAAATGGAAGCCAGAGGTTATGAGCTGATTTCTTATGACCTAGAAACATTCTGGATATAGGCAAAGAAGTTGCAATAAGTTTCCTGCTTCTTCTGAATTTGTCATTGCATGTAAACGAGAAAGAAAAACAAAACCATCTGAACTCAATTTTTACTGCTATTCTTTGAAGATTGACAAATTTATACAAATATTCTTAAAAGTAGTTCTGAAGCAAGTTTTTCCAGTATTAAAATTTTATTTAAAAATCTAAATAATGAATGAGAAGAAGAATTCAAATACTATAAATTTATCATGAAAAAGCCTTGCAGCCTGGATGTCCTGGGGTCAAATTCATAATCTAAAAGAGGAAAGGAGGGATTGATCTTCAGTCTTTTGCATAAGCATACCCATTACTGGGCTATATCTCATCCACTTGTGCAGGGAAACTGCCTCTTCCTCTATCATTCTTTTGAATTGTCAAATTTGAGCCTCAAAACCAAAGGGACTTCATTCCAAAAGAGTTTGAACTTATTTGACACTTCTAATTGTTCCTTTTTTATTAAAACTTTTCATAAGACATAAATTCCAAAATAAGTTTGGATTTACTACTTTTTCATTTGAGTATGCAAAATGCCAAATAAGTATCAATTCGTTCATGTTGAAATTCAATGTATTTACAAAGATGTAGTATTTGGCAAAATTAGATTTATATTTATAAAACTGTAGCATAGTTTTATGTGTTAGAATATAATCAGGGTAGTTACACCAAGAATGAATGGAGTCTTTAATTAATCTTTATACTGTTTATAACAGCTGTTAGGCATAACCACCTTCCTAATTTCAATCATTTCCAAAATATTTAATACCATATATGAGTCTGGCTGAAAGAAGAATTCTGTTGAACCAGCACCTAGGAGACATTTCAATATTCTATGAAGAAGAGAAGTTTCCTGAAGCAGAACACCTGCCTCAAGAAGTACTGACAGAAAAATTAATAAAAAAGTGTGAAATGCTAAATAAACTGAAAAACTATTAAGCTTAGTATAATGCTTTTTGAAATGAAAAATAATTTAGTTTCATATGAGAAGGGTAAATAAATAGAATAATGCATGAAGCTCCTAAGTAATCATAGTAAGCAAAAAAAAAAATATAGCTGAATTTTCTTCTTTTTTTCATAACAAGAATACTGAACATTTACTTCCATGTAACAGAGGAACTTAAACTTAGGTCTTGAAGCTGACATTTCAGATCAAAGGCCAGTTTGGAATAAGTTTTACTGTATAAATCTTTTTAGTAGTTCACACAACACTTCAGGAAAAAAAAAACCCCTCAGAGGAAAATAATTATGTTTGAAGAAAGCTTAATGTGTTAAGACTCATATTAATTCAGTGTTAAAATTCACACAGCAAGCCTTAAATTTGCTAGTGAAGTAGATAAAGCTTGTACTCATAGTGTCATACTGTTATTACAGAATTCAGAAACATAACTGAAAATCCTGTTGTTGACTGGGTAAACCAATTAATTAAACACTAATATGCAGACTTGATACCTGTCTGCAATGTTCTACGCATGCAACTGCTACCATAAAAGCAAAAAATAACAAGTTTGTTATATTACAGTTCATTTGAAAGTATACCTGTGCTATAACTGAAATGTTCTGTGACTGATGAACTGTCCTAAAATCTTCTCTAAAATAAATATGAACTTTTTGTCTTATGATCTGGGAGCATTTGATCAAGGTATTATATACATTCATCTAGTAAAACTGAACATCACTGAAATAATTCCAATCAAGCAAATAGGAGAAGCAGTTTTGTAATATGTTTGAATTTAAAAGGGAGCATAACATATTAAAATTGCCCTAAACTCATATATGTCAAGAAGACCAATATAGAGCCTAAAAGGGCTTTGATATTTCTTACTCACATTTGTTAATATGTTGCAGGACTCAAACTGACAGTGTTTGCTTTACAGTGCTCTTAAAAGAAAAAAAGGTTGAAATGCTCTATGAGGTGGTGTCAGACATGTCAGGTATCGTTCGGACAAACTAAATGTTTTGAGAAGTCAGCTGAGTGATTTCTGCCCAGCTCTCAAAAGCCACTCGGTCTCACTACAGCAGCTTTTGCTTTTAGGGGTGGACTCCACAAGGCTACAGTAAGTGCCTTCCATCCTTACATAGCAAACAAAATAAGCTAGAGCTGAAAGTTGAGTGCCACAACAGGGAGCATACTCAGAAACAAAACCACCTACACCAAGAATCCCTAGAAGAAATCTTGAAGGACAGTTGTTTGGCAGTCTGTTCTAATTGACCACATCAGTAAATCATTAAGCTTATTCTTTTAGTTCGCCATCTTCATCACCCAAAATGAAAATGCTTCAGGGATGGAGTGCAGAGGAGAGTCTTGGAGGAAACATACAAGTGCTCAAGCTCTGAAACTGGACTTAACCATATTTGCTGTAAAGTGCAGATGGAAGGGACTTTTGTGCTATTTTTGAGACTAACATGTAACAGGTTGGTCTTTATTACTTCTCAGGTTTACATTACTGGTTTCTGAGAGCTATTCTGCTCTGTTTCAGAGCAATGTTAAAGATGCAAGTTTAAATCACTAAGAGTCATGGCTTTCAGTCTTCACCTGTTTGATTTTGATTTTGCTTTCAAAGGGAAGGCATGCATCCTCACAGTCAGTTACCAGGTCTTAGCTGAGAGCCAGGATCAAACAGCTGAGGGATGATAGAAAACAGGTCCATAAACTACTTCTCACTTATTCCCAAACATATGAGCGCTTCCAACCTGCTTGTTTGATTTTAGCATGAGGCAAGTTCAATCTGAGTTTTAGTCTTATGTTATCAGCTTGCCCCTGCCTTGAAAAGGAAATGCTCACAGAGGTATTGCTGGGAAGCAGTTTAGGAAGCTGCTCCTTGCTGCCTCTCAGCTGTACGCTAATGGATTCCAGCTGAACTAACTGCATTCATGCTTCTCCCCCAGCCTGTCCCCCTGCAAACTGCTGCTGGAGACAGCCACAAGCCCAATCAGGTGTCCTAGGTATCAGAGCCAGGAGCCACTGTTTCTTAACAGTGGCTTTACTACTTTCCTGCCTATCTCCAAGTAAGTTCCCATCTTCAGCTTTGCTTTTTCAGTGGTCTTTGGTGAAAGGGGGTTAGCACTCGCCTCGGCAGTGTCTGTGCTTCAGCTGGGAGCCATTACTGACAGCTTGTGAAATGGCAAGGAACAATTTCCTAATTGCCTGTCAGCTGTAGCTGCCTGAGGAACTCTTCCAGCATGTGTCACAGCAAAGTCAAGCAGGTTATTTCAGCTATTTCAAACAACCCCCAGCTGAGATTTAGGCTACTCTGGTTTCAGTTTTTGTGATGCGATTGTCTAGGAGTGCTCACAAAGTCCGGTGATGGAGGAAGCTATACATGCTTACAAACTTTCCACTTTTAGTTGCTCTTAACCCAGACACAGCTATCCAGGATCACACAGTCACACTCTGTGCATGTGAGGCACAGAGTTAGGAAGTCCCCTGTGACCACGCGGGGGATGGAGACTCTATGTACAAGACTGGGAAGGTTTGCCAGCAGCCCGGAGTACACCCTGGACAGAAGCACAAGCATCGCTGCCTTGTATGTAACTTACGTGCTGTTTTATTGGGAAGGTAGCGGAAAGAGAAGTTAGTACCTGCCTTTTGAATAACAGCTTACTGACAGAAGGATTCGTACAGCAGGAGAGACATCCGTGTTAACTGCTCCAGCCTCAGTTCAAATGGCTTTGAAGCCACATCTCACGTGAGGCATTTTACCTGCCAGGGTACAGAGGAGTCTGGACTGGGGAATGCTTCACCATTACTCTAAAAGACAAACATCAGCGCAGCCAAGAGTGCAAGGGCCTTCAGGTCGGAAGAAGAGGAGGGAACAAGTAAGTCTACATGTCTGTAGCCTATTTGTTAGAGCTATGAGGTGTTAGACTGGGTTTATGTTCCTATTTCCTGAACTGTTTGTGTATTTTATCTTAGCCAGTTTTACATGTTGTTGCCCCAGGAACTGAGCAAGTGGGAGTTAAACTGCATTTTGTTTTAGTTTTCACCTGTACAAGCTCCATAACCAGGCATCTTCCAGTGACACTATGGTGTCACTCATCACAGTGGCAGTACTCAGTACAGAGAGGAGCAAAAAGGGTGATTGAAATATCTCAGCTTTATGTCGCTTAGGACAGTACATGCCAGAGAAGGGCAACCAAGTTGGTGAGGAGCCTGGAGCCCAAGTCTTATGAGGAGCAGCTGAGGGAGCTGGGGCTGTTTAGTCTAGAGAAGAGGAGGCTGAGGGGAGACCTTACCGCTCTCTACAACTACCTGAAGGGGAGTTGTAGTAAGGTGGGTGCTGGTCTCTTCTGGCAGGTGGCTGGAGATAGGACGAGAGGAAATGGCCTCAAGTTGCGGCAAGGGAGATTTAGGTTAGATATTAGGAAAAATTTCTTTACTGAGAGGGTTGTCAGACATTGGAATAGTCTGCCCAGGGAAGTGGTTGAGTCACCATTCCTGGAGGTATTCAAAAAGCGAGTAGATGGGGTACTCGAGAACATGGTTTAGTGGGCATGGTTGATGGTTGGACTCGATGATCTTGAAGGTCTTTTCAAACCTAAATGATTCTATGATTCTATGGCGGGACAGGGACTTGGAGCCAGAATTTTGCAAGTTATGAACCTGTAAAAAGCGAATGACATTTTTTATACCAAGAGCCAAATGTGCTCTAATGATTCTAGGTAAACATAAGAGAATGAACTATTAGCCTGTAGGTGAAAGAGCATGATTTCTCTCAATAGATCTGCATCCGAGAAATGTACATGGTAACTGCACATTAAAAATGAAAAGCAGCCTTTCTAACTGTTGTCATCCTGTGAAAGCCTGACTTTTATTTCAGAAACCTCTTTGTTTCAGAAATTGCTTACACTGAATGGGTGGAGATTAAGCAAACTGGCAAGTAGTATAGAACCAGGTCCTTGCTTAAGACTCCAACAGGTCTCCAGGCTGGCACCCAAGAAGACCAGAAGGGGCCAGGCAAAGCTATTTTGGAGAGGTAGCTGTTCAGTTTCATACATGAGATTAGCAGATAGGTTAAAACCTGTTAGTTCCATAGATATCTAGGTCTCCAAACCCACCTCACTAACAGGTACCTCTCAAGAGTAGTCTTAAAACAGAGTCTGAGGACTGAACCTCACAATACAGTGCATACGTGTTACACTGCCAGCTATAAATTCAAACCCCAGATGGCTTTGTGCTTCATACTGCAAAAAGACCTCTCTGGTATGTTAGCATGGCTTAAGTGACCAAATCGGCAAATGAAACCAGCTGTATTAAGTACTGAAAATGTGCATTATTAAGAGAGCAAACCATAGTGGCCTTCTGAAGTCCCAGAGTTACAGTTGTCTGCCATTAAAAAACTTGACTGTTGGGGAAGATAGAGTGTTCTTAAATTCTTATCTCACGCAAAAGGGCTTATGTATTTTTTTGTCAGTGTGTTTGCTTGAGCAAGACCTAGTCCTGCTGGAAAAGGAAAAAAGCTGAGGCTGCTCACATGACTGCTCTAATTGTCACAAACTAATGAAGTGCTTTCAGCTGTGTCTATATTGTGCCATTGTTTACTTGGCTTGTTCACACTCAGCTGTAGGTGGCTCTTCCAAACATTCCTGCGTTTATTACTTTTGTCCCCTTTTTCAGTATCATTTTTGAGGAGGTATAATATTGACAAACATGTCAAACCTAACTTTCACACCTTGTCTTGTAAATAAATGGCTTGAAAGCATGCTGATGGTCACTGTAAGGGAATGTGTACAATGCAGAGGTGGGTGCTTGGAAGGAACAAGCGTGTTCAAGAATTGAACAAGAATTGAGTGACCAGCTTCTTTCAGGACTGGGGTGTAGTTCCGAACATCAAACGCCCATTACTTTTTAGAATATTGTTACAATACACATAATATCCTTGTGGCTACCAAACTATAATTACAAAAGATATATCACATCTCTATTTTCAGGTGCCTCAGGCGAAGTTTTGAAAAGTTTCATTTGTGGACTGAACTTTCTTGTGCTGGTTCCTTCTCAGACATAAATTTATGAAATATGCAGTAAAAAACTAGCTATTCTAGGCTTATGAAGCTGACAGTAAGCCAGTGTTTAACTCATTACCAGTTACATTATGCCTATATATAAATCAAATATCCTTTTAAAAATTACTAAACGCACAGCTTGTGTGATATGACTTGTGAACACTGGCAGCTAATTTTGATTTATCAACTCCAACTGACTAGCTACACATGATAAATCAGAAGTGATGAACAAATCCTTATGAAATTTGTCTTACCTTATTTGAAACTAGTTTGGTTTTGTCTCAAAAAAAAATATGCAGCCTATTGTAATAAGTTTGTTGCCTTTTCTTTTTAAATAAATCTTCCCAATCATATAGGTGGTTGAAAGAAACACAGATCCAAAGTTTGCCTGCTCAGCACTGCCATCCAGACTGACCTACTTTTTTCATGCTGTTTGGCATTTGACAGGTAAGTTACAGAAAACAAAACAAGGTACACTTGTGCAGGACGTTGGACTAGATGACTTCTGGGAGTCCCTTCCAACCCAAATTAATTTATGTTTCAGAAGGTAATGAGTAAATACAGAAGATATAATATCAGAATAATAGGTTTTCTATACCTGTTTTCCTCCATGCTTTGTAAGTAACTACATAGTTATTATTATAAATTTCATTCAGGTTAGCTTAGATTGAGCATGAGCAAGTCACAATCACGTTACTGGAATTGTATTCGCTTTTAGGAGAAGCTACTCCTGGGAGCAAATCTGAAGGACCCTTGCAGGGTCTGACTCCTTCCTTCTGAATGGAGGGAGGTCTTATCAGTCTTTTTTGGTTTATAGGGGCAGTACTAGGTAGAAGGGACCAGAGGTCAGTCAGGGTTTGAAAAAAATCTATGTTCTGACTGCAAATTTGGGTGAATAGACTAACGGTAGTAGAAAGCATACTGCTCCTGGCACCTGCACTGTGAGTACCCTACAAGTAAGCTCATAGGTACAGAAGAGTTTTGTACAAAATGGCTGTGATAAGGATGAGCCCTGACAGGGAGCACGAAATAATGCTGCAGTTAAGACTTGGAGACCGCAGGCACACCCAAGTCAGCTCTGCGTTAACTAACCCATGTGCTGCTGGCACCACAACCCAAGGGTTTGCACAAGCTAATTTACCCTGTTTCCTATTTAACAGTAATCCTCATGTTACTACTGTGGCCTATCAAGCTAAGATATACCCTCAGTCTCTTAGTGAGACTGGGGAGAAAAAAAGAAGGAATAAAAGCTTAATGGGATGACAGTTCCCATTGTTCTCAAATTGCACCCAGATACAGTGGAAGCATTCCACTGCTGCAGCATGTGTTCAGTGGTTACAGTCATGGGCAACAGTAGAAAATCCTATGACAAATAGATGTTGATCACTTTTGAAAATCTCACCCTCAGTTTTTGCTGAACACTCCTGTAAGGAGGCTCCTTTATGCTCTGCAGTGCTGTATTCAGTGCAGGAATGTAATAGGAATGCAGTATGTATAACATTTATATATCATTATCATCATCATTATCATGATGTGTTATCTGTCTGGCAATCTGCTTGCAATATGAATGACAATTCTTCATATTGGTCATGTTTTTCCATGAAGCAGATAATTATTGCTGGCAGAGAAAGGCAGCTTGGATTTAAGAAGGCACCAGATGTTGCTAAAACTGCTTTTAAACTCCTCTTTGTTGTTTCCTGGAGCTTGCAGCATACAGAGAAATTGCAGCAAAGCACTGCTTCACCAGAACTGGTAGCCTAATCTCTTCAGCTGTTTCTGTTATGCTTTAGCACCAATGTCTGTGTTGTGGACACCCAAGGAAGCCAGTAAATCTAGTCCAGGTCCTCACTATGGTCCACTGCTATCAATTAAAGTTCTTCATGGCAGCTAGTATCCACCTTGTTGAGAACAACTGGGACTGGGACCCGTACCAAAGGTCATCTCAGCTTGAGGTAGAGAACCGCCAAAGTTTACTTGACAGCCAAATATCTTTCCTTTTAGCAAAATATTTTGCATTGAGTTTTGGCAGCAGAGGGCCAGGGTTTGACACTGAATACTGGTTTCAGTATCGGCTATTTGAGAATATACATATTTGAAACTGGCCACCAGCTTCAGAGTTTCCTACTTAAGAGACTGCTTCCACTTGTCCAAGACCTGTATTTTCCATGGGTTTATCCTAAAGTCCACATCACATAGCTGCAATTAATTACCTGAATGCTCCTGAACAGAGATAATCAAACATAATTTTATTATAGGTTAACATAAAGGAGTTGGGGAGGGAGGTAAGGAAATCAACTAGACTGAACCTTTTGCATGAGTGTATTATCTATGGCAAGAACCATTATCAACACAGTATTATATACACGCAATAATTCATGGATCCCAAGAAGTACACATTTTCAATTATTTTTTCTAGTTTCATAACGCTTTGTTTTCTTGTTTCCTTTTTATTTTTTTAATGTTTGTCAGTTTTCTAACTTCCCAAAAAATGAATGAAACCATTTATCTTCTCTGGAAAAAGATAGTCTTCAGTTAGCCAAAGGACTTTTTGTTAAGTTTTGAAGAGAATTACAAATGGCTTAAAATCACAGTAAGTTTCTTTTAAAGATCTCTTGGGTCTGATTCTCTCTTTACAGACACTAAATTACACAAGCGTGATTACTTTTGTGATATTTCACTGGAGATACTCCCTGTCCTACAGCTGTAAAGCAACAAAGAATTGAGTATCTCACGTAGATTTCAAATTCCCCAGATTATGCTGGGGTATAGTGCAAAAACAGCAAGGAGAGAATCATCCTAACAATAAGACAGTCCATTTTAACCTCATCAAACAACAAACAAAGTCTTTCAGAGAAATCATATCATCAAGCATTCATTTGCATTGATAACATATGTAGCTATCCAATTGAAATAATGATTTCAATTATCTTTATAGATAGTAATTTGTGTCTGAGATACATTTATAAGCCAGATCTTCAGCCAAGACGGATCAAACCACCTTCATTTCCTGTATCATTATCTACCAGCTGAACATTTTACTATCTGTAAGTGGAGAAAAGTTTAGTGGAAAGAATAGTTAGAATGTTAAAAGTATTAACATTTCATTGTTTTTCTTAATTAAAATATCACATAAAATATCTCATATCTAGATGCCACAATCTCGTTTTCTAAAATACTATGCCTAAAAGATAAAGCTAAAGGTTAAAATTAAATGCAATTATATTCCCCAGGAATAAAATGGATATACATTAAAAGTATAGTTAGGCTGTAAATTCATTTAAGCTTTTAAAAATTACAAAGGAATATATAAAATGCAAATTAAAGGAGAAAATCTTATTTATCTCCCCTGTTTGTATGGTAATTGCCTGCTTTTAATGAATTAATCTCATGCACAGACTCCTGCTAAATTAGACTACCTATAATGTACTGTCTTCAAGTAACTTCACATTCTCATTATGGCCTCCCTAATTTCTAAAGTAAAATTAATATAATTAGGGAGCAAATCAATACATATTGATCTTGAGTTACTTCAATGGAACAAAAGAATAACAGATTAAAAGGAAGTGATTTTTGTTAGCATTGATTTTGTTAGCATGCTGAAACAACAGTGTTGAAGAATTAAGTCTTAAAATATTTTCTTTCCCTGAACGATATCCTCTGGTCATTTTATATTCTCTGTGAAGCAAACATTTTTGCATGGCTATGTTTGAAAGAAATGAAAAAATAATCTTTTCACCCTCTGTATTTGGGTGACTGTTTTCTTATAGCATAGTTTTCTTATGGCAAAAGACATTGAGTATATTTTCTTTTCATGGAGATCAATTTCAGGCTGCAAATTATTTCATCAGCCTATGTTTCTTTTTCTGAGTGTAAATTAAAGGTGGATGCATGCTGGCAAATACCACCTGAATAATAACTGGTAGTATACTGGGCTCTAATCAAGCATATGCAGTGAGGAACTTGAGGTTCATAATGAGAAATAATGGAAGCATTCACAGAAATCAAAGCAGCAATGCTTTTCTACATACCTATCAACTTATTCCATGTGGAAGAAAATGACACTTCCTAGCAGAAGAGAGTAAGTTCTTTTTATTGTATTCAGGAAGACATATTGCTATATAATGGCTTTAGACTGACATTTATTAGTAAGGTGTGAAGGAAAAATAATAATGTGTTACCTCGGCAGCTGAAGTCCATATTCTAAAAGTTGCTGCTGGGGATGGAAATGTCTCAGGTGGTTCTAGAGAAAGGCTTGTGCCGCTCTGTGTTCCTCTGGAGCCTCCGCGGGGCACCAGGCTGCTGCTGCAGGTAGACTTTACCCAAACTCATAAGAGCAAGTTGATTGAAGTCAGGGCAGTTAATTTGCTTTTCACATCTTAAAGTCTCTACAGAGCGTAAACCCTTTTTCCGAACTCATATCTCATTTCTGTGTTTCACAAAAGCTTTATGATATGTGAACAAATTCCCTTGCTGCATGTGATAAATCTAAATTGCTTTGTTTAAAAAGGTAATTAATTTAGAGTTTTTCTTTCAATTTTCACACCATATGAACATGAATAAAGCTTTTCATGGTGTATAAATTTATGTACAGTGATTACCCAAATGAATGGCAGAAACAGCTGCACCTTAAACCTTTACTCTGAATATTCTGATTTACTTGAAGCTAAATTGCAGATTCTGGTTGCATTTCAGACATTCATTTAAACATAATTTTAGGGAAACAATAGTAATACATACAAAAGATGTTATAAATATTAGAGGAAGACGAGCTTTTGTGTTTTCTTTGCAAATATACAAAAGGTTTTGTACTATGTAATTTTGTTTACTAAAAATGGGGCTTTGATGGAGAGAAGGTTATTTGACTATTTAACAGTATTCCACATTCAGTTATATGTTGATACAATCCTAATTCAATGAATTGTGTAACTATCTGAAGTAAAACATAACTGGCTTTCTACATGGTGGTGAGAAAGTTATTGCTTAATATGAAATTTTGTCGTTGAAAAAACAAGAATACTTTTAACATAAAATCTTAGTGAAAACAAGGTAGATGTAACATAGAGGCTACCACCACTACATAATGCTACATAATGCTTTTTTCTTGTATTAAGACACAGCCCCATTCTAAGCTGGCAAAGCAGGTATAATGACAGTTAAAATATATTTTTAATTGATAATTTAGGAAAAAAATCTCTGTTATTATAAATAAAACAGCTACAGTTGTGCAACAATATAACTTTACCAGGAAAACTGGGAGACTTCCTCTCTTCTTCTCATTTAGTAATATTTACTTTAGCTGTTCTTTTTATTTATTGATTACACTCTTTCTGCATTAAGAGATATTAGTATACCTTACTTAATAATAAATTTCAAATGTTCTTGATCTTGGACCCTCTTTGAACAAATGAAGACCTGAGGGTAGCAAATTTTGACTTGAGGCAAAGTCTGGCCATCTGTGCTGGAACCGAAATAATCTCATCCAATCTTGCAGGATGACAATTATTTTTATTTCAGTTTCATAGGGAACCTCAAAAAAAAGTATCAGGGGAAAAACCACCAGTGTCAGGAACAGAAGATCCTGGAGTTCAACAAATAAATGGCACTTCTTGTTGGTGCCCATGAAAAAGAAATTGGATTTGGGGGATATCCCCTGAATAGCAATATTCTGGGTCAAGGATACTCTATTAATATCTGAGATCCTATTTGGATCTCAGGTTCATGTTCTCCCAAGCTGAAGTGAAAGACATGGAGAAATATTCTTCTGTGAGTTCACTGACTGGTAAGCAGAGTTACAAGGAAGTGAGGATTTTTGTATTTGAGTCCTTTTAAGAGAAGCTTTTTTTAGGATCTTAATGGCAAATGCTTATTCTTTTCCCACCTTTCTTCCTTCACCTTTCTTCCTTCACCTTTCTTCCTTCACCTTTCTTCCTTCACCTTTCTTCCTTCACCTTTCTTCCTTCACCTTTCTTCCTTCACCTTTCTTCCTTCACCTTTCTTCCTTCACCTTTCTTCCTTCACCTTTCTTCCTTCACCTTTCTTCCTTCACCTTTCTTCCTTCACCTTTCTTCCTTCACCTTTCTTCCTTCACCTTTCTTCCTTCACCTTTCTTCCTTCACCTTTCTTCCTTCTTTTTCATTTTCCATTTTTTTCTGGTTTATCCCTTCTCTTTTCTCCTTTTTTCTACTTTTCTTTTCCACATCTTCTTTTCCACAACCTTCTCTGGCAGAACAGTCCTTTTGACATCATATAAAGATTCGCACACTGAGACCAGACGAGTCGTCTTGTTAGAAGTGAAGAACATTCCTTTGTGGGCAGAGTTGGTGTCCAGCATGTCATGCAAAAGCCTAATAAGAAAAAGAGGTAGAGATACCAGAGAAACAATAGGTTCATTCAAAGAAAAGGAAAAAAAAAAAAAAAAAAAAAAAAAAAAAAAAAAAGGCAGAGTTGACTCCAGAGCCATAAATTGAGGGAGAGCTAAACTTGGTGCTGAGAGCTCACCCATGAAACTAAAGTTGCTAAAGCTGCTGGGTCCAAAAGAGTTCATCCATGTTTGTGCTAGGCTAGTGCAAGCCTTAATAGTCAGTACTAAATTCACTCTTGTGACCCAAAGATGAACTCCTAATTCAAAGGAGCCTTATTTTCCTTTTAACTGGAAGAGACTGGCCAAATTCACATTTGGCTAAGGCAAAAACTATCACAGCAATATAATAATTTATCAGAAGGAATACTATAGCCAAATAACAAATTATGAGGGTTGGTAATATCTCACGTGTTAAGTGTAAAGCTGAGTGAAATTTGAAATTGCTGTTTGAAAATGCTATTATGCAGAAATTCTAAACTTAAATGAAAAATGAAAGCTTAAGGCAAAATCAGAATGTTCCTAGGGAAAATCTGCTCTTTGCCAAAACTGTGCTTTTTATTGGAAAATTATTCCTCATTCTACCAGTTCTGGTGTATGGCTCTGAAAACGGCACTGCCATTGCTGAGGACCTACAATTGCATTTCCAATAATTTTGTAGAGTCTGTCCAAAGTTTCATTTAGATTCTGTGACAGTGAGAATTCTAAATTATCATTTAAAATTCCTTTACTAAAACAGGTTTACAGTCACTGTGGACAAAATACAAATAAGCCATTGCTACTTTGGTTTCTAGCCCACATAAGCTGTTTTAGTAGGACAAAAAGAGCAAATGAGCATGAAGCTTTTTTTCCCTCTTTCCTACACCTTTTCTTTAATGGCATGGGAAGCTAAAATTTGTATTTGTCAAGAAAAAACAATAAAGGAAACACTGGGAGCAGGCTAACCTCCCAAAAATCATCAAAACTAAAATGAATTTAAATAAAGAACATCAAGTCTATATAGCCAAAGTCAAGAAAAGTCAAGAAATCCACAAAGTTTTCAACAACTGCTGATCATATTCTACAAATACTCCATTTGTAATCCTGTTTTCTTGTTAAATGTGAAGCTTAATAGATTATCGATCATGCTGTAAAATCTATACCATAAGATATACAAGATATGCGCAGTGGTAACATTGAGGTTGCTCTTGTAGCATTAACTTTTATGTTTCCTGACTCTCTGGATTTTAACTACAAGCTTAAACGTTACATTTTTATACTAACAGTTCATGTAGCTCTTACTAAAATAAATTGCACCTACCTTTAGCATTTACTAACAGACATATTTTCCTCTAGAAAAGTAAGACAACGGCCTTTTTATTCAAAGTTTGTTGTGACAGTCATGACAAACATATGGATAGTAGCAGTCTTACAAGCAGGATGTTTATCTGTTTTACTAGTTCAGAAAGGTCTGATTGATGTGAAAGACCAAGGTCTCTCTAAAGATAATTTAGCCATTTCCATACAGTTTACGCTTGTGTTAGCTGTATCCTGCAAGGGGACTCCCAGGGGGATTTTCTGTGACCTTCCCTCTAAAAGGTAACACATAAGAGATTCCTAAAGGAACCATCATCTAACAAGACTAATGATAGCTTCCATGCCTATTATCATTCAGTGAGAGTGAAAGAGACTTTAAAAATGCAGTACCACATTCCTCCCTTGATGTTTCTCATGATCTATTAAGGTATTAGATGCCAGATAAATTAATCATTAAAAACTTACAGTTAAGTCTTTACAAATAATAACCAGGTGTACTTTGATTATTTTTTGTCTCACTATATATATTTATATATTTCTGTCACTAAGCACAAGTGATACAAGACAATTTGTTTACTAATGACTAATGGCTAGCTAAAGTTCACAAAAAGACCTATATTCTTCAGCTTTTCAGTGCATTAGAAAGTTAGGAGGCTTACAGAAAACGATCCGTTCTTCATTTCTGAAATAGCTCATGATTTGTCACTCAGCTATCCTTTCATGCTATTTTAGGGAGTGTGAGCTATTGTGATGACTGTTTATTAGTGCATATAACCTACCACTTGATTTATTTTTTCCTGATCAGTAGTACTTTGCTTAAAAGTTCCTCCAGTATGAAGTTACTACAGAGAATTTGCTTGGGAACTAATTTTTATTGAAGTAGTCTTTCTTCCTTATCTTAGCTTTTTTAGCATAAAAGTGATGATCTACATTTCTGTTTAAACCCTTGTCACCAAAATATGGTTATTGACATATTTTTCACTGTTATCCAACATATATTTTTAATAAAGAAAAATAGAGCTTTTTCAGAATAGTGATGACTTGTTGAATTTCACTGTTGTCATAAAGATCTATTTATTTTCTTCAGGGTTTGTATTCATTTAGTCCCATGGGGACCATGTGCCTGCATTTCTCTAGTAACCATGTTGCTTTCTACAGATTTTAAGCTTTCACTTTAAAACAGAAACTGATTGACCTGTATAGGTGGAACTTAAGTTTCCTGCTGTGAACTAGTTCAGCTCTATTTCTAGATCCCTAGGTAAGCATGCATTTGCACTGAATATGGATAATTCTTGGTATTTCTCCACTGGAATGTAACAAATACAGATGAATTCAACAGAGTAATTCTAAATATATTTTTAAATGCTGAAAAAGTATTCAAACAATACTGTCTATAGTTTATTTTATGAACCAGCATGTTTATAATTTTTTCAATATGATGCCTTAATATCTATTTTATTTTATTAAGAGTCTTGATTGCTATATATGGATAGTTGGAAAAGTTGCACCAGAGTCTGGACTATTCATTCAACCAAGGACACAAGATTTCTTAGGTATTTCACAGCATGATGTACTGATATAGATATATAGAGAGATATAGTAATGTACCGATATATTACTGTATAAGAAGGCTATCTAGAGGTCTTTGTATCTCCTGGCTTTTCCTAGTGGATCCATGTCTGCCACAGATATCACGTCATTTATGACAATCCCTGCTAAATAATAAAATGGACTAGCCAAAGGCAGTAAAAGCACACCCTGTTTTGGCGGTGGTTGCTCAGTATATAAGTTAAGCAGAGAGGTGAGTCAGCATGGAAAATGTCTTTTATCACAAAACTCTTTTTCCCCCAATCCACGGATTTGAAACATACAGGAACATGCTTAATAAGTAAGGAGCTGTAGTGCGCATGGCATCCTGGAGAGTATTCAGGAAGAAAAGATACACTTCCTCTCTTCCCTTCATCCATAGTCAGACAGCATTCCTCTCCTTTCTTCTAGTCCATTCATTTAGATCTCAAGCTGAAGTGCCTTTTGTGGCACTGAAAATGTGTGTTACACAAGGCGAACTGCTAATAATGATATTTACACATAGATCCGTGGACTTCGAATACCTGCATGACATAACTTCCCTAAGGGTCAGATATCTCGTCTAGTATTGGTCAGTAAAAGGGCCAAAGTATAACATAGTTTTCATACTGTTGAGTGAAGTACTGAAAACTAGGAGTCGTAGAGGCAGTTAACCAAAAAAAAGTCCTTACCTGGCAAATCCATGAGACAAGAAAAACAAGGTGAAAAACAAAATTGTACCTAGAATTTTGACAGTCCCCACAATAAAATAATTTCACAAAAATGATAGCACTAGCCAGAAGGGAAAACATTAATAACAGCATCTTCAGTTTTCTCTTTTGGACTCTTCTGAAGCTGGAAACCAGCTTCATCCCATCTCTCTCTGGTCATTTGCCTGCTTAGGAGTCTGGTCTATGGGCACCAAGGAAGACCATCAAGGACAGATCAGATCTTAGGCAGGCTGAATTGCTTTTGAAAGTTCCTTTCCCTCTCTCCAGTAGAGGAAAGCCCTAAGAACAGAAGCCTTAATTTTAGCAGCATTTTTCTGACCAAGAAGGGAGTAAATGGAAAAGAATATCAATCTGTTAATCTCCTTCAGGCTGGATTCAGGTATGATGGTCAGCTCTAGGATGGCTTGCTCCTTATTCTGGTAGATGAAAGAAAGATTTTGGCTGTTTTTCCTGCATAGGAAAGGACGGAATATAGTTCTAAATTGAGATTGTCAGAGATTGTTACTTAAGTTGGTACGCATTGTCCATTCAGGCTGGAAAGCAGTGAGGTGGCACAAGAGGCAGTCTTGCAGTGGGGTATGGAAGCCAAGCAGAGACAGAGAAAAGCTTTTGGGTATTCAGCATATGTAAATGTTGAGTGTTATTTTCTAAACAGAAGGAGTTTGATGTTGAAGATAGCACTGCACATCCGACATTTTTCCTGTTATGTCTATGTATGTATTCTGTGCATTGATTAATTATTTTTTAGCAACCATGCTGCCCTTTCTAACATTTCTCATTTGATTTCCTAAGTACCCTGTTGAAGACTTATGTCCAAATCCTATAAATGTGGAAATGAATGATTGTCTATAGTGTTAATAAGTAATAAAAACTCCAACATAACATTCATATAAGGCAAATGTTTTATTATGGGAATTAAAAAGGTGTAGTGTGGAGGAGATGTGGAATCTGGAGTGTGGAAACAATAGAGATGCGGAGCACTGTCATAGGAAAAGAATGTTACATGAACAAAGGGTAACGAGGAAGTGATGGAAAAGCACATCAGAGAACCATTCTCTTGCTCTGTGTCCTGGCTGTTTCTAAGCATAATAAAAATGAGAGATACGAGGGTAATAAAATTCATGCTAGACACATCTCTAAAAAGGGAACTGACCAAAGAATAAAAAAAGCACTTTCCTCCCATATGTTTTAAATTTCCCAGAGTGTATTTGCCTCCAGTAGCAAAGTACAAAGGTACCAGTGGACCCTGACTAATTTAAGATATAGGCAGCTCTGACGAAGGGCAATGTATGCATGGAGCAAAAACTTTAGGGCCATTCTGAGGGATGCTTTTTTCCCCCTGTTCATTTTACAAATGTCTGTATTCTTACAAAATACTGTGAACAGTTTAGGAAGGGATTCATTTTGGATGTCTGTAGTAATTGTACATTTCGGGACTTGTGGGTATCACTTTTAGCTTCATCAAAGGCTTTAGATCAGATGACTGTGCCTTGAGTTCATTTTGTAATAAAGCCTAGCCTCATGTGACTGCTAATGTAGCATTATGCTTTAACTTCAGCTTCAACATTACAGAAAATCACTGAATTGCAAGCATTCAATTCATTATTTATTAGTAAATAAAGCTTTTCCCCCCATAATATATATGTCTTCTCTGTGTTGTATTGCCTGGAAGCTTTAAACTTGTTGACAATGAAAAATATGGGTGTGGATAAACTGGTTTTCACAGTGTCCTTTTTGAAGAGCTCACTCACTTGTGCGTAAGCACAGGTGTATGGGAAAGAGTTCTGCAGCATCTCTCCAGCAGGTCACTGATGTATCAGCCTCAGGTCTTAGCCATGCCTTGACCCACACCTCCTGCCTTTGCTTGAGTTCCAAGGAGTGCAGAAAATATGTGGGGATAGCAAGAGAATTATCATGGAAATTTAAAAAGAAAGGACAGAACACTTCAAAAGTCTTAGTTAGATCATCACTGGAACTAGCAAACCAAAAATGTAGTGGTTTCAGAAAGGTCTTCTTGCAGATAATATCATCCACAATGCAGTCTTCTCCATGGAATGGAGACTCAGGCCAAGGCTGAGGAGCTTCACGTGTTAGGGTGTAGTTTCACAATACCTTGGCAGCAAAAGTGTCTGAAAGTGTAACTTCTCCCTCCGGCTGCTTATTTCCATGTCTGTGTTGCAGCTTGCCACCAATTATGCTGACAGGCTTGCTTTTTAACACTTTTTCTGCACACCCACTAGGACAATTACAGAGGAACAGATGAGAGTTAGGAAAATAACAGGACAGGGATGGGAATGAACTGTGAAGGGGAGAAAGTTGGTCGTCTTCTACCAGATCTTCTGGTAAACAAAGTGAAAGAAATGCACCTCCAGCCTTAGTTACAACTACAAAAGG
Source organism: Aquila chrysaetos chrysaetos (assembly GCF_900496995.4). NCBI lineage: Eukaryota > Metazoa > Chordata > Aves > Accipitriformes > Accipitridae > Aquila > Aquila chrysaetos. Next base: position 65,301,494 of record NC_044005.1, read on the forward strand.
GTTATTTATGAAGAGTTCAGATTTAAACTGAATTTAGTGCATTTATCAGATCTCAGCTTCTTTAGAAGGTGGGGACCCATAGGAAATTTGCTCCATGGCAGAAGAGAGCAGTGGTTGGATAGCAGCATTTAACCTTCAAAATGGACATATTAAAATGGGAATCAGTATAAGTCAACAGAGAATGGTGTATTCCCTCTTGCCCAGCACTTCACAGAATAAATTTAGATTTTTAGTATAACATCAACACTAGATCTTTTTTGTCCCATATTTGAAAATGTTTGTCATAGTCCTCTAGTTTAATCTTGAAAACTGCACATTTGGATTCAGAAATATTGAAGAATTCCATGGAAATTGTACTGCAGCTGCCTTGTGCGTATTATCCTATATCAGCTTGTCGACCAACATGTACTATGAAATCCATAAGTCACCACATATGTCTTAAAAATACCTGCCATGGGGAATTCAGAATGGAGAATCCTGTCTACAAAAGAGAAGAGAGGCATTTGGCATGCAACAGTGAACTCCTATGAGGAACCAGAGAACACTTTTGTAAAAAACACACTTTTTTTTTTTTTTTCCTAGAAAGAGCATGCATTTTAGAAAAAAAACCAAAATCCATCAAAATCTGTTTTCCCTTAAAAACAAGTTTGAAATTTTCAGCCACCTGTAGTAGTCTCTTAGGAAGGCTGCTGCTATTGCTTAGAGAAAACTGTTCTTTGTATCTTTTATTTGTTCAAAAGATTTTCAGTGTCCTTTCCGAGGCACTGCCAGCTATTTTCTGAATAGGTAGACTCTTGTTGCTATAGTAATTAAAGCCAAAACTAGTGCTCCAGTCAAAAGACTGCAGGGCAGTGTTTGTTCCCGAGCTGCTATTGCAAGTAGGACTGTATTTACACAAGCTCCCTTGACTCTTCATGCCAAGAGTAGCAGAAAAGAAATAAAACAGACATGCACACTCAGATGCACACGCACACGCTCTATTGGAGGTATGAAGATTTTATTCAAGGTAAACATTTTAAGGATACAGGCCCAGAAAATTCAGGGGATGTTCATTTTTGTCCTGAATTGCACACCACTGACGTGAACTTAGCAGGTGTGAAGCTCAAAAGAGAGCTTAAAAGTCTTTAGACATTTCAAATAATATATTTCCAAAGGAGTTGGGTGTCTGAATACTTTTGAGAATTTGGCTGAAGTGCTGCTAACCATTCTGTGGCATCTTATTGTTAAACTGAAAGGTGGTAGAGAGGATGATTACCAACAAAATAACTTAAAAGCATATATTCTGACACCTATTATTTGTATGGGTTCAGTGAGAGACTGGATGTGTTCATGTAAGAGTTCCTCATTCCCTCCCTCTTTCCTTGCCTCCTTTCTACCTTTTACTTTCTTGTTCATTTTCTTTCTTGTTCTTTTCCTTCCTTCCTTCCTTCCCTTCTCTGTCTGTCTGTCATTTTTTCCTCAGATCTACAAGTAGTTTACAGGAGACAATCAAGTCTGTTCACACTGAAGTCAGTGGCAAAAAAAATGCATTTTGATGCCAGCAAAATCAGAAGTTGATTTAAAGGTATCTGTAAGAATGGAATTAATAAAAAATTATCAAGGACATTTTACTATCTGAAAGGCCTGAGGTGACTAACATGTAGTTCTTAAACCAGAAACATTAGACAAAAGTTAAAAGTCTCAAATAAAATGGTTCTGTAGAGATTGGAAACTCAGAAACATTTCCAGCTTTGGAAGAAATATTTCTCCTTGCCCTTGGTGTAAATCCAGCAGTTTTGAAAACAACAACAAATACTTTCAGAGCCAAGAACTGCTTTTTGGTGCTGAAGTTCCTGCATATCTAACATGAAACTTGTTAACGTCTGATGAGACCATGCACCACCCATGCCGTAGACCTCGAAGTATAACAACTGGGCACATGAAAACAGAGGCAGTCAAAAATCATCAGTTCATTAGAAAAAAAATCAGTAAAAGAGGATTTTCAGTTAAAGTTAACAGAATTGTCAGTAACTGTAGCTCTTAACATCTTAAACTACGAGGACGAAGCTATTGAGTTCTTTACTGAATACAGAGCTTAAAAGCAGGGATGAGTGCCCACAGCACCTCCTTCAGCGGCGCAGCCCTGTGTCATTTCACCCATAGGCTGGGAGCACCAAAGCAGATGTTTCTGTGCATGCGAGAAAGAAGGAGGGGAAATGATGTGGAAGTAAGAGCAGTGGAGACACAGTTACCAAAGCACAGCCTGTGTGGCACTGAGTGCTAAGGGCTGGCTTGAAAGGAACCCACAACTGCAAATATGGAAACTGTCTTCTGCTGCTTCATTCTTGTTGTCTTGAGGGAAATAGGACTGGGTTCCTTTGGAAACAAACTGGATGACATCTGTGACACTGCTGACTCAATTTTTCCTCCCAACAAACAGCCCACAGGGTCCTGAGTTTTGGCTAAATGCCTAGCTAAAATTAAACTAATTAATATTAACATTGTATGATGATAATGTGTCCCATTCAGCTTCCTATTCACATATATGAGACTTCTCCCCCAATGCACTGTTATACATTTCTCCATAAAAATATTTATTTCTCAAGCTTTCTGTTGCATTTTCTCACATGTCAATACGTTACAGGTAGGATGCTCTGATACTTCTGGTGCATGGCTCAAGATGAAAAAGGATGCAATATCAGTCCATACACCTTAAGATACCCTGGTTTTGTCACATTTATAACAGTAGATAGCAGTGCTATCACAGCATGTGTTAACAATTAGCAGATGATTCATCTTAGTAGCAGCTTCCCTGTAAAGGCTTCAATATTTCTGAGCGCAAGGACTGTGTCATTTGGCTAATCTGCTTATTTTACTGTCCAAACCAATGCTTGCCCATTCTTTGAATTTCATGTTTGCATTCAGAATCCTTTTGACTGCAGGTTTGGGAAGTACCAAATGCTTCCCCATCTGGGAAGGTCATTTTAATCCCTAAAATGTACTTGCTGACATGAAAACAACATATTTGGAATCGCTGCCAACTCTGGGCTGGTCCTTCGCAAATGGCACTTCAGGCATGGGGCATGGGAAACAGACTTTTATTACCCATATGTCCTATTTATAGAAATGAAAGTAGTTAGTAAAGCATATTATTTACATGTTTTGTCTATTTATTAGTGTTATTTTCCTTTTGTTTTTCACCCAGTAACTTTCTACTGGCCAGCAGGATCCTTAAGTAGCTGCCTGCCATCACAGCTGCCAATGTTAAGTTACATACTGCAATGCTGGGTCCAGCCTCTCCCGAAGGGAGTGATATATAGGCTCATATCTGACAACAACGGAAAATAAAAACGGGGCTGTATAACCACACAGAGCAGGAGGTTGCCTTGGGCAGCAAAATATAATGGGCTGCAAAATGTTAAGAGACTGTTTACACACTGGCAGCCTATTGTGCTGCCCCAACACAAATCATTTCATCCAGATAAAATTGCATTGGAGTATGTAACCATATACATGTATAGCTGTAGGGAGTATGTGAGGTGTCCTTCAGCTGCGTGCCCAGCTTTCCTTATTGCAATTAACTGGGTCTGCAACTTTACCTAAGAGGCAACACTTTCTAGATTGCCTTGGGTAGAGGTATCCACATGTTTTTTCCAGCTGGGGATTATGCTGGTTATTTGCTGCAAGCAGGAAGACCACATATAGACTGTTTAGGGTGGAGCAAATTACAGCTACTCCCAACTAATATGAGAACTCATGTTTTAAAGCCACAGCTCCCACCTCGGCTTGATCCAAGCAACTCTGCTAGAATCAATACAGCATATGGAATGCCAGGATCTTACCAGAGTGGTCTTACGCACCACTCTGCCCTTGGCTGTAGCTAGCACTTGTGGTTAGGACAGCTGTAGGACCTAGAGAATATCCAGTGTCTGACAGGGCTGTGCTAAGTCTGAGATCAAATAATTGGTTGATGCTGACCATGTAGAAGGAACTGCTGTTAGAACAAGAACTGTCTTAAGCTAAAAGTCTTAATAAAGTTTTGTCCATTTGATTTGGAGATATATGCCTCCGTCTTCAACATCTATACACACTTTGCTATCTATAGATTTGCACCAGTACTTTCAACAATGTATCTCATAAAGTTGTAGGGATTAGGGATTTGGGGGTATTGCAGTCAATGCTTAACTTACAGAGCAGTAACTCTCCAGATAATTACCTATAGCTTCGTGGCTCACCACGTGGTGAAGTGGTGTAAAAAAAATAGATGAAAATCTACAGCTATCTGATTAATAGGCCCAGGGTAAGATTTTAACCTCTTTCTTTTTTTTTTTAACCGTGCTTTTCCTGTAGGAGGATCCTTAATGTGGAATTAGTTCAGCCTTCCCACTCAGATATGCTTTACCTCAAAGGGTGAAAAGGTAAAAGGTAAAGCTGATTTTGTAAAGGACTGGTTATCAGCTACATAGTCAAGATTTTAATTTCCAGTGCACATAAACATGAATAAAATGAAAAGGCATTTCTATAAGAATAAAACTAAAGAGAGCTTGATGAACAAGACAAAACTTTTCCATTAGTATTTGGTTAAAAATTTGCATTATTTTATTCAGCCATGATTATGCTTTGTGTGCGTGCTGATTTTCTGCAAACATTGGAGAAATTGAATTTGAATGTCACAAATGTAAAACCAATTTCAAAAAGATATGTATAATTGCAGACAGAAACGAACCTTTAAATTCACATAGAGCAGTAGTTTGTGCTGGAAACTCTAGGGGGCTCATCCAATCAGGGGAAAAAAAATCTGTACTATTTTAACTAACTGAGAGCACTTAAGTTTTGAACACTTGCATGCATATATATTGACACAGGAAGAACCCATGAGTGTAAATTTCCCTATGTAAACATACTATTTTAATGTAAAACACAACTGGTCCTTAATGTTTATTCTGTGGCTGAGAAAACAATTCATCAGTTATTTAAAAGCCTAGATTCTCTCAGCATCAAATTGACATGGGAAAGGTAAGATGTGAAGGAAACAGCACCCTCCAAAGCAGCTTGAACATAGAACAGATGAGTGCTGAGGTAAAATAAATGTGAAAAAACTTCTCTTATCTTCAAGTTATCAGCTTGTTGTAGTGTTTATCTCCAAATACACATTTGCTTTTTCTTTAATTCTAGAGGTCTACGACTATACAAGCACATCCTTCACTTTGTATCTAGTAATCCTATAACTTTAGTTATTTTCCATTTCTTTGTCATTACTTAAACACCTCAAGGCTTTTCCTATGAAAACTCACATCTTCCCATGTTCCTGGATTCTTAACTTTCAGAAAATCTTTGAAACCCTTTGGGGCCTGTGCTCTGTGACAAGGTATCATGGAAGGCATCAAATGGAGGAAAGATATTGAAGAAAAAAACAAAGCAAAAAGAAACAGGATTGAAAAAAAGTATATCAGCTTTCCTTTTTATCACAGGATGGACTTTTTAAATCTTGAAACATAAATGTTACGCATATTGCAGTATGATATGATATAAAAGGTCTGATTTATCTTCAAATATGCTGAAGTGTACAGTTTCACAAAGTAAAATTTGCTAATCTGTAGGTTATTAAATATGTTTTCCTTACTTGGAGAATATTTTTCAAATGCTTAGAAAAGTTGGGAGAAAAAGGCCTTTTAAAAAATGCGGGATAATTTAAATTAGTAAATGTTAATCTGTATATGATTATTTGACATATTAAATTAGTATATGTTAGATTTCCACTTTTTTTTTTTTTTATTTTGTGCAGGTACACTGAACCTTTGAACAAGGGGACATCAGAAAAATAAATTAAATAGTGGACTCATTCAAGGATAACTGAGAAGACAGGTGATGTGATGTCTGCTGAAATAAGTCTTGAATCAAATACTTCAATTGAGTAAAATACAGTCAGATAACAGAAGAATTAACACCAAGATACAAAGTTATCTTGGCAGAGGTAAAATGAATTAAAATTTTAAATTTTTTACAGCTTTAAGTTTTTACAGCTCAGGTAACAAGTGTAATATCTCTGTTCCTAGTATAAGTAAAGGTGTCTTATCAACATTCACAGTCTTTAGCTCATAATCTTAATGTATTTTTTAAAAAAGTAAAATATCAAATTGCGGAGTGTTTTGAAAACTTCTGTGTCACTATCAGAAAGGTAACAGAGTGCACCATCCTATTCTAAGTCGCTCAGCCTTTGGTAAAGGCTATCCCCACAGACATCATCAAATGATTCCACCTGTCTTCATTATTGCAGTAATAGCAACAAATGCTACTGGGACAAATCAGCATTCATTGACATCATTGATCTGACATGTTGAATTATAATTTAAGTTACAGTTAAATTCCCTGCACATGGTCAAATGGAAATCCCATCACAGGGATTAACATCTCAGTATTACTGAGCAGAATAAAAATGATAGGCAACAGATACATATAAACTTCCCTGATATTTCTCAGTTCTTAAACCTGAAGAGGTTAACAAAAAAGTGGTATCTTGGCTTCTCTACTCAGCTTCTTCTGTCTCAGCTAGATTATTCTCCTTATTCTTTCCTGTTATGCGACAATGCTGATAACTCTATGTGGAGTTTTTTCTTGGGAGTCTTGAACAAACTGTATGAGCACTTTTTTTTCCCCCTTCCTAACAGACTTCTCCTCTGAGATTTGAAGTACAATTTCACTCATTATCTGCTGCCATATTTCATTAGAAGATACAGCTGAGCTAAATAAAGTATTTTCTGTGTTGTTTCATGAGACAGGAAAACTATAGGTTTGCATAACCTTTTGCATTTAATAAGAAATAAAACACACGTATGATTTCACTTGACTTTGGCCCTAACTCAATGGAAATGCTTAAAGTTGTGTGTTGGCCCCCCAGTGTGAGAGCGAGGAAGCTTCAGTCTGAAATGAGTGGACGTGGGTCAGAGATGGATCTGAGCACAGCTGTTCAAAACTCACTGTACTCTCTCCAAATGTTGTGAATTCACAGGCTTCAGGTGACTCCTGAGTAAATGCTCAAGCCATGTTGGAACCACTTTTTTGGTTATTCCTCATTTTCAAAACTTGTAAGGAAAAAAGTTAATGAGGAAAACTGAATAGCTAAGAGGAGAATGAAACTGTCCAAAGGTGACAGAGCTTTACCTTTACTTTTGTTTTATTTCAAAATAAAAGTTCCCCTGAGCCCTTTAGAGGTTAATATTTAGTGACTGGATTTCCATTTCATGTGTCTTCCTAAATTCTGCTTAGTTTAGAGACTGATATAACCAAGCCCATGTCCATATAAACATAAACTGAGATGACTACAACAATGAGCGCTTTTACATTTTGCTTTTAGATGACTCCACTCTTCTGTTTTCACAGAGAATTTCCCCTCAGACCTAGCTTTGAGATAAATAAACAATGTTAAAGATGTTCATTTTACTCATTCCAATATAATAAAAATAATAACACCTCATTATTTTCTTTGGAGGTTGATAACTGGATCCAGATCACAGGCTTTGTAAATCTTTCCCTTTGGTGACCTCTTACTTTTTTTACTTATGGTAGCTTTTGTTTTTAACCTCCTTCCATTTGTTTTACGTTTTGTTCCTCCCCTTTTACTCCTGCCTACCATTTGCAATGGGAAAAGTTCACACATCAGCAGAGCCTTTCAGGTAATAAAATTTTTCAAATTCTTTCCAGCAAAGTCTCTCAAATTTTTACTTTGGATATATATTAGAATTTCAAGTCTGAATTCTTTCTGGATATCAAATTTTAAAATGCCTAAATTGAGCCCAGATGAATTATTAAATTCAAGTACACATTTACGGTGGAAAACTTTCCCCAAATTGAATTTTGATGATAATGAGGGGTATAGAATTGTATATAAAATCAATATTGTGCCAGAATCTGCCTATGCGATACTCACGTTAGAATTTTATTTTAGGCACAACAGGATGGATTTAAACTCTGAAAAAAAAAAAAAATCCCATTTACTTTGGTACAGGAAAAAGAAGGAAAGAGGTTTTTAAAAAACATACAGTAAAAAAGTACGCTGAGGTAAATCATCAGGCAGGACAAGCCTAGAGACAATAGGGAGCAGTACAACAACATGAAAAACAATCTCACCTGTTACAGACACCTATATCAAGATGCAGTCAACTGGCATCTCCACATGCCTCTTTTTCTCTACTAACTGTAAAAGGAGCAGAGATGGTAACATTATATTCTATCCAGTGCCTAAATTTTAAATGGTTAAAGGCAAAGGAAACAATTCCCAATCTTTCAGTTCTTGAAAAGGAAGCGTGTTCCCACTACTAAAATGAGTACAGATTATACTTAAATGACTCAAATATAGCTGGCTTCTTTTTTTTTTAGTAAGAATCTAATACTTCTAAATGTTGGCACTTTCAACTCCCGATTAAACCAGTGAGAGAACTTAAATGTTGGGCATGGACAAATATATGCCCACTTTTTAGCACATTTGCAGTTTTGCACAAGTCAAAACACCACTTGTGTAGGAGGGAGAGTGGGGGCAAGCCACTGATCAAAAATATTGAAAACTGGAATAAATGATACAGTCAATGTTGTAGTGCAAGGCAACGCAAAATTATACCAATTAAACCTCAATGTTTAAAAATACATCAGTGTAACAATCTACTTTTATAGGCAGCATAGAAAAGGGAATTTGAAAATAAACCTTAAAACTAGCATAGTACAAAATGCATTTCAGGCAAACTAATTCAGAAGTGGGGATAATGGTATTTCATTCAAATAAATAAGCAGCAGCATTACTGAGCTTTGAAACACCAATGTTTACATAAAATGTAAAAGTATTTCCACTATAAATGCAGAAGAAAAGAAAAATCAACTCAAAACCAAGAAAATAGTGCTCGTTCCTCTGTACCTTACCTTACTAACAGAACAATTTCAATTTAAAGACATCCAATTGGAAGAAACAAAAGCTCATCCTTATAGACTTAAACAGCCAAAGAACAGAAGAGGAAATGCTGGTTAACATCCATATAATATTTGTATACAAATGAAAAAGTGTACTATTAAGACAGAAAGAGTCAATGAAAGGCCAAATGTAAATTGAGAAGCTGAGGACTGCAATTTAAACCCCTGGAGATATCTCCACAACAGATTCTGCATGGAAGATGAAGGGATAGCCCCAAACTATATCAACATATTGTTTGTTAATTGGCTGCCATGTGTGGCAAAATCTTTGTATATTAATCCCACAGCAGATGCTGGTGAATATTCAGTGTAAAGTAGAGAAGAGTTCATGTTAGCATTCCTAGAGCTGTGATTATAGCCCATAGAATCATGGTTGTAAATGGCCTCTTGGGATAATCTGTGTATAAAAGAAGGACTCCAGATTGAGAAAATAAATCATGATCAAATATTATATAATTTACACCATTTGCTAACTAAGAGAGAACATTAGGCCATTAGTCCATGTAAATAGAAGAACAAATGAACAAAAATGATAGCCAGGGGCATTTGAGCATTCAGCTTAGTTTTGTATTTGATGTGATCAATACTATGCAAAAATCTATCTTGATTTTTGTCTTTGGGTCCTTTCATCTAGTAATGGTGGTATGAGGGCAAAAGGCAGTGCTGTATCACTAATAGTAGTGATTTGTGTGCCATGTGAGCTATCCTAGACAAGCTACAAAGCTATGCCCCTACCTCTGCTCCGGCAAGCACAGCAGCTGCCATTCTCACAGCCAACAAAAATAACTGCTGCCACAACAGGCAACAAAAGCAATGCTGTGGCACCTGCTACCTTGGCCAGCCGAGGCAATGGTAGGCTATCATTCAAGCCAGTGGCAATAGGACCACATAAAGCCAAACACATGCCCTTGCTAGCTCAGCTGCTATCCTATCTCGGGGCACAGACTATGATGGCGTTACAGCGTTGGTGGACAAGGGAAGAGCAACCGACGTCATCTACCTGGACTGGCCAAAGCAAAATAAAATGACATGGACCCGTTGGATTGAGTCCAGAGGAGGGCCACGAAGATGATCAGAGGGCTGGAGCACCTCTCCTATGAAGACAGGCTGAAAGAGTTGGGGTGGTTCAGCCTGGACAAGAGAAGGATCAGGGAAGACCTTACTGCAGCCTTCCAGTACCTAAAGGGGGCCTACAGGAAAGCCAGAGAGGGACTTTTTACAAGGGCATGTAGTGATAGGACAAGGGGTAACAGTTTTAAACTAAAAGAGGGTAGATTTAGATTAGATGTAAGGAAGAAGTTCTTCCCTGTGAGGGTGGTGAGGCACTGGAACAGGTTGCCCAGAGAGGTTGTGGATGCCCCCTCCCTGGCAGTGTTCAAGGCCAGGTTGGATGGGGCTTTGAGCAGCCTGGTCTAGTGGAAGGTGTCCCTGCCCATGGCAGGGGGGTTGGAACTAGATGATCTTTAAGGTCCCTTCCAGCCCAAACCAATCTATGATTCTATGATTCTATTACAGACACGTGCCAGCCAGCCAGATTCCCTCTCCCAGTTGCAGCCCTTGGGAAGCATCTTTCGAATATCTTCTTCTTGAAAAGGAGAAAGAGCGAGCAGGCAGGGTGGTCTTCTACCCTTGCAACAGAAAGCAGCTACCAGGACTTCAGTGGGACACTCTCAATTTTCACCACATGAGCAGTTTGTTTTCATGTCGTACCATGCAGTCATGAAATAGACTCTGACAGGCTCTTCAGGTCCTACCGTAAGGACATAACATTTAGACCTGTACATATCATTGTTTCTTAACCAGTTCAATGTCTCTCATAATTATTTCTTATGGAAACAGGAGAGTGTGACTACAGACTGTTTTTCCTAGATTATGTCCTTGTTTTCTCAGCATCGGAAGGATGTTTAGCACAACCCTCTGGAGAATGACAGCCTCTGTCCTGCGTCCCACTCTTAGTAACTAGAAAAAGCTATGATGCGAATACAATTAAACTCCTTCTGTTCTTACTGTTAGGTGGAAATAACTCAAAGATAATTTTACATCATATAAAGTAACACCTGGCTCTCCTTCATGTTACCAAGAGTGACAACCTCCAGAAGAAAGTTCAGAATTTAAACTTTCCACTTAAAAACTTCAGGTGGGTTCACCTACTTTTCTTCAAACATACCATGGCTTTAGATCTCTGGAGGGTCTACAGAGGGAGATCATTTACAGGAAAATCAGTAAAATGATATTAACATGGTTATTGTTTGATTCTGAGCACTATAAATCAGAATGGATAGCATGACTATATTTTGAATATTCTAAAATTATTCAGGGTGTGGGATGGATAAAATCTAGGAATAAGCAAAAACTTGACCTCGATGAAGTTTGGGTCTCAGAAGTTTTAAAGAGCTAAAGAACTTGAAAGGGAAATATAAAGCCTTACACTGAATAAACCAATTGCCTTGCCATAGACTTTTTGCCCACCTTTTTTTTTTTTTTGAAACAAAAAAACCCAGAAATGCAGACAGGATGAACATGGTAAATATCTGCATCTGAGGAAATGATGTGAAGAGGTGGAATCAGTAGTGGCAATCTTAAGACAAGTTGGTTCTATATTCTCCAGAAGGAGCAGGATTTTATTAACTAAAAAGAATGGGAATTGGACTCCCAATTCATGGTGCAAGTAAAATTCTAAAAAAAAAAACAAAACAAAAAAACAGATATAATTTTGGTTTTCACCCAGTATTTTATTCCAGAGGAGTCAATTCAAAATAAATATTATTGTCCTTATCTCTAGAATGGAATGGGACTTTTAGATTAAGTGAGTTTTCAATAGAAAGTGACAGTTTCTCAAAACTGGAATGTTTTGTGAAAATGCAAAAGGTTTTCACAAATTTCAAAAAGAACAGCAGCAGGATTCCTCTCAAGCTGAGCCTGAAGTCCAGCCAGTTTACCAGTCCAGCCAGTTTACCTGGCATGCTAGATGAGATGTCTGGGATTTCTGGCTCCCTGTGACAAAGCTGAGCATCTGAGTCCCTGAGCATCCCACCCTGTGAAGCCAAGTCCTCTTTGTTCTAGGAGGGGTGGAAACTGTAACTGAGACGAAATTTTCAGAACAAAGTATTTTCATTCTGTAAATACTAATCATGCTTCGATTTTGCTCTCCATGAAAAATTTCCAGGGAGATTCTATATCCAAACTTAGGTGGAAGGGCTTTTCTTTTTTCCTAGAATCTGCTACCGAATACAATTTCTGGCTTTTGACCAGGCCCTGTAAGAACTAGTTCCAAAGCACATCATGGAATAGAATTCCAAGCTGTTGAGACAGTTGTTACCCTCTGAGAGGTGGGTTTTGAGGTTGAAAAACTGCTCTCTTTCCAGTCCTTAAAGTTTAAATTAGTCTTTATGCTACAGCTGACTGACTTCATGATACATTTTCCAACAGCTGGGAGCTTGCTTCTAATATTCAGGATTGCAGAACTCAATGGAGATATTTTGACACCTGCTAAATGTACATGCTTAAAATAGGGTAAAGTTTCTCTTCTTGGCAACTTCTGCCTCACCTAAGCTCATTTATAATCTGAATGCCTTCTGCAGGATCCTACCTTGCTTAGCACAGCAAGTCTCTGTGCTACCTTTCACCCTGGAGTAATTTGTTCACGGTGTTATTCACATGGCACTATGCTATTTTTGCAGCTAAAATCACATTTTATTTTTTGTCCTCTGTCTGTAGCTTGATTTTCTTTTCATATTTCAGTTTCTCCCCATATTTTTTGTCCGTTCTCAACTTTGCTTTTCAGTTCATTTTTATAAATACATAGTGAACATACCATATTAAAAAGTAAACGTTTACCATGACTTGGTATAAATACAGCCCTGGGGTACACATACATTCTAAATTTAGGAAATACTGTGGTAAAGGCAATGCCACAGAAGAGTATTTGTTTACCTTTTAGAGGCGCCCTAGTTATTTAAGTATAATTAAGTTAGACTCTTTTTTATAGGTTTTTGTCCATCACTGCAAAGTATTATTGGCACTAACAAAATTAACAACAAAACCCACACATTTTTCACTATGCTTTAGAAAGAAGTTTTCACCCACATTAAGAAACAACATGACACATTCTTCATATCATATTTCAGCTTGGATGGATTGTTTTCACAGCTATAAAAAGGGAAATTGTAAGAAATATGGGTAATAAGTCTATGGTAAAACAAAAATAATTAGATGCATGATCAATTTATTACTAATATTTGTTCCTGTGGAAAAATATCATTCTGACGTTTAATTCAATATACACTTCACAAACACTATTTGACTGTCAAAATTTTCAAAGGATGTCATTAACTGAAGAACTGAGGCTTGTTGAATTATTTGCTTGGCAACATTTGGCTAGCAAATAATTTCCATACCAGCCATGCTCTCTGGAAACAATTTTTTCTCTTAAGTATTTGCCAAAATAATTTCTGTCAATAATTTTGGATTTTTTTGCAATTTGTTTCCACAGTGGTAAATTTCTTACAAGTCTTATGTGACTGATCGCTTCAGACACGTAAAATTGTTTCTGACACATATTTTTTAATATTATTTTTCTCTTAATATCTATTTGTTTATTGAAGAACATTTTAAAAATATCAAATATTTCTGGTAGAGTTTTTAGTTGAATGAAATGTTTGTATAAAAAAATGAGCTTTATGATTTGTAGCATTTCAGCCCAGAAATGAAGATACACAAAAGAACCACACACCATTAGCTCAACTGAAAGAAAATAACAGTAATCCAATTAATTCAGGTCAGAAGCATAATACCAATAATTTATATGTTTTCTTGAGTTTATAATCACAACTAAACATTTCAAAGAAGTTTATCAGGTGAATGAGATTCTTATTTCTATGATTTCTTTCCTATTTTAACTTGAAAATACTGATTCTTTTTGTGTCTGTGGAAAAAAAAATTAAATTAAAAGTTACTGAGATTTTAATTTTGAATGCATATAAATATCAGCTGGTTTTCATATTTTTACTAATTTTATTTGCTTTTAAAAGACCTATAAAATAACTTAGAAATATTGCAATTTTTCCAACAAAGTTTAAAATGCAAAATATTACATTTTAAGTCAAACATATTTTCTTTGTCTGCAGCAAACTCTGTAACAGAACTTGTTAAAATTTTCCTTCATTACATAGCTGATACGACTATAACCTGTTGCTGCTTAGAGCAATCTGTAGAAGACACTGCAATACCCAAAATATACCTGCCTTGGCTAGGAGATAACCATGCCTGAATCACTCCTCTACCTGAGACAGAGCCGGGTCTGACAAAGGTTTCCCATATCACAGAAGACCAAGTCAGGCATTGGACTTCTAAATACTTTACTGGTTCTCTACCTGCAGAAGCTGCGCTGTTGTTTAAAATCAAGCATTTATTACAATATATAAGAACATAAGAATGAACGTGATGGGTAAGAGCAGAAGTCCACCCAGCTTTGTGACAGTGACCAGCAAGGGACACATCAGAGAGCAGTGGGAGTACAAAGCGACCCTTCCCTGATAGTCTCTCCCAGTTCCTAACCTGCAAGATATCTGGAGCCACAAGTGGTATCAGGATCATGACATTTAATAACCCTTGACAGAGTTTTATTCTTTGATTTTGTCTATCTTTTCGATCTCATTTATACTTTTTGCATGTGATTTTTACTTAGGGAAAAGAACTTCCTTTGGTTTCCTTTACACGTGCTATTTGATCATTTCATTTGCTGTCTTCCACATCCTGAGCTATGTGAAACATCGAATAATTGTTTCCCTTTCAACTTCTCTCTGGCATTCAGGATATTATATTCTTCTCTCATATCTATTGCCTGCTCAGTTGAGTCATTTCCAGACTGAACTGTTCTGGTCTATTTAATTTCTTCTTATCTTCTTGTCATCCCTTTCATCCTTCTCTGTACTGTTTTTACTGTATCCTGTTTGATATGTTGTGACCATAACTCCAAGAAGTGTTAAAGATTTTTTTTGATTAGCTGTCTATTCCTTCTTCATAATAATAAGTCTTAGCACCCTGGTTGCTTTTTGACCACTGAGGATTACTGAGCTGATAAAGTCAGAAAACTATCTATAGTGACTCCAAGATCCCTTTCATGAGTGAAAGTATCTAATTTATAGTCCATTGTCTGGTCTCTGGCTGAATGCTTACAGTTATTTTTCCATTAGTGCATTATTTTGCATGCACTGACATTGAATTTAATCTGCCCTTTCATCGCCTCCTCACTCAGTAGTTTTCATCAATTCACTTAGCTCTCAGTGCCACACACTGATGTTGTTACCACAGTGCTCGCCCTCATTTTGGGCCCACGTATGAACATACTAAGCACCACATGTTGAAGAGCAGATCCCTGGGAGCAGCCAGTGGCAAATTCCCTGTTATAAATGCTGACCATTTATTAATGGTCTTCATCAAAGAAGAAAAAATAAAAGTTTAATGCTTGAAGTTGGTAGTTAGTGTGCTGATCTAAGAGACATAGGCTCTGAGCTCTGAGCAATATGTGTTTATTCATAAATAATAATTTAATTTGCATCTTTTGGGTGTACCCCTATATAACCAGTAATCTGGTGGTGAAGGAGCTGTCCTGAGACATGAGCGGTCTTGGTTCAAATCAGGCAGGTGTGTGTCTGAAGACAGATCAGCAGTCATTTAGCTGAGTGCTCTAATCACCAAACTGCTGGGCATTCCCTAAGGGTACTTCATGCCTTAGGGCTTCTTTTTCATTTGTTTCTTGTGGCTTGTGAGGGATTTTTTGTGAAAGGGTGACCTAATTTTGGTGCCTGACTCTGAAACAGGGTTCAGGACAGAGAACCTCAACTTTCCCTTCAAATCCCAATACATTATGTCTGGAGGAAAGCATGTGAAGGTGTTTGAAGGACAAGGATTTAGTCCTAGCCAGTGCCTTTGTGTACTTTTTTATTCAGAATTTCTATCTGCATATATTTTTAGGCAGCTCCCTTCCTAATTTTTTGTCCCCTCTCTTGGGTGGCAGATTTTCTCCAATCGTTGAGTGGGGAACTTGGCTGAGGACCCTAAATTACACCTCTGGGCAGGACAGTGTTGACGAGTTAAGAGCTCACAGCTCTTGCTGTGAATATAGACCACAAGACTTTTTTAGAAAGTGCCTTGACAGGAGCTATGATATATTTGGCTATAGCTCCCAAGTGCCATGGGCAGGTTGATTCTGGTTTGATCCCAAGTTAATAGCCAATCTATCACAATGTTAACCACCAACAAGGTAATGGTAAGTGTAGTTTTAGTTTTTTTAAAAGTGTAGTTTTATTTTTTAAACATGTTCATGGATAAATAACATCAAAATATAGCCTTGCTTCTGATGGAAACATGGCTTTTAGATTGGGGGACTGGAGTGGGAGTGAGGATGGAGGGATGGGCTGGTGGGTGAATTCCAGTGTTATTGAAGGCCAGGACAGCTCACGTGGCAGAAAGCTCTTGTAACTAGCCCAGGCAGGGCAATGCTTAACTTGGTGTTTGCATGGCTTAGATACTAAAGTCAGAGACAAGACTGAAAGGCACAGGAAAGCAGGCTTCGCTAATTCTGGTGGTCATCAAGCTATTTGTCAAACAGTGATATTGTTGAATTACTTTCTTTGCCTAATACATTGAAATGTAGAAGTTATACATGAAGATTACACACATTGCTATAATTGTCATGAGTTGTTGGATATTGTAATGACAGGCAAAATTTGATACTTTTTTTTTGTAATTACTTAAGCCTAAGGAGTTTAATAACCTAGATAGCTCAGTTTTCCACCTCCTTTTTCAGAGAAAAAATAAAGTATCTGTTGAAACCAACAACAAAAGTGCCTTCAGATTATCTGGGCTGACTGTGAAAGGTTTTATAACAAATTGTTGTCAGAGCATTGTGACCAGCATTGAGATTTGTGTGTGTGTCCGTAATCTTGATGCTAAGATTGAACAGCTGCTGTGTACCTGTTGGTAGTGTGTGTTTGCCAGGGTAAAGCAATCTTTCTCGCTCTTTTCTCTGCTGGAATGAAGCCAACCAAGTTCTGTGGAAAGAAATGGGAAAGAACGAAAATATGTAAATCAACATATAGTAAGGAGTTATATTGTGTAAGCTACTGACATCCTTCTCTATCATTGTTCTCTCTCTGTATTGCTAAAAAACCAAACATGGGGTTGTCAAAGTTTTTATTCTTGCAGTAGGAACTCTGCATTGTCCTGACTAAGCCTGAGGTGACAATCAAGAGTTGTCTTTGGAAAGCAGTCCAAAGACTTTGAGATACAGACTCCAAGTCCTGTAAAAATATTTTAGATGCTTGTAGTGAACAAGTGAGGGTCTAATAATTACAGATTCATTGGACGAAGGAGAGAAAAACTCAAAAAACTTCACCCCAGGTGGCAAGGCAATGTACAGCAGCATTTCTGAAGTGGATTATCTATCCACTAATAAGGCACAACCATGCCTGAAAGAGGGCAAAATACTACATATTCCATCCTGTAAAACATATATTTCCTTTGTGTAAAATTTTTGAAAATAAGGAATAAGCTATTATCTTTTTTACCTTTGGAAGGGACAACTTCAAGCAAACAAAATATACATAATGGAAAAGCACTAGTAAAGAAGACCTGGAAGTAGGGTAACTGAAGCGGTTCAGAACTCCAACGTGTAGTTAGAAATGCTTTATAATGAGCCATGAACAGCTCCCACAAGCTTGCGTGACAGTAATCCACCTTGCAATTCTCTCCACTTACAGCACACAGCTGGGAGGTCAGACACTGTCATTCAAATGCCTGTGAGGGATCTGGACTGCTGTTTTCTCCACCCAGCTGAGTGCTGTAACCACTACAGGCTATACGATATTCTGAGGTTGCCCTTTTGTCGGAGCCTTTATACAAAATGCTAAACAGCACGATGATGCTTGGCATCATGATGTGAATTCTAATCCCTTCAGGAAAAAGGGAAATTAAATGCTTACAGTGCTTACAATTGGGGCAGAGATCAATTAAATGAATGAACTCTCTCCCTTCCTGTACTTTTGGCACTCGTATTTTGGCTTAATCTATATTCTTCCTTTTCACTAAATTATTCAATAAATTTGACTTTAATTTGTAGACAACTTTGGGATGACCTGAAATATTTTTAACATACTGACTTTCAAAATTTGTTTTCTTTGGCTCTAGTTATCAGCATAGTAAGGAGTGGGCCAAGAAATCAGCAGTGCAAATCAGGGTAACCAGATAGCATGTTATCTAATGGAATGTAAATATGAACAGCAACTGCAAGACTGGAAGGGGTTATGAAGTTGTCTGTCAATCAGTACAGATGACAATACACACTGATACTAAAGGGAATGCATCACTAGGAACTGCAAGGTTAAAAGACAACTGCGGGAATTTTGGAATAGTTTTGAGCAAGAAATAGAGATTGTAATGATTTGCATGAGTACCATGCACAACAGGGACAAAAAACCAATCATGAACATTGAATGTAATGGCAGCTAAGGACCACTGGACCACAGTCCAGGGGAAGGCTATGTGGCAAGCAGTATGAATTGCATCTGATCACAGTGATAGTTAATCATACTGGAATCATACTGGATCTGAAGCAGCCATGAGAGCATCAGATGAACCACAAAAAAAAGACAAATGTAGTCATGAGTCTAACTAAGCATGTGGTGAACAAACTGAGCACAAGATGGAAAAGAACATAAAATGAAGAAGCTTCGTAATGACTGGCATTACTTCTAGAGGTCTGAGAAATGAAAAAAAAAAAAAAAGATTCTGACTGATGAAAGGAAATTTGATGTAATTGGCATTTTCTGAAACCTAATTGGACAGTTCACATACCCGGACAGTTAAAAGTCCTGGTCATAATCTGTTCAGGAAGTATAGCATGCATAAAAGGAGGTGCTGAGCTGGCCCTTTATTGTGGAAATGCCATCACCTGTTCCATGGGTGCACATGGCTTCATGTATTAACTAATGTAGACCAAGATGGATCTTGGTGGAGGACAGTGAATCAAATCAGAGAAAAGGACCATTTATTCCTTCAGCACCTGTCTATACTATCTGGAAATATCTGTTGGGGGAATGTCAGTTTGAGCTGATAATTTTCTAATGCAATAAGATAGATAACTACACCTAAAGTAACTCTACTCTGTATTCCATTATATAGGTATTACATATTTGTCTACTAGATGTTTGTGGCTGCCTGGGCGACCAGTGAACTTGAAATCATTACACTAAGAGGCAAAAAGAAAATGGCCTTAGAGAAACTAAGGGTAAGATACAAGAAGTCATGAAATGTCACTTCAAGATATGCAAAAGATACCTTTCTATTGGAAGGTGACTCAAAGAAAGGAAACAGTCTCAAAGAAAAAGGTTCCCAGTCTATCAGTGGGGAAGAATTAGGAATCATTAAACAGAATTTTGGAAAGCTGACACGCTACACAGACAACTGCCTCTATCAGGCTAACGGGGAATGCCTGAGGATAGGAGGAATGCCTGAACTCCCATTTTTCCCTTGAATTCCCAGAACTGTTTCTTTGTTATTTATTAGGCACTTCTATCCATTCAAGAATTAACATAAAGTCTTAAGAAAAACAGTGAAGAGGAGCTCGTTCCTTCAGAGTCTTTAACAGATATAACTCTTGATCTAAGCAGGTCTCCTTTAGGTTAATGGGCTCAGGAAACTCCTTTCTGTAGGATGTTGCCATAACTTCTCAGTGCAGGAGGAAAGCAGGAGAAAAGACTCTCCTCCACTGGAACATGTTAGAATGCTAAAATGAACACCAGAGTTGGAGAAGAGTAGGTCATTTATGCCTTTAATATGTAGCATATTAATTAGACCTCTGTTGGATAAGGTAAAAAAAAGATTCCAAACACTGATCACTAGATTATTCTCTGCTGATGTTGGGTTTTTTAATTTTAAATTAAGCAGTTATAGGATTGCTAGTCTGGGCAATATCCACCAGAACCCAGGCCTCCTCCCCTTTCTAAGGAACTAAACGTTGCAGGTGAGTGTTTAAGGACACTACCTGAAGGTGGGACCAGCACAGGCCCCCTTCCCTGTCTGGCCATCTCTTAAAAAAGCAAAGCCAGAGATGAATTTGATTAAAATGGCCACATGCCAGTGCCATTTTGGCATGCTATAGAAAGCTGGTATAGAATTCTGGTTTTAAAGGGTATTGAAAAACTTACGTAGAAGAGTCATGGCAGTATATTCTATGGTGAAAAAAAAGTTGTAGTTTCTACTGGCTTTAAAACAGAGTCCATTAGTCACGCTAAAAAGAAAGTTGAAGAGTGACTTGAAGACAGTGCAGAAATACTTTTTTGAACAAAGGAAAAAAAAACCCTTAATGCTAAAGTTTTGTTAGGCCAGGGAAAAAGAGTGTAACAAAAAGTGGTGGGTGCAGCTAAAGCCAAGCAAGTTCAGACACAGTGGCAGTGCTTTTAGCAATTGCTTTCCTAATTATGGGGGCAAACTATGAAGCTGTAAGGTCTCTCCTACCCTTGAAGCCTGGACACTTTCTGGAAGGTATGCTGTAGCCAAAACCATGTTAAGTGCAGCATTGCACAGCCCACTGAGCTGAACCAAGAGATTTCAGGGTAGGTATTGGGCATTAAAAACATTTCGCCTGTGAGTTAGGATCAGCTTTACAGGGAAGACAACAGAAATCTTTTCTGGGCATTCATGGTAGCACAGCATTTGCAGCCACGGAAAGCTCTGGGGGAAATGTGGGACATCAGGATTCCAGGTAGGATTTGTGGTACTATTTTGTCTGATTTCGTGCATTTGCATTCTCCCCATCTTGTGTTTGAGGCGCCAAAGTGATATTTCAAAACTCTCTGTAAAAACTAAGCAGCATCTGAACAGGGTTTTTTAGAAATAGTTTTGGAGACGTGAGGGTCCAGATCATGGGAACAGAAATAGCAGACAGTGCCACTCCACTTTATTTTCACCATCACTAATTTCTAGTTATTAACATCTTGAGCTAATTCCACTGCTCTGAAGCAGTACATCATGCTGCAGAAACTGGACCCATATCCAGTGTGGAGCCAGGCTCTTTGTGCTCTAAGCAGCTGGGTAGCTGGCAAATCTCCTGCTGTAGGATGGAGGCCTTATCACTCCACATCATCCCTGCCAGGCAATTTGTGCACCGGCATGTAGCAGCAGTTAAATGAAAAAGCCTTTAGGCAATCCTCCGGAGTTGAAGGTGAAGCGCCTGCTACACAGGAGGGAAAACTGAGAAATGAAAAATAAAAATGTCACTGCAGAACAAGTAGGAGAAATCCATAATTATTTCTACTTTAAGAAGTGTTACATGAAAATCCTGCTGAGGGAATAAGCAGGGTGAAATTTCAGCAGAAGCTGGGCAAATGTCCCTTATCTTCCTGAATAAAAGTTATCCTTATTGTCAGATAAACCGATCATTTATTTTTAAAAATATTGTACATTGATACACTAAACATTATTTACATGATTCTGAAAGCCCCCTATTTGTGCCATGCAGGGATTATTTTGTCCCTTCTGGTACTGTGGCATGTTTGGGGAGAAGCATGGAAGCCATGCCCAGTTATAAAGTATCTCAGCAGGACAGGAGAGCAGAGTGTGCAATGGGACAAGCAGCCTCAGTCACTTGTGGGAAGAGCTGGACTTGCAGTGTTGTTCTAATGCACATCACAGTAGGATTTGGGAATTTTCAGCCAAATGGTATGAGGTTAGAAAGTGTTGCCATTTTCCATACAAAAAAAATTTTCATGGAAATTTCTAGGTACTGGATGAAACTATAAAAGAAAATCTACTAGTTCAGTGGTAGGTCACTTGTCTGAGATATGAGAAACCTATATTCAAGTGTATCTTATAGGGTGATTCTGTTTCTCAGATATGAGTCCATTAGGTTTATAGTTTGAATGAATTAGTGTTTCCAGACAGACAAATACTTTACCAAACATTTTTTGATCAGTCATGCCTATGTTAAGAAGGCTGGACAGGCTGTATTGTATGAAGGGAATTTCCAGGCAAAGGTGTGTTTCTGAGATATGTTTATGTTGTGGTCATCGTTGACAGCTGAAATAGTCAACAAAAAGTTACAGCAGCTCTGAGGCAACTCTGCTTTGGGCCTCTCTGAGTGCTCAGAACCAGGGTGCCACGAAGCTACATCTGCTTCTGCTTTGGTCCTTGCCTCACCTAGATGTGATGTTCTGTGCTTATGAATATTCTTTCTTCTCCTACAGTGTGAGATCTTGTATTCCTGCCTCCTGTAAACCAGCTTATAACAAATCAAAGTTTGGGACTGGTTACAGGCACATTGCATAGAGTCAGCAAGGAGTACTAGGTTAAAATGGATTTGACACTCTGGTTCATGTTAACTTCATCTGTTTGTATTTGTGTTAAAACTTCAGTAGCTGCTTGGTAGTCTTATTTCTTTACTAGTCTTCCACTGCTTCTATCCCCCAGGTACAAGACCCTCTTGCACCCCAACAGCTGTAATAATACTGTGTGGTGCTAAAACTAATAGGCTATTCCCCACATCTCTTCAAAGTGAAATAGCTAATGTTAAGAAAATCTGTAATTGCATTAGCATTGCCTATGCCCTATATTAGTGCAGGAAAAATTGTGCATCCTTTCCTTGTAAACAAAAGTATGACCTCCAGTAAGGAAATGCAGAAGGCATTTGGTGTGATTTTCAGAGCACCCCTCAGTGAGTTGGGAACAAGAAAGACAAATTTAAAAATCACATCAATAATGAATTAGCAAAAAAAATATTTTTCCCTAGCATAAATAATTGTAGAGGTACATAAAACAAAGATCTTGCTGTACCTTTACCCTTGTTTGCACAAAATAACTGGCCATTGGACAGTAAAACCTTGTGGAAACCTGGAACTTCTCCAGTAGAGTATCATGTTATTCTGAGAGAAACAAGTGGAAGAGAAACACTTCATATCTTTTCCTTAGTGCAATGCAAATCATGAGTGTTTTCAAAAATGTCTGCAGAATACAGGTTTCTTTTCAAAAGTAATTCAGCTGCTTGGCCCAATCTGCAGGAGATTTAGGTAACTAAGTCCCATAGACCTCTGCAAAACAGCACCTGTGTCTTAATGACCTGCTAGAGCAGTGGGGTACCTTTCCAGATTGCGCCCTTACCTCAGAGCTGTTCTCATTCATCAGTAGAACAAGAAGGAATGAAGCATAAGCGTGCTGCAGTATTAAGAGACTATAACGTGCCTATGTCTTCTCCAACGAAAAGTAAGTACCCTGGTATTCAGATGTCTAGAATGTATGTGCTTCTGTGGTTGTTACCCCATCAGCATTTGAGAACCCTTAGGATTCAATTTATGAAATATAGCTAAGAACTTGGATCTTGGAGAGCTTCGTGCCTCCTATGTCATTCATTCTTTCTATGAAGGGAAAAATATAGCGGAGAAACTTGTAGACCAGAAAAATAAGGAATTATATTTGTCGAGAGGTTGTTTGTAGCTGAGGATTGCCACAGATTATATTCCCTCTTTTTTTTTTTTTTTTTTTTTTGCTTTATGTGATAGTAGAACAGGTTGCTCATGATGTTTTAACAATTCATTTTCTATATACTGCAATGTGTTAAGAACTTCAGTCAGAGAAAACATAGATAAATAACCAAGTTGTTGTCCAAGCAAATTGTCCAAATGAGTCTTTCATATTTCTCTCTTTTTTAATACTTTTTTATTTAACACCTTTTCTTCCTTCCTTTTTTTTTTTTAAACTGGTCTTTATTTTAGTCATGTGAGAGGTTGCCAAATGTGTCTCAGAAACCAAACTGTATATTAACATCTACTGATTTCTCCTTATCTACCATGTTAGTAATGTCTTCAAACATGAGATCTCTTGCCTGATTTTATGCTTCCCATCTTTAATCAAGCTGTGTCTTCCCAGCTGTTGTCCATCTTTAAGATAGTTTCTAAAGATGAGCTCTGTTAAAATACTCAGAACTTCTAAAGTAGGAAAGGAGGCTGGCTCTGAATTTGCATTTGTAGCTACTTTGCCCAAGATAACCCTCATGAATATCAAGACTGGAGAATGTAAAAATTTGGTTACTATCATACCAAACTGATGGTTCTCCAACTGAACCTTTAGTGGTAAATGTTACCTGTTACTTTCAAGCCCTTTTGAAATTGAATCATCTTATAAAAAGATAAATTTAAAAGCCAGTGCATGAACTTCAACCCTCATTTTCTTAAAAGCATATGGAGATAAGAAATATGGGTGATGTTTTCCTAAAAACAACTGGGCCAAACAAGTCCTCAAACTGGATTATTCACATGTAGTGAATTCACATGTAAAGAAAAATTGAATATCTTTTAAATTTTCTGCCTGTTCAGTGTTTTAAACAAACCAATTTGCTTAATAATGATCTTTGACATTAACATAGAGGTAACCAAATGGGCGACTTGGTTCTTGTTAGTAAAAGTAG
The DNA here is from genome assembly GCF_900496995.4 of Aquila chrysaetos chrysaetos. NCBI lineage: Eukaryota > Metazoa > Chordata > Aves > Accipitriformes > Accipitridae > Aquila > Aquila chrysaetos. Next base: position 65,325,888 of record NC_044005.1, read on the forward strand.
AGCACCCAGCAGCATATAAATCATAACAATATTTTTAGAATATGCATCACTTCTAAATTTGTAATTTGTCAGATTAACTTGAAAACTATTTAGGTAGAACTCTAGATGATTTGAGTGTCAAAGGATATATTGTTGAAAGTAAAACAATGGAAGCTTTCAGCTGTTTTCATCATTGTTGGTATCTGCAGATACTCTAGGTCATTTTTCTTATTTACAAATGATGTCATATTAGTGATAATAAAAAACATTTATGAGACAATGCTCTCTTGCAACACTCAAAGCAATTTGTAGGATTAGTTCTATACAACAGAATGCAGGATACTGCACACTTTCATTCCCTGTATTCATTATGGCTAAAACTGCATTAGCTAGGATTATATTCAAACAATATTAACTGTAGGAGACAATTTAGATTAGTGAAGAGCTAGTACATAAGATGGGTTTATAAAATAACACAGAGTGTAACAAGGTTTTGTGTCTAATGCAATGCTGTTTCTGTTGCACCCTGCTAACCAGACCAATTTGTCTGAGGTATGAGAAGCAGCAGCAGCAACTATGAACAAAACTGCAAGAGTGCGGGATAAAGTAATGAGAGCCATATTTGGGGGGGGGTGGGTGAGAGATAAGCTTAGGTGCATGTGCCCAGCTATTATACAAAGTCCGTAAAATCTATTTTTCTCATGTCTGGGTAGAAGAGCAAGCACCAGTGGTATTTTAGTTACATCATCCTATTTTTTAGCATTTGTTTAAGGATGCCCGAAGACACCTACGCTTTCAAGCTGACATTTTTCAGGCCCGAAGGAAAGACCAGTGGGTTGATTAATAAGGCCTTTGTACACCAGTGGGTAGAAAATAGTTTAAAAGAAGGTTCACCTTAACAGTGCGTTGTTTTCAGGTACTTTTTTTTGGTAGCTTGAGCGTGGGGTGTGAGGTTAAAAACTGAGACAGTGCTGCCACCTTGAGGATTTTCTTGAAGCATGTCCCTCAGCAGAAGTGAAAATTAATTGCGCACACTAATTGCATACAATGTGTGTCCTCACTTGTATATGCATAAGACATATTAAATAACAATATCCTATTGAACACATATATTCTACATAAAATGCGCTGGAAAAGATAATAATGCTGTGACAAAAGGCTATAAACATAACCTAAGAAAATCTCAAGAGGAGCCGTTTTATAGACAGATTTAAAAATAACCTTACTTCTCATTATCAAGTAATCAAGATGCACTACTTTTCTTGACAATGCTAGGTACCATTGGTCATTCATAGAGGTACCAGGTCTGTATGTGAAATCCAGATGGACTTACGATTTCCAGGGCAACTTGGCATGGTTATAAGACCAAGCTCAGTTACATGACGTGGGACTTAAGGAAATTGACTGTAATTATGGATTATCTGTGATTTAGGATATTTAGTCTTAGATATATTTTGTTTGTGCCTAGCTGAGATGGGAACTATATCCTGCAAAGAGATCCCCCAAACTGCAGCCCTGCATCAGGAGCCAACATCGGTCACTGCTACAGATCCACATTTGTGTGGGATTCATCGTGGTACATCCACCTGCAGGATTTAGGGTACTTTTTCCAGGACTTTGGCACAACAATGCTGATTTTCACCACATCCAACGTTTGTCACTGTTCATCAGTAAAAATCCATAGGCTGATGTTAAGAGCCTATGGAAAGAGAAAGTTTTGAATGGAATCCATAACACAAAGTACTTATGAATGAGACAAATACACATGTCATTACAGACAAGAGGAGGGCATCAGGAATACTGTCCTTCTCAAAAGCTGAGTCTGCTCAGGGAAACTTAAATTCACAGTCTGGAACCTCTCTTTTGCTGGGCATCTGCACCTGCCATTTAGAGAACAGAAGACTGATTCGGTCTTTTTGGATATAGAGGGAGAGGATGCTGATGCTACCTTTTTCATACTGTTGCCCAGTGGCTACAGCACCCACTTAGGAAATAGAAAGTAAGAGTTTTAGTCCCTCCTCATCCTGAGTTGGTGCAAAACAAAGTTCCCTACTGCCCAGCTATCTTGTACTTTTCTACCGGGACTTCTCCCTGACTGAGCGCTAGAGAATGGTTCCTCTTGTACCTCTTTTTTCTGGCGTTATGAAATGAGAAAGCTTAGCTGGTAGTTTCAACAGCAGAGGTGAAGAGTGGCCCTTCCTGCCCTATGATTAAGGTCCATTGTGCTACTGGAAGTCAAAGATTTGAACTTGAAAAGAGAATAGAACCGAGGTGTCTTATTTCAGAGGGAATCGTCTTTTGGAAGACCATAGCCTCAATGCCACCTGTTCCAGTGATGAGCGAAAGTGAAGATAGTTGCCATGTTTTGCACTAATTTCAATGTTTTGGGTTGGTATGGTTTAAGAACATTGATTAAGCCAGATTGAGAAGAAGGTGAAGAGGGAAGAAGGTGAAGGGATGCTTTAGCTTATGACTGGAGTTAGCTGCCTCAGGTATTTGTAGGCGGGGAGCTGCTCTGTCCCTGTGGTGGGTTGACCCTGGCTGGGTGCCAGGTGCCCACCAAAGCTGCTCTATCACTCCCCTCCTCAGCTGGACAGGGAGAGAAAATATAAAAAAAGACTCATGGGTTGAGATAAGGACAGGGAGAGATCAGAGAGATCACTCACCAATTACTGTCATGGGCAGCACAGACTCAACTTGGGGAAACATTAATTTATTACCAATCAAATCAGAGTAGGGTAATGAGAAATAAAACCAAATCTTAAAACACCTTCCCCCCAGCCCTCCCTCCTTCCTGGCTCAACTCCACTCCCAATTTTCTCTCCCTCCTCCCACCCAGTGGCACAGGAGGACGGGGAATGGGGGTTGGGGTCAGTACATCACACCTTGTCTCTGCTGCTTCATCCTCCTCAGGGGCAGGACTCCTCACACTCTTCCCCCGCTCCAGCGTGGCGTCCCTCCCATGGGAGACAGTCCTCCAGAAACTTCTCCAGCGTGAGTCCTTCCCACAGGCTGCAGTCCTTCAGGCACAGACTGCTCCAGCGCAGGCTTCCCACGGGGTCACAGCCTCCTTCAGGCATCCCCCTGCTCTGGTGTGGGGTCCTCCACAGGCTACAGGTGGGCATCTTCTCCCTCGTGGACCTCCCTGGGCTGCAGGGGGACAGCCTGCCTCGCCATGGTCTTCCCCACGGGCTGCAGGGGAATCTCTGCTCCGGCGCCTGGAGCACCTCCTCCCCTCCTTCTGCACCGACCTGGGGGTCTGCGGGGCTGGTGCTCTCACATCTTCTCACTCCTCTCTCTGGCTGCAGTTTCTGTGCCACAGCAACTTTTTCCCCTTCTTAAATCTGTTCTCCCAGAGGCACTACCACTGTCGCTGATGGGCTCGGCCTTGGCCAGCAGCGGGTCCGTCTTGGAGCCGGCTGGCATTGGCTCTGTCGGACATGGGAGAATCTTCTAGCAGCTTCTCACAGGAGCCACCTCTGTAGCCCCCCTGCTACCAAAACCTTGCCACACAAACCCAATACAGTCCCCAAATGGCAGTAGTTTGGAACGTGTGCAGAAGAAAATTTCTAGAGATGTGGAAACTTCATCAATGAAACATTAGTCGCCGCAGTCTCCCTGAAGAGAGCTAGTGGAGCTGGAGCATTACAACCTTCAACTTCAGTGTTCAAATTCTCACCATCTCCCACTTTAGTGTCTAAACCTCTTAACAGGCTTAACTATGTATACTGAATTAATATTTCATGTTGTCAAGGGTAGTAAAGTTCATCACCCAAGATAGACATTTCATTAATAGGCACTATAATTAGAAGAAATTTGTTTTTAACTTGGCTCAAAAACATTTTCATGATTAGCCAACAGCAATGTATCTACAAGATATTTATCAGGTATGAGTCATTACTAATAGGTGAGTGAGCAGATAAACACTCCTCTGCCAGGTTATGAGTACTGTGAGGTATTCTGAATTATTTACTGATAGGTAAAGACATTAAATACCTGCTTATAGTGCATATAGAGGACTGTATGTCTGAAGAAGAGAATAGAGCTTTAAAGAAACCTGACACCAAAACCCTACCTTTGTCTGAGGAGATCAGTGACACAGAAAAAGATTTGGTGGAGGGAAATGATAATACTCCTTAAACTTCAGCTGAACTTCATTTCTCCGTGCATCTCAAGGCACAAATATGTTCCAAGCAAATTTTAAAAGCTTTCAATTGCAATCAGCAGATGAAGTTACATCTGCTTTGCATCCATCCAGTTTACATCACTGCAGAATTTGGCACTCCTACTCTACTGAGTTCTTATAGGGAAAACATTTCATTACTGGCATGCTTTTATTTATTTGTTTTTGCTTAAGATAACACAATGATGAAACAACTGGATTTTATTCACTTACTTAAATGCATTTCTTGGGCCACTCATTAAACAATAACATTAAAATAACAGGGAGAACCATCTGGCTTTTTGAAGTTTTTTTCAATACATTACCAAACCACATAGAGTATTTTACCAGGAAATAATGTCTTCCTGGACAGTCTGGATTCTTTTCCACATGTATGGAGGGAAATTGTCTATGTTTCTATCCATTTCTCACTTCAAAATAACTGGCTATCATGTGGTGAGGAATGCAGAATTATATCACAACATTTTGTATATGTGTATCTATGGGGAAAACGACCAGTATCTGTGTGTGTGTACAGTTATATTCTATACATATTTTAAGCTGACTCTGCTTTAAGCTGTTTCTATTGCCTGCATATGATCCGGTCACTTGACTTATTAAAAAAAAAAAAGTTGAAGGATGAGCAGAACTGCTGGATTGAACGAGTTATGAAAATGTCTCTCATGAAGTCACACATGGCTTTGCAGAATCAAAGACCTGTCTGAAACCTCATAAACCATTTTAGTAGCTCTGCATAAAAATCTGGCAGATAGGTTCTGATTTTTTATTCTTAAGTGTGAAGACACAAACTTTACACTCAGTGCTTTAAGCATTCAGGTAATAATAATACTTTCATGTAATATTTTGGGTGGTTTGAAAGAGCTATCATCTAACAGAAAGTAGAGGCCTCAACTCAGAATTGTCTGAATTTCAGACTGGCAATTCCCACATATCCTTCTTCTGCCAGAGGTTGTGAGGGAAGGAAGAGAAGAATCCAATAAAATCTGGTGTATCAGTCCAAAAGGGCTTAGGAACACACACCAAACTTACAGCAAAATGAGAGAGGTTAATAAAATCTTCTGGTTCAAAACCCAAGCTCATCATCATACCAGCTTGATTTAGTTAAAATAGGAATACACAGATAAACCCACCACCACCACCTACACCCTCACCACACTTTCACTCTCCTAAGAACCCATTTCTCCTCAGTGATTCCATGTGAGCAGGCTTTGGAAACATGGACTGCACTACAGATTCATTGAGTGGATGTAAAAATGGTATTAGAAGTTAATTTATCACTGCTTTACTATTAGACTGGAAGAATGTTTTAGAGGTATATTGGCCAATGCTGTGGATGATAAAATAAAAACAGACTTATTGCAGTTGCATACAGGGTGAGTTACACAGAAAGACAGGATTAAAATTCAGAATGAACATACTGAGGAAATGGTTTGGAAAAAACCCAGGTGCAACTCAAATGCAAACTTTTTCACTTATGCGGGAATAATCAACTGCATGAACAGAGTGAGGAATGACAGGCTATGCAACAGTTCTGCTGAAAAGCACCTTGGGGTTATAGCAGATAACCAGCGCCAAACCCCAGTCACCAAGGTTGTGATGTTGAGGCAAAAGATAAGCATCATATTAATGTGTACAGAGAGTGTCATGTGCAAGCCGCACACTTTCTGCTACTACTGCTTCGGCTTCTTTGGCTACCTGTATCTCATCCACCCTAAGGGTCTCATCTCTACCTAATGTCCCATCCAACCTAAGAGTCTTCATTTTAAGGAATATGTGGACCAGTTGATGAAAATGTCAAGATGGACAGGAAGCTCAGAGACCTGAAAAGCACTGTTTGTAAGGAACTGCTCGTGGTGGAGGTGTAGTAGTTTAATTCAGAAAACAGAGAAGATTAAGAGAAATTTACCTAAAGTCTTCAGATACGTAAGCTAGATACACAGAAACATAAAAACTAGGTGCAAAGAGGAAAGGTCTTAACTGTTCCCTGTGCCTGTGTGAACCACGTGAACTTTAAAGCCCCGAGGGAGTTGAAGCACTTGCTTCACTGGTGCTTTGAAGAACCATTTGAACAAATGTCTGTCAGGATACATAGATGACTTTGCATTTGAGGCATGAGGATGGAGTAGGTTATCCTCTGGTATCTTTTCCTAATCTATTTTCCTATTACATTAATTGAAAAGGCAGCAACAATCAACATTTTCTAGGCTAGGAGGGTCCAAGCTGTAGTAAGGTACAATGATTACTATACTAGTAACCAAAAGTTCCTCCGAGTGCGCATGGCTGGAAACTGCCGCTAGTGCCACAGAAACCATTGCCAACAGACGACCAGAGCACAGCAGGGTCTCTTAGGCCACCTGCTGCTGAATTTCCTATTTCCTCTTGTTTTCTTGATGAAGTTTTTAGAGGCAGCAATCTTTTCTACCTGTCCCAAAGTTATTGCCTAAAGAGGCAGTGACGGATGGTCAACTCCCCATTAGCTACTAGTGGCATTTCAGTATCCAGGAATTCACACTGTGATATTTATGAATAAGCTTTCAAGTCAGCGAACACACAGCACCCTGAGGTTTCCTAAATTCCGACCATCGTTTGAGCCAACTGCAAAATTTCTTTGTTGTGCCAGAAGAAAACAGAGTACAGTTTGAAGATCTGATCTGTATTTTTGCCTGCTTCATATTGTTGGATGATGTCATTTGGCCCAGGGGAAAATACTATTCTTTCAATAAGTGCTTGTAGCATTTCATCTTCCTTCTTATTTTGCCCTGTAAAGTCATGGGTCTTTTAGCAATATAGTATCCTGTGTCCTTGGAAAAATGTAATCTAACATCTGGGGGGAAATATATAAATATTGAAAGAATAGGCAAAACTTGGAAAGTTCAAAATTAATACAAAATAGAAATGTGTAGTTGTCTGTTCTCTTTACAGAACATTTGAACCAGTAAAGAATTTTAATTTAAAAGTTATATATACACATATATGTATTTGTTCTCCCCACATGCCTGCAGATCTGTTTATCTATGAAAGCTACCGAAATGTTTCTGCGTGGTTCAGATGTGGATATTATGTGTACGTGAATATATATGTGTATTATGCATCTCATTTCAGTTCAATGCCGGCTATCTAATTTGAGATAAACACAATTCTGTTTAATCTTCTCTTACATCTATAAATAGTGTGGATCTAAGTGCTTTTTGCTCTCATAAAATTTTTGGAAGGCAAAGAATAAGGTAAACACAATATTTTTTTTTCTCCTACATTTTGAGTTAATGATTTTTTAAAAAGAACATCTTTGTCCTAAATCAAAACCACACAGCCTGTCAATGGCTTTTGGTGATTTAGAAAACAACTGTGGATCATATGGCACACAAAGGAAGAATGAGTTCACTGAAACTACCACCAAACAGAATTTTAGAAGCAGAAATAGAACTGGGTAGGAAGTGGTTTTCCTGTCCCGCGGAAGTTTTCGAGATCTCGTTTTTCCCATTATGCCTCAGAATGAACCCAAGGCCCACCAAAGATGAGAGAGGGAGAAAGATAACAAAGCCCAGGTCTGTCAAAACAAGAGAAACAGAGACACAGGGTGAACGGGTGAGCTCACGGCATCCATATGTAAGTAGCCAGTTAGGTAGGGCGCTTCCCTGGGACAAGGAGCACCAAGGGGTAGGGTCCTGTTCTCACCCCAGCCTGGGTCCCGAGCCTCCCCCCGGGTGACTGAGAGTACTCAGCTCATGTCAACTGCCCATTACATCAGCAGTATAATCAGCTACTAGAGTATCAATCATTTTGATGCAGGTATCTTGTTTCTCCATCTCTGTTAAAATGTTGGTGATGATAAACTGCTGTTTCCAACAAAGTTTTCCAACCCTGGAAAATCTCTGCCCTTGTTTAGTTCTTACAGAAGTAATTTTTACTCACAATGTCCAACCCAGAGGGTGCAAAATTTCCTGCCAGTGTTCTAGTGGCTGCACGTGAACTAGAGATAAAATCTTGGTCTCAAATCCTCAAAGGCATTTAGGCACCTAACTCCCACTGAGACACGAAGACCAGACAAAAAAAAGAGAAGAAAAAAATAAAAGCGACTTGGATATTGCCACTATGAGCTTGCAGACATCTGGGACCTGCAATAGAATCCATATGGACTATTTCTGTCTTAGTCCCTCAAGCATAGGTGCACATTGGACTGACTTTGACAATTGAGCCTCAGCAATACGATGTGCCGTCAGAGAGCAGTAATACGCTGGGGATGATGGAGACCCATACTGTCCTGAAGAAGCATTTCAGAGCTTCTTGCAACTTCAAAAGGGTGTCTATGCTATACAACAGCAATAGCTGACCCAAGCCTGCTCTCGCTGCCACCTCTGCACCACTATTAATATTTCAAAAGACTGAAGATAATGTGTTTATTTCTACCCAAGGCCAATTCAACCTTTTACTGCAACCTAAGCATACGCAGTGCAGAGAGGGCACACACAGCTCCTTTGCTAACTCTGCAGGCTTGAAAAGAGAATAAGCAGAACAACGAAAGCCCTCTGGGACCAGAGCTGTTATAACTGCACAATAAAAGCTGCAGACTTTATCTTCCAGTTATGGTACCACCATATTCAAATCCAAATGTTACTCTGGAGCTCTATTAAGACAGGTGAGCCGCACTTCTTCCGTCCTCCCCGCCTGAGAGCCTCCAACATCCATTTCAGTTGCAGAGGTGAGGAAGGCAGCCCATCCATTAATAGCAAGCCTGTCTCCAGTTGATAAGCTAGATCCCTGCTGCTTCTTTTCCGGTGACATCACTGTTTCATTTCTCTAGATTTCTCCTGACATGAAATAATCATGATATCGCTACGGCAGAGAGCGCTGGCCTCAGGCAATAGTTCAGAGCAATGCTAATGCTCCAGGTAAATGGGGCGACTTCCGGAGAATTAAAGTGAAATCTGTTTGCCCTCCTTTGTTGCTTGTTGATATACTTTCATTCCCAAATCACTTGATGGCAAAAGATGACTGGATACTTTAAACAACATCGTTCTCACAGAGTAGAAAGAGAACAAGTGGTCTGCTGCACAGCTGTGTTCAACCCACCCACTGTACACAGAATGTAGTTCAGCCTTACTTTCTTATGAGGGTAATAAGTGTGCACATAGAATGAAATTAAGAACCCTTCCAAGTTCCGGGCCAGGTGCTGGGCAGATGTACAGCGAGGGGGTGGAGGGACTGTAGGGAAGCACTGAGAAGAAATCTTCTCTTGTAGGCCACCGGGCAGCTGCAGAGCTCCGCAAGGAAGTCTTGTCCAGGTCCGTGGCTTACCTGGGTGCCCGCAGCAGAAAAGGATGGGAGAGTTTTGCTCAGCAGAGTATTTAGCCTTTTCATGCCTGTCTCCATTCAGTAGCAATTCCATTGCTCCTTTGCTTCATGCACAGAACCGCTACAGCTGCATCTCTTCCTCTGAGTCAGGCTCTGACACTTATTTGCAGAATGACTCTCAGAAGTGAGCAAGGGGCTGGATTTGTCTCCTGGTAGCTGTTACTGACTTTTATTAGTACCTCATTTCGAGACAACTGTATGAAAAGAGCTATCTGAAATCTGCATTCTGTTGTTGGATTCAATACATAAACTTTCACAAGTGAGATTTAATATGAATCATGTAAAAACCGACGAAGACTACGCCTAATAAAATCAGCTGTTTATACTCGTTCACTATACAATCCAGATCATTACTTTCTGTTAACTAGCTACATTGAAATTTGCAGTGACTGATGAACTACCGAAAAGAACAGCAGTTAGGCTTCCGTTATGAAATGTCCATGTAGCTCATTTGGCTTCATGGAATGCATTAGTTAACACAGTCTACTATTTTATGTAAATATATTTTTAACACTATTTAGAATGAAAAATATGGAAACAGCCAGAAGATGTTTATTCCCAAGTCCCAATCTCTGAACTGGCTTCTATTTTTTTTTTTTTTTTTTTTTTTTTTTAGTTTAAAAGAACAACAATGACATCCAGTGGTTGTAAAATTCTCCAACATTTTTTTCTTCCATATTTGACACCACATCCAGTGTAGAAAATAGATTTATTCTTAATAAAATTGTATAAGATACAAATTGTAAGAATTTTATCTTTAATAAATGCTGAATAGAAGTGCAAAGCCTTAGCATGTCACCTTGAGATATTTTACTGTAGAGATTTTTTAGAATGTATGAATGCTCTTTAGACATTTTTTTGGTAGCATTGAAATAAGTACAATGAATTTTCCCTAGAACTCTGAATCCAGTAAAAGTCAGAATAAAATTAGCACATGCTTTTTAAAACTTCTTTACATCCATAAGTACTTAGTAGTATCAGCCCTTTCTTTCTTGCTTTTTATGCCCGTTTGATGCATTTAGAAATCAGGAGTACCTGGTAGCTTTTCTATACTGATATGTACCATACCATTCCTAAAGATAGGTACGTTAAAAATGAAGAATGTCCCTTATCCTTACTTCACCCTTCCCTAAGAAAAAGAAAATACAGATTCCCATAAAAATTGAAAAAAGAAGTGAAGTGGTGAAGTCTACATTATTTTCCAAGGTTCTGTGAACCAGGCTGGAAATAAGGGGGAACCTCCCAGCCTGAAGGCCAATCCACTAATGCAATTTAATTTTCACTGCTGGCAAAGCTTCAAAAAGTGTTAATTAAAATTATACAGGACTTTATTTGAACAAATCATTTTTAGCAGGTAAATTACCAGAGGACTCTAAGAAATGTACCACCCACTTTTTTCGTCTACAGACAGCTTTTCTTCTCACTTCTCTGAGTACCTGCACTGTCCCCCTTCCAGAACCCACCACAAAAGGAGGCTTCCACACCTCCGGCTCCTGAGTCATTGGGGTGACCCAGTCCTGCTCATTATCCCGGGCTGAGGAAGCCCTGTGCAATGCCAGCTACTGATGGCATTCTCCAGCTAGTGTCTGCCTCACACAGTGTACGCCACCTGAAATCCCTCTCCTGGTCTCAGACAGCTTCAGGGCTCCCAAGCTCCCATTCTGCAGTAGGTAAATCACTTGGCTTCAGGAGCTGGAAACAATCTAGGGACTTCCCAGGAAGCCAGGTAAACCTGGAGTTGCAACAGGGAATGCATGGATTTCGGTTAACCATCAACATTTTAAGCAAAGATGGATTTATGTGGAGGGAAAAGGATTCAGCAGTCTCTCCTGTGGCCAGTTGGATTTAATGAGACAGCTCTTGCTGTGGAGATTTCTTTCCCAATCTAGCAGCCCAGCAGGGATGAGTTAATAGGTGGGCTGCTATTTTTTGTTACATGGTCATTCTCCTTTCCTTCGGTTTAGCTTGAGGTGGTGCATGTCAGTACATTTGAGAGCACTAAAATCAGTGTGAGAAAACTGACCTGTTCTTTAAAACAAAAAAATAAAACTTTTGGAAGAATAGTGCTGTGTTTCTGTTCTCCTGGGAATAAGTCTGCACTTTGTGCTCTGTGAGATTTGCTGTATCAACAGTATATTTTATTTTCATTCATCTGTCTGTATTTGGCAGAAGTACAGACTGGTTTTACAGTCTGAGAACTGTACCTGGATTGACATATCATCTGCACTAGAGAATAAATTAAACTAATCTCAGCCTTTTCTGCTTGCTAGTGATACCTGACAGCCTCTTTCACCCCAGCATTACTTGGAATTATTTACTAACTTTCTTCAATAAATTTCACTCTGTGAACTTCTGAATGCCTTGAAAATATCCACAGTCAAAAACTGAAACCATGACAGTTAGTTTTAAGAGACATAGACTGTATATTCCATGACAGTTAGTTTTAAGAGATATAGACTGTATATTTCTTTCCCCTAAAAGGATTGGCATGATATTGTCTCAAGCAAGGAAATGCATTTGCAGTCTTCCCGCCTACTGCAGAGACTGGAGAGGAATCGATGCTCCTCCTGGTGTATCTCTTGGCAAAATACACTTGCAACTCAAAGAGAAAGTTAGCCCTTGAATTCTTCCTAACATGGTATGTGTGGTTGGTAAAGTCTCCTCCCAACCACATTTGGGCTGCAAGTCTCCATAGGAAACAGGCACAGCCCCGCCAAGATTTATATATGGCTTTATGAGTTTGAAAGTATCATTACTGAGGAAAAATATAGGGTGAGGCGGGGAAAGGCTTGTTAATGAGCAATGTCATCTGCTTCCCTTCTCTAGTGACTTGCCTTTGCTATACTTATTGATCAACGGTGAAAAGCAAACTTGGAATAAAGGTGTTCTAATTATCAATGCATGTATAACAAAACCTTCATGTTGTATTTCTACAGACATTATTATGCTTGTGTAAGTATAGTATAAAATATATAATAGAAATATATTTATACTAAAGTGTAGAGGAATTAAGAGCATGACTGAAAGACAGTGCAAAGTCTCTGACACTGAATAGATCTTGAAGTGGAAAAAAAATCTTCCCTAGGTATATGCAGCACAATACTGTCATTGTTCTGCATTATCCTTTATTTGAGGCCAGAACGCAGCCAAAAAGAGAAATCCCCATGGATATCAACTGGCATCATTTTATTGACTTTATTTGGGTGAAATCAATTTACAGCTATCATCTTTAGAGCCTCTGTGCCCACTGCTGCCTCTACCACCCACACTAGAGCTCACTGCCTTTGTCCTTCACTCTTCTCCTCTCTGACCGGTCCCCAGGGACCTCTGCCCAGGGCTCCCGCCCACCAGAGTATGAGGTGGCACCCACGGGGACAGCACCTCTCCCAGCAGACAGCCCACGTTTGTTATGGAGCGCACACTGGGGCACAGTAAGTCAAAACTCATGTTTTCAATAAAGAACGAAGCACTCCAGCAACCCACTTCGCCGGGGTATTAGCTGAGCGGTTCCCCTCGTCAGTGGGAGTCATGGGCTAGTTTCCAGGTGCATCAAAAGAAGAATAACTGTTCTGTGAAAACAGAAGATTAGGTGGCTTCACTTGCTAAAATATGTGCTCTCCCCTTAGGAATTTAAAAAAAAAAAAAAAAAGAATCAATGAATACTTGCAGACACACAGCAGCAGCATTTCACTTTTTATTATTGTCATTAATATTACCTTTGTGCTTGCAGTCCCAGGCAAGACTGAGGAATAGAAATGTGCAATCACAGAATAAAAGCCACAGTGCCATCCTAACAAGTTTGCAATTTAGAGGCAGCAGATGGACCCAGACAGATGGCAGAGTACAAGGGCACTATGAAACAGGACTGATCTCAGAGGAGCCTCCTGCCTAATGTTGCTGACCTTGTGTAAGCCTAAGGGCCAGGTTTGGCATGGTATTTGAAGAAGAGGGAAGTAGCATCAATACCTGGAACTTACAGCCCCTTGTAACAAATATATGTGATAATTTAGGAGCAGAAATACATATGTATATAAATGTGCATGTCAATCACTTTTCTCAGATTTTACTGTCATGTGAAATACCACACTAGGTAAAATTTCATAGAATCATAGAAGCATAGAATAGTTTGGGTTGGAAGAGACCTTTAAAGGTCATCTAGTCCAACCCCCCTGCAATGAGCAGGGACATCTTCAACTAGATCAGGTAGCTCAAAGACCCGTCCAACCTGACCTTGAATGTTTCCAGGGATGGGGCATCCACCACCTCTCTGGGCAACCTGTGCCAGCGTTTCACCACCCCATTGTAAAAAATTTCTTCCTTATACCTAGTCTGAATCTACCTTCCTTTATTTTGAAACCATTACCCCTTGTCCTATCGCTTCAGGCCCTACTAAAAAGTCTGTCCCCGTCTTTCTTTATAAGCCCCCTTTAAGTACTGAAAGGCTGCAGTAAGGTCTCCCCGGAGCCTCTTCTCCAGACTGAACCACCCCAACTCTCTCGGCCTTTCTGCATAGGAGAGGTGTTCCACCCCTCTGATCATCTTCGTGGCCCTCCTCTGGACCCTCTCCAACAGGTCCATGTCCTTCTTACGCTGGGAGCCCCAGAGCTGAACTCAGTACTCCAGGTGGGGGTCTCACGAGAGCAGAGTAGAGGGGGAGAATCGCCTCCCTCGACCTGCTGGCCACGCTTCTTTTGATGCAGCCCAGGATACGGTTGGCTTTCTGGGCTGCAAGTGCATGTTGTCAGCTCATGTCCAGCTTTTCATCCACCAGTACCCCCAAGTCCTACTCCATGGGGCTGCTCTCAATCCCTTCATCCCCCAGCCTGTATTGATGCCAGGGGTTGCCCTGACCCAGGTGCAGGACCTTGCACTTGCAAAATTTGGAAGTCCTAACATCAGTTCCTACATATGCATTCATTTTGGCTCCCATTACTATTTTTTTATTACTAATTTGCCAAACTTGAGCAGCTTTCTCTGTCAAGATAATCATCTAGTTAGCTGGTTTTATGGCATAGAGAGTAAATGGATATATAAGCTTTCATCAGTCTATATTCTTTGGACTGTTTTTATTTAAAAAAAAAAAGTTATTTTGTTAAAAAGGGCGCATTTTAGTTTGCTTAGGGCCCCAACAGTTAAAAATAATCAAATGTAAATCTAAAACCTTCTGAAAGCCATTACCTTTGTCTTGAATGTCAAAACTAACAAACCAGCCAGGAATGTCAGTGTAACATAATAAAGTTGCTCAGGGGGTTGGATTGTCAAACTTCTTCGGAAGTTTGATAGTTGCTGTATCATAAAGCAAGGAAAACTGGTAAAGTCATTTTAGTTGCAGCTCAGACCACGCAGGATCTAACCATAACAGCTCCCAGCAAGCACATTTTAGGTAGACCAAAATAGTAAAGCTTGAAAGTGCCAAGAGTACAGTAGCTACACTTGTAAAACAGACATTTCCAGCTTAACTCACAGGGTAAAGTTGCTTCAGGGTCCATGGCTGTAATGATGTCTGGAGTCCATTTTTTTATTAAAGACCAGTTTTTGGTTTATCTGCCAGTCTGTCCTCAGCTTCTGCTGATGAGCTGTGTCCTTCCTGCAAAGTTCCCATGTAATTCAGAATCCCATTTTTCCTTGGCTGTCCAAATAACGTCAGAATCAACTAGACATGTAAAGTCGAGTGTATTTTCTCAGTTCAATTATCCTGACTTTATTTTACGAAGACACAGTTCATAATGCAGACTGCCTATTTCTCTTTTGTCCTTCTCTTTTATCTAGGACAAAATTGAATATTTTTTCTCTCTTCCACTTGATACTTTATTATTATATTTTATTATTATTAATGCCAGGTACTGAATATTCACCCCTGTTGCTATCTCATGCTTGTTGAGAGTGATACACTGAAGCGTCTTTGCTTCTGTCCTCTCTTTTAGCACGCTTCCTTCACATTGAGTCTTGCCCTCAACTCCCTTTTCCTGTTCTTAGACGGGATTTCTGGACTATTGAACTCTGACTCACAAACACACAGGTGACCGGCCTGCCTTCCAAAATCAGAGAACTTTTTACCCTTAGCAATACTAAACTTAAGAGAAAAAGGGCTCTGAAGTTACCAAAGGGACACGGGCATATTTGTCTTGCCCTACATTCCACCCGCTCTCTGATAATGGATATGCAGGCATCTTGCTTCTTGAAATCCACCAGTAAAATCTACTTTGGGCCAATCTGATCTCTTTAAGCAGTCCTGTTCTCAGTTTTAATACTGTCTGTTCAGTTATACAATATCACTTTGACTTTCTGGTTCAACGTATTGGCAAAAGGAGCCTTGTAGCTGGCTGCTGCCTGGCAGCTGAATTTTCCTAACAGCAAAGTCACTGTCTCTTAGCGAGACCCTTGGCTGTGGGGAACTTTCCCAAAGCAGAAGTTACATCCACAGTAAGTGAATGTGCATTGAGCAGCTTATCCTTTGCAGAGCGGTTCTGTGGCTGGCAGTGAGGGTATTGCCCAGGCAGAAATTTAGGGAGACAGCAGCCCCTTATTCCCCATCTCTGAATGCTTCAGCCACTTGCCATTCTCCACTTACAGCTCAGCACATGCCCCTTCTCTTATACTCCCTGTCCCCTCTACCGCATTAATTGAAATTGAAGCCACTTGAGTGTAACTTTTTAAAAATATGTATATGTTTCCCTATATTATTGGCTGGAGGATTGGGGATCAGCAAAGAAGTCACAATGGACTTAATATTCTACTTCCTCCATACCAGATTCATTGTGTCAGTTGAACAAAATTCCTCTGTACCCAGTAAAGAATAAGGCAGAAACTGTTGGCGAAACAGGCACAAGCTGAGGTAGCGAAGGACTGTGTCTGCTCTGTGTTACACACCAGCTGCCAAGAACACTTCAGCAGTTTGACAGCTATAATGCTCCAAACATGCGGCATTCGATGGACCATGCCCTTAACATGAAGACTGAGAAACTTTTCTCCACTAGAGATTCCCACACACAGAAAGCATATCACCTGGCAATTTACAGGTGAGTAGGCTTAAGTCTTGAGGAAGGGGGGGAAATAACGTTCTTCTATTCTGTTTCTATTGTTAAAAAAACCATGTATTGTTATTTCTTCACCACCAGCAAAGTAAATAATAATGTACCAACAGACTGTGAAATACAAATAGAGGCTTCGTGGGAATTAAATTATTTACTATCATCAGTTTATATTTCAAGTTACACTAAGTTGATGCACGTGCAGATGAATGTAAATGCCTATGTTTACTATAGATGCAGAGCTACCATTAAAAAAAAAAAAAGAAAAAAGATCTTAAAGAAGATAAACCGTTCCAGATATGGAATGCATGGTAAAGCATTGTCAGATATCCCAAAGTTTTAGCATTTGCCATGGACGTCAACTTTGGGAGTATAAGAATGACGTCTGGTCAATAAATCTGATCTTCTATAATAACAGGCAAAACTGTTCTGTTGAGGAATTTTTAAATAACAGCAGTCACTGATATATTGCACTAAAAGTAAGATTACAATTTAAATCTTATTTAGAAATATAAATCTGTTGTGCAAAGAGTATGTTTGTATAATATCACATAGAAGATGAACTTAAATATTAATTGGGAATCCAATGCAGGCTGTACACAGCTTTATGTTTTATAATCTGTTAGGAGCTAAACTACAAAATCTTCAAAGGATTAATAACACCCTTAACAGGGAATCCCGTCATACACTCAAGTGTCCCTTAAGCAACTACATTTTAGCAGGTTTGTTAATAAATAAGATCACTTGTGAATAAAAATACTTACAAATACAAATTAATCTCTTCAAAACAAGCTTCTCAGTCATCAACCTTTCCTGTGAAATCCATATAGGTTATTTTTTGTGTTCACTTATCCTAAGATAAACAGAAAATTGTATTCAGTTCACAGTAATTAGCTTGATTAGCTTCACCTTCTTATTGAGGCATATTCCTAGAATAGACACGTCAAGATGAATATGTTAACAGCCTCCTACTTTGTAAAACAGTGTTATAGTTCAGCATATAAAAGCCTAGCTACAATACTTGATTCTTTTGATTTCTGTATGGGCTGCTGTGGGATTTATCAAAACTTTTTTTTAATGAGGAAACCCAATTCTGCCCATCCCAAAACTACAATTATGATCTCACTTGTGGCAAAAAAGAAATGTGTGTTTTTATTTCAAGACAGCTGACTGGCCTTATTTTAATGTAAAACCCAACTGTGGATAGTGCATAGGCTGGTCTCATCCTGCAGAACTATTTAAGGCTAGCCTTATTCCCCCTCTCTGCGGTTTACCTTGGTTAGCTCTGTAGACATAAAAACTGAGCATCTGGACTAGAACTTTACATCAGAGCTACTTAAAATTTTCAGTATAAAGCAATCACAAAACACTACTGTTTTCAGCCAAAAGAGTCTATGATCCTCTGAGTGTGTTAGCACCTCATTTGTAATGAACTGGAGAATGCATCTGAATCTGGTCTTAAACAAAAAACTTTGGTGTGCACAGTGCAATTCAGTGTTTCAGCCATGGGTTTTTGAATGGATCAGGGGATCTTGAGCCAACCAGGTGGGGAAAGAGAGGGTGAAAAGAGAGGTCCCTGGTCATATAGGGAAGGAGAAAGCCTTGGAAAAGAGGAACACCAAGAAAAAGAGGCCAGTTGCAGGTCCTACAGCCATTGCTCTGCCTCAGCAAGAAATGCTCCATTGAAGGTGGGAACCGCAGTGGATTAACGTGCACAGGCAGGAGATCTTGGGGGCCCTAGCAGAGTGGGAAAGACAAGGCAGTATTTTTTGGAGCCTGATCCCAGGCAGCTTCAGTTCATTTTAATCAAAGACGAATATGACTTTCTTTTTCTTTTTTTTTTCTTTTTCTTTTTTTAAACCCTGGGGGGCATTGTAACCCCCAGCCTCTCTACTTTCAGTCTTGCCCTTGCTGCAGACTTAGAACTGGTGTGATCTATTGTTAATGTTTGAATGGATTTCTGTTTGGGGTGGGATACCAAATGTAGGCTTGGTGAGCCACAGAAAATAAATAATGGACAGGAAAGCTTGTTTTCCAGGCTGGAGTGGGATGGGGAGTAGGGGTTAGTGAGGGAGGGGCTGGAAAGGTAGTTGGTTAAGATTTATTTGGCAGACATGTACAACTATCCTGTTTGAATTGTATTTGAATTAATTAACTTCATCTGTGTAAACTGGGTCAGCATCCTGTAATTTCCTAAGGGTATGGCTGTATCAGGAAACTGAGTAGTCAGCAGAGCTGGTTGAATAGTTAAAATAACTGATTTACAAATATTTCCAGGAATAAAACCACCGAGTTTCATTTCTTATGATTTATAGGGCAATATAGGAAAATTTATCTTACCTGAAAAATGTCCTTTCTGTACGAGGGGAAGTCCACAGCTCCTTGGGTTTTGCTCTCATACTTTCTGCTCTCTGGAGGCAGAGCCAGGCTGGTCAAATGAGGCCGTACATCAGCAAGTCTCACAAGTTTCCAGTGCAACTTCATAGAAAGGAGTCCTTTACAGCTTAATTCACAGCTAAGCTGATAGGAAAAAAAAGAGATCCACACAAACAATTTCTGCTGCAGAACAGTTTAAACTTCCGTAGCTTTTATGTTCCATAGCATCTCTCATAAAGGTATGTATAGTTGGGAGGCAGAGAGAGCATTCACAATGAAAACATAAGGCAGTTTGCAACCGTTTGCTTGACTCTGAACCACCCTTCTTGTGCCAGGTGGGTAGATAAGGTCTTCTAGTTTTCCTGCTAGAAGAAATTAAGTGTATGCAAACATCCTCCCAGGAAGGACCACAGGTTTACTACAATACAGTATGCATTAGATGTCAGAGAATGTAAGAAAATAGTGAATGTGAGATGTCTCACTGCCCTTCCTTTAACAAAGAAAAAGAATATCAGTTCAGAAACAGTATGCCGAATGTGCTGCTTCCTCCAGATAATGGCAGGATCTGAGAGGATTTGCCTGTATGGTTTTGAGAACTTAAGAAAATAATGAAAAAATTCTTCATACATTTCTGTGTATGTTGGGAAACAGCTGCCTAGCCTGAAGGCTTCCCTGGCTAATAAGCAAAAAGCACAAATATTTTAAAAAGAAAAAGAGATTGCTGGATTTTAAAGCTTTGGCAAAGTACTAATTTAGTCATCTAATAACTGGAGTCTTACCAGCAGGGTGTTATTTCAATTTCTAATTAATGAGTAGGATTACAGATTATCATGATGAGAGATTTCTGAATGAGATATTTCATTTTGCTTTTTAGAGATTTTCTGACATTGGGATTTCTCAAGGATTTGTAGAGGACATTTTTTTTCAATGTTTGTGGGTTTTGTGTGTCTCATATGTGGCTAAATAGAACATGAAATAAACTGATTTCTTTTAACCAGTACTACTTCTCCCAGACTGTAATCCTAAAACACATTCCTTAGTGAAACAATTGTAAGGCTAACAGCCTTCAAAGATGAAAATTTATCAGTATTTCCGAAAGGAAAAAAAGAAAGATAAAAAGTTGCTTAGTCAGTGAGTTTAATTTCCAGGTAGGAACTGCTTTCATTAATAGAGGTTTGAGAAACCTTGTAGCTGGTTGTGAGAACTGCTCTGCAGCTTTGCATAGTCTATAGTGATCTAGGAACTGAGCTCATTTATCGTCTGTGGTAAATAAAAAAGCTGTCTTTCTATTTCTAATTCTATCTGTATTGCTAGATAAATGAGAGAGAGAGATAAGATCTTTGAACATGGTCTGTTTGCCAAGTATTTTCTCAAGGTTGAAAAAAGTGTGGTGAGTCCATGTGGATAGCCTGCTTTATTTCTTCCTCTCATATCATCTTAATTTTTTCTGTCTAAGAGTAAAATTTTGTGGATTACAAAACCAAGAAGAAATTTTGAGTGAATCTTGCATCTCAGAGGAATTACAATATGTAACCAGTATTTTCCTTCATCTTACGCCATCTTACTTTCTTCACGGACTCCAAACACAAGGACAAAATAAAGGGCCTTGAAAATTAATTTCAAAGATGAATGACCAGAAGTTTCCCTATTTTTTTTCTAGCAAATCAAAGCTATATCAGCAACAAGCTATATGGCCTTGCAGATGCAGACACAGATGTAGAGGTCTCTGAACTACTTCCAAAATTGGAAGCAGCACAGTCACATCAACATGACGCCCTATCATAACTAACTAATAGCTATATGGCTGCCACAACCCACTCTAATATTTTGCACTGCTCTATGCATTGTAGACAGACTGTATTTTGCCAAGCTTTTTGTCTATCTCTGCATGCCACTGCAGTGCATGATACCAATGACAATAACGTTGCACAGAGATGCACGGAAAGAATGTATAAATCCTTGCAAAAAACTAAACTGGTGCAGAACAAAACTTGGATAAGAATATGTTGTTGTCTCATTACATTCCCCTAAGATATGTTTCTTCAATCTAATTCACAGCAGGCTCTCAGGACCAGTAGTGATAAAAGAAGCAACGTGGGCAGGGACATTTAATTGAGTAAGTATTCATAGTTACATTTTCAGATTTAAGCCTTAACTCATTTCCATCTCTTTTTCCTATGGTTCTGTGATATTTTGCGGTTTGTGACAAGCACAACAAAACACCTCAACATATGTTCAACAGTAATCTGTGTATATTTCTATTGATTTCAGTGAAATTGCTGTCAGGTTCAAAACTGTGCTCCTATGATGACCATGTTAACACATAACACTGTATTTTAAGCAACAGTACTAATAAAGGTAGCAATTAATTAAGAAATCTGACTAAGTGAGATATTTGTGGTTGGCAATTGGAGTAGAAAGTATCCTAGGAAACCTCCTAGTATGAAGTTATAGAGCTTTGTTTTGACAGAGAATAATTTTGAAATTCTGGATAATAAAAGAACAAAGCTTTTTAATGTGCTAGCTTGTTGGACTAAGAAAGGGTTGATTTATTAGGCTTGTATTTTGATAAGATATTTGGGAGGTTTAAGCTGTGCTGGTATTAAAGATATTGCTACCATGTTTGTACAATAGCTGTGTCCTTGATGCTGACAAAATAGATACAATGTATGCGGAGGTTACTTGACAAACAATAGAATAAGAGGCACCAAATGCATTTGAATACGTTATTCTAATAGTTGTAACATATATATACATATTTATATATGTATATAACTCCATGAAAGTAAGGCATAAGTGGCAGATTTAAGAAAAGTTTATTTGGAGCACCTTTGATAACTGCTCAACACTTTATTCTACCATACCAAGCAGGTGTGGGCATGAAAGGGTTAAAATTGATTCCTACATTGTATGTAAGAAGGCTTCCTTAATTTTTGTTGTGGAAAAGTCCTAATACTGCCTTCTGCTTACTTAACACTGTGATATTTGAGATAATTACAGATGAATAATTGTTTCTTTTCATTTCATTTGTTGTGTGGCATACTTGTTCATAAACCAAAGGGACATAGGAATATAATGAAATTAGTAAAAGTGCAAATTATTATTTTCTGCTTTGCAACAATGTTATACTGCGCTATTACTGAATATGCAAAAAGGAAAAAAGGAAATATCCTTTCAACATAAAGCCAGGATATTGTTTACAGTAGTGTTACCGAAATCCGCAATAAAACTCCTTAACACCAATGTGATGTTAAGAAGCAGGTACTTCGTTTATTGCAGCGCTGGGGACACGGGGGATCACTCCTCCAAAGGTGTGTCCAACTTAGTATCGAAATCCATCAGTTTTCTAGACTTTTTCTGTCAGGTCATTGTTACATAAGCTCTTTACATAAAAATGCATACTATGCTTGCTCTTAAATTTAAACTTTATAATGATTGGTCCTTTGATTATATAACCTTATCAATATTCTTATTTAAAAACAATCATTGGTCAATTTCACTTAGCTCTACTAATTGGAATCTTCGATACTCAGGTCAAGACGGGAAGGATAAGGGGGTTTCCAAGCAGCATAACTGGTGTCTATGAGCGTTTCCTTAGTTTCTTAAAACAAAACATAGAAAAACCAGTAACTTCCTGGTGAGGTTTCTATGGTTAGCTATTTCAAACTTTAACAATATTAAGGTTCCTATAGTCACACATAACACAGTTCCTAAAGTTTCTATGGCTACATTTCAAACTTAACAATCCTATACATTATGCTTCACAATTTTACTTCTTAATCAAACTTAACTCTTCTATGTGATTAAATTTTGATTTATGAGAATATTTGCAACAGTAGCATATAATGAGCCTATAATTACTTGTATGTATGATGCCAACAAATCAATTAAAAAAAAAAAAAAAAGTCCAACAACAAACATGTTTTTTTCAGTGTTTCCAAATCCTGGATCTGGCAGCTACAATATTAGCTACCAATTACCCTGCAAGACTGATCTTTGCAGGAGGTGAGCTGCAGGGTGGCTTTGGTGGGCTGCAGAGTTTATCATAAGCTGTTTATCTCAAGGCCAGTCAAATAGATATTATTGTCACAAATACTGGATTTTAATAGTCAATATTTGATACTAAAAAATTATTTTGGTTTCAGGGATCCCACTGTGTTTACTTGAAGAGCATTTGAGTTCTATTTGGTCTAATGATTTACACATTTCCAAATAGCTTTTAAACTTCTTTCCTGTACTGTAGAGTAATGTAGATCAGACAGCCCACTTACCCCATAGCAAAGGGGCTTTTTTTGTTACCCTGCTCTGTGTTCCTTAGGCATTGCACGATGAGGAAAAGAACCCTGTACAAGTCAATTTGTTCAATTGACTGAAGTATGTGCATAGGTTTAAGCACACAAATAGAGCTACTTAAGACATCGAGACTTGTTTCTAAGCTCGATGGCTGCTTCCCTTGAAAAGCTATTCCTTATAAATGTTTCATGTATGAAAGTGTTTGCAAATTATTTTTCTTCCCACTTAGTAGGTAAATTGTTTTGCATGTGAAAGACCTAGTGTTTAAATCCCTTTACTGATAGCAATTATGAACTTTCTTAACTTTATGCAAATATTTATCAGTTTTACCCCATTTCCTAGCATAAGATCTTTCCCATGTCCTGCCAGGGAGCTGCTGAGCATCCTGTCTTTCAGCTTTTATCTGGTCTTTCCTCAGTTAGTGAGCAGCTCCACTTTCGTATTACCTAGTTTTTCATTTCCCCCAAAGAAGAGCAAGGGTGAAATTAACTTAACAGAAAGGAAGTGAACACTTCTTTCCAGAATAGGATGGAGCCGATAGATTGCTTTTTATTTATTTATTGGAAATAATTAGAGGAAATCATCTTAAACTACTGAAACGAGTCCTACATGGATTAGATGCTTGATTTGGTATATTTATAAAATCCCTTTCTAAAGTTATTTCTGTCAAGAATCCTAGTTTATCTCAAAGGCCTATCAGATAATCTTATGGCAATATTTAATGCAAAAGTATTCTCTGATATGCCTAGCTGTTTTATTTTTATTTCTATAAATCACACCTTTTTATGAAAACAATTTGTACTTCAGCACGTTTTTCCTGACTTTTATTTAGCACTTTTCATATTAAAATAATGGGGAAAAAACCTTTCTTTTCTTCTTGGCATGTGCCACTGTTATTGAAGTCACAAGGCTTTTTTCCTCTATTCTTTTAATCGGTTTTGTATAGTGATGGGATAACTGCAAACTGTTCTTCTAGTACCAATGATCTTTGGGGTACTGCATCTTTTTCCTACTCCTAACTGAACTTGCTGAGTTCGAGATCTGTGGCCCAGCTGGTGTCAACAACAAGGATTCAGCTTTTTTGACCATGGGACTTTCCTTAAGACTCAAGGACTTCTAGGAACAGAGAGGATCTATGTGAGGGATTGGAGAAAAAACATATTTGCCAAGAGGCTGACCAAACTTGCGAGGAAAGCTTTACACATGGAATGATGGAGGAGGCAGACAGTAACCCCCAATCAACTGTGGAAGTGCTGGATTAGGTTGGCAAGCAAATGGTGCGGGGGGCTGTGGATAAGAGAGCCCTCAAATTTGCAGATGATACAAAACTGGGAGAAGTGGTTGATAGACCACATGGCTGTGCTGTCATCATGATCTCCATCAGCATGAAAAATATAGCATGTAATTTCAACTCCTGTGCATCAGAAATCCAACATTAATCCATCTTTTAAAGACTGCAAGGCTAGACTGGGCCAGCCTTTTTCAATGTAGCCTACTACAGCTCCCTCAGTCCCGCAGGGAATGTAGCATTTCCCAGCAGTGAGAAGTGGCTCTGGAGAAGAGCCTGCATGGAGGCTACTGGAAGGATGGGGTGCCATAATACCCTCCAGGTTTGGTTTCTGTGATGGGGAGTAACTGCTTCTGCTTGAGCAGCCCCACGCAAAGGGCAGATCTGAAGGCTGGGCTTGGATGGGCGGCGGCAATCCTGAAAGCAGCCTGCTGCACTGCCATGCTGCTGCCTGTGTAAGGGAGAGAGGGAAATCCATAAAAGCAGCAAAATACAGTGCTTTTGGGACGAAACCGCCACAGACACATGTGAAGACCTGATGGGGTCCTAGCTCTGGATGTCTTATACAGGGTCCATGAGCTAGCGTAGGCTAGCTATTTAGCATATATTGGCTATAGGCTAATATATGTCTGCACTAACAGTCTGCACTAAGGAATCTGTGCTAGTGATTAAATGAGACTGCTGCGGGCCACTTGAAACCGTGGAGGGGGAACACTTACCAAAGCATGAGGAGGACCATATTTGCTAGTTTATCCTCACACAGGGCAATGGCCCTGCAGTTTCCCACAGCTGAGGGAAGGCAGGAGAAGGGATGGGGGGTAATAGTACCCAAACTATTAGACTAGAGAGGTCTTCGTTCAGCTTGAGATTAAGGTATCTGAATGTAGGTTTTTCTATACATTTCTTTCTACACGTCATTGATAAATTGTGAGCTCTATATTTGCTGGAATACAGAAAGCTTTTATGATTTTTTCTAACACTGTAGTTTAATACTTGGTAATCTCTTTTATTAAACAGTCCGGACTATTTTGGAAGAGCGAACTTCTGAAGAACAAACATCATGTTGTTTATGTGAATGTCTGTCTTACATGTGCCAGTGACTGTATGTACCTCAGTTTCTTTAAACATTTTTCTAAAACAGTGACTAATGATGAAAGGAACTACCTCTGTAGTAACCTTACAAGCCATTCGATCACTTTGTAAACTGACACACAGCAGCAGAATAAATGGCAGAAAATTGGAGACACAGAGTAACAATTTATTTACGTTTTTTACTTACCATTTTAACTACAAATTCTCCTCTGTATTATACTTTTTATTGGAAGCTTTTTAAGACTCCTTTTTTCCATGAATTCCTTTGTAAATTAGATTTTTTCATTTTCCTAAAAGTAATTTTATCAAAGGATTTTATAGAAATCATGCCTCTACTGTGTTTTTCCTGGGATAGCTACATCTGTATAATTCGTAGTTCTATTACGGTTGAATAATCCTATTGAATAAACACTAGTTACTTTTTAGGTTTAAAATCTGCAACCCATTTTTTACTATAGTCTTCCTACCACGCAGAGATTACTTCACTTACTGACACTAGCCTGTTATTCACATAGATTTTTTTTCAGATTCAGCAGCTGGTAGGAGATGTTTTTCTCAGTAGATGCCGTTTGGCTTCTGATGCGCAAACCCAGTTTCCAAGTGGCTTTGTTAAGGAGAGGTATTTAGTATGTGACCAACTGGACAGCCCTGTTGCTGCTGTTTGCTGAGGAACTCCCCAGGGTCTCAGCCTTCTCAATTTGAAAGTAAACTTTGCAGATCAAATGGCAGAATATTTATTCTGAAAGAACTAAAATAAGTAAGAAACTTTTTTATTCAGTCACTTCCTCACACTAATTATCAGGTATCATTACAGGAACTTTTTAGAATATGTTATTGAAGATTATTTTAGAATTAAACTAACCTAAATTGAGGTTCTGAAGTTTCTTTTAGACTTGCCTTGTTGATATGGGCTATAAGGGCTATCCACTAAGAAGCACATATATGCTTACTGAGACCTTTAATTTTGTTGAAAATGCAGCAATAATTAAAGAAGAAACTTCTTCTTCCAAAAACATATTTTTGGCTATTGTAACTATAATGAACTGCAGAGTAAATCCAGCATTACATAATTTCATTTGAATATTTTAAAACTACGAGTGAAAACAATGCTGACCTGAAAGTCAACATATTTAAAGGAGATAAGTTATTAAGTTAGTACAAGACATACTTTTTTTTTTTTACTCTAAGTGAATGAATAAAAAATTGGTTGAATGGACATATTGAAGAAAGTTATGCCTGTTCATTATCAAAATGGAAGAGTATACTGAATGGGGTTTTGCAGTTTGCAAGGGACGCAAGACCAGTCCTGAGCCTGATAGCCTTCATTTTATTTGCCGGTCTGGAGAATGATATCAAAACACCTACTAATTTGCAGATGATGCAGGAATTATGGCAAGTACATTAGAGGTCATGTTTAGAATTAAAAATGATCATGACAAACCAGAGGACTGATCTGAAAAAATAGGATGTAATTCAATAAGAACAAACAGAAGATACTGTGGTTAGACAGAAATAATCAGTAGCACAAATGTAGGGTGAGGAAAAAATGGCTACCAGTCATACAGAAGATGATCAAGATATTACGGGGGACTGTGAGTGGAAAGTAAGTCTTGATTTAGAAAAATTAAAAGAGGAGTTGGTGGGACAAAAGCAAGGATAACTGCCAAGAAATATGAGGCAATCTTTCCACTCTGCTTAGCTAGAGTACTACATCCACTTTGTGACCAGTACTCCTCAAAGAGGATGTGAACCTAGCGAGACATTCTGCAATACAGCAATGATAATCACCATGGGCTTAATAATATAAATATTGAGGAAATACTAAAGTAGGATTGGGGAGGAACCTGAGAAAAAGAAAAGAATAACCTGATCCCGATTACATATGGGTATAGAAGGCAGAAACATTTGGCTTAAATTAAAATAAGAAAACTCGGGCTATACATTGGAAACATTTTCTAATGGAAGGATGATAACTGACCCCCTGGACTATTCAGAGTCTGTGTCTTTGCTTCTGACTTTGGAAGTCTTCAAGAACAGACTGCACATGTGAATTAGAAGTGACAGGTTCAGTTGTTCCCTATAGACATGTTTCCAAAACTGTTTTTTTTCTGTGACATATTTGCTATAAAAGGAAGCTCTTTATTAACCTTCCAATTAACAAGCAAGAAAACCAGGTTAAAGTTTATCAAATGTTTGCAGATTTACATATTGATGTAATATAAATTTCTGTCTTAATAAGATTATATTCCAAAATTAATATTTGGGAAATAGCCCAGGTAAACATTATAAAGGGCAACAGAAAAAGTTTACATTTTACCATCTTTGTGGTTAGATTGTTATTTAAAATAATGATGGTAACTAAGAGTTAATGGTCTTTGTAAAACTCATTTTGTTTGCAGCTGTTTTGTTTTTGTTATTTGATACCCATGCTCAGCCTTTCAAGAGAGTGAACACAGTTAAGTTACAACTTTCTGTATTAATTCCTACTTTTTCATTTTAAGTAAATCCTCTGGTTTTTTTCCTTTTAGGTTATGCCACTCAGATAACACAGAGTAGTGACTCATCCAAACATATCCTGCTGACAGAACTTCATAACCCTTCAGCATGTGTTTGTGTACAGAACAAATTTCTATGAATTTAAATTTATCTTTCCTTCAACTTTTGTGAAAAAACTTTTAAAGAATATAAAGGACCCTGAAAGTGTATTCTGGTTTCTGGTGGAGAGCAATGGGATCCTGAGAAACAGAAGAGTGCTTGAATCGAACAACTGAACCTGCCCATGAAAGTATATTTACCTGTGATAGTTATGGCTTCCGGCAAGTCTCGTGCTCACCAAATAAGCTCTAAGCCCAAGGGCTTACTGAAATGGAAAAATATGTCTAGAGTAGTGGTAGCCAAAGAAAAATTGGAATATTGCTACAGAGGGAGAAACTTGAAGAAATCAGGAACTTCTGCTAGGTATGTGCAGGCATATACCATTGAGACCGTTCAAACACATCACATCTCTCCATTTACCCTAATCTTTCTTTTGACAACTGTGTATCTGTGTTTTACTTTAATTCTCCTTATGTGCTATGTATGTTTTTAGTAATATGTATTGTTACTGAAACTACAGAGGAACTGTAAAACTGGTCTTCATAGCTGGACATTATGTGGAGATTTGGGAACACACAGAGCTGTAGGTCATTTGCTTTTCTGAATTCTTCATTGTTTGTCTTTATAAAAAGTAACCAACCTACTTTTCCTTCTTCTCTTCCTCCTCTCTTGCATTTGCAAAATAAAAATCTAGTGACTGGGAAAGATCAGTGCATAGAAAGAAACTTGTGGCTGAGCCTTAGTTCACAGGGGAATGATGCAAAGATGGCTGGAAGGGAAATTAACCAATTAATCAGGTAAGGATATTATTCTCAGTTCAAGGAACAGATGTGGTTTTGCTGTTTTCTGTTATTGTTTAAATGGGGCAATTTGGTTTGATACCCAAGGTGGAACTATACAGTGAAAATTGTTCTGATTCATTTTGATATCACCCACATACTCTAAAAATTCATGCATCCATGTGATTGTACCCATCCTCTGACTGTAAACTTTGCCTTCACAAGTTTAGATTACTCTCACAATCTCTGCACGATTTAAATCCATCTGGAAAATAAAGCTAGTGTAAAATCTGGCTGCCTCAAACCTGGCTGCTCTTCTAAGAAAGCATTGTGCCTTTATGGAGTTCAGTGCACTTTTGCCATATGATCTCCATTGGCTACCAGTAGACATTTGGGTGTTTTGACCTTTTAAGCTCTAAATGACTGTGTACCCACGAGACTAGCCTCCTCCTGTGTTATTCCTGAACCAGCTGCAGGCAGCAGGCATGCTGGATTCCTTTTCATGTACCAAAGAGGGAAATCTTGGCAAAGTATCGGCTGCGATAGCTCATTCAGACTGCAAACGTGGTCATCTAGTTAGTCCTAACTTGCTCAGTATCCTGAAATCTTTACTGTTTTGGCCTTAGTCTTCAAAAGATTGTGGTACTAAGTAAAAGAAAAAAGCAAGATGATTAATGATTAGAAAGGGCAGTCTGTCTTAATCTTTTCTTTGATGGTTTTCTAATTGGGGACCAGATGGAATTGCTTCAGATTAAATGGCGCATCTTTTCTTAAGTAGAGAGAAAGGCATGTTGTAAATGTGCAGCTCTTTAATTTAGATTCAGGCATCTTCTGTCTATGTTGCCTAAAATCCATAGGTTATTGCATGCTTTTTCTCCAAATCTTTGTCCACCTCCCCTTTCCCTGTCTATATTAGGTATCGGTTCAATAAATGCAGCTTGAAGGAACATGAGGCAGTCTGAAGCTGGAGCACCTCTTTGACAGATGAGATTGGCATGAGGAGGGTTGACATGAGGCACAAATATCCCCCAGCTGCTATGCATGTAGTATATGAAGAATCAGCAAGGGCACAGGGAAGGTTAGAGAAGTGGGTTACTGTGGTGACGCTGCCAGCCTTCAGACTGATCACGCTCATCTCTCTTCTCAAGAACCACTGCCAGCAAGGCCAACGTGAACAAGAATGTTGACTGCTCTGATCTGTCCTCAGGCAGGGGCCAGACAAGATCAGGAAGCGGCAACCAGTTTCCTGACAGTGTCTCCTTTTCTCCTTTCTTTTTTTTCTTTTTTTTTTTTTTTTTACTCCCTTTCTGTTCCCAGAGTAAGAAAGCTGAAGTAAACGCTCTAGTTCAATAGTACAAATGGATTTTTAAAAAAGACATGAAGTGATCCAGAAGTATTTTGTAGATAAGATGGAGAACATGCTAAACAACAATAACTAGAAAACTGTTGTGCAATGAGGGAGAATTGCACAGGAACATGAAAAGAAGTCAAAAGGAAGCCTAAAAAAGAGGTAACAGGCCAGCTGTAAGGACCAATAGTTACTAGAGGGTGGCTGGTCTTGAAATCAAAGAGCGAAAAGAGTTATTTGGCACATAAGCTGTGAAAAGGATAGCAACTCTAACATCTCATTAGGCATGTTAAATGTTAGAGCTGTATTTCTAATCTAATCTACAATATGAAATTGCCTTAGAAAGTATTCATTTCACTTGCTTAGGAAACAGAAATGTTTTTTGATGAAATATTTATCAGAGGCAGGCTCAGTTCTATGTTTGCTCTATAAAATGTCATCATTCACATTTGTTTTGACTTTGCATTTGCATAGCAACAGGAGACCATTATCCAGCAACAGGAGACCGTTATCCTGTAACAGTACTGTGGGGTCTCCAAGGTATATGGCAGATGGGGCTACTCCAACTGACTAATAATTTAGCTACTTCTGCTGCAGTTATCTGTACGGAGTAATTACCAGCAGTACTAATTCACGCAGATCCCATGTATGCAAGGGAAAGGACGTAACATCTCCAGATAGCATACAAGCGAATGGTATTTAACCTCTTTCACATTGAATCACAGAAATGAATAAAAATAGGGGAAACAATCAAAATATCAGAGCAGTGAGCTGTGCAACCACAGGATATTAGCTTGTGCCAGAGACCACATTTTGCTACAGTGAATGTCAAAAGATTGACGTTTTCAACACCGAATATAAAAGCTACTGGAGCTGAAGCACTTGCCAATAACATTGCTAAGTTATTCTAAATTCACTTATGAATTGGAGGTTAATAAAGGAGAAAAACACAGGAACTGAGCGTACACATAGCAGGGCTCAGAGCCACTTTTCCCCTCCTGCTGTGTTTACTGACAAGGCAGCACTGGAATATGAAGTCAGGAAGCATTGCAGCGGGCACGTGCTGCCACATATCCGATAAATATGCCTGATGTAAGTCTCACCAAATTCAGTGAAAGTTTTCTAACTATCTGCAATGGACATAGGATCATTCTTTAATATCTTTGACCTCTTGTCAGACAGAGGTAAACATGATGTCTAGTACAGTGCCCATGGTGAAAGAGACACTTTCCAAAATTCTGTGAAATTTTCTGTTAAATGTCTCAGCACTGCTGCTAGATAAAAATAGGTGACATATTAGCAAGACAGCAGAGCTTAAAGCCCTAAGAGATCACTGTGCTTGGAAGTCTGTGCTTTAGGTAGACAAAGCAGTGGTTGAGAGGGAAAATGGAGACATGGAGGGGTGAAGGGTCTTACCAAGGTCCTCTAACCTTTGTAATTCCTCTTTTCTTGTCTAACATATTTCTTCTTGCATTCTGTGGTTCCTTGCAGACAGGAGAAGTGTCCCCAGATAGCATTGTGCCACAGTGTTCTCTGTGCCATGCTGTCAAGTTGAGAAGTGACATACTCTTACTTATTTAGGGAAGGAGCATATGCCCGATATGCTTTGTGTGTATATGCATCCATAAAGAAAATATCTAAGTTTAATTGAATTAGGATAAGAAGAACAAGCATTGAGAATATACATAAAATTGGTGAAATCCAACTTCTTCCCAGTTCTAAAATCTGTGGTGGGCTGTGGAAGGAGAGGACAGGAAGAATGGAAAAAACTGAGGGACAGAATCACTGAAGAATCACTGTATTCAGTAAGCACATAGAGTCTTTTTAATGGTAGAGGAAAAATGTTAGCAAAGTTATGCAACATGTGAGCCAGGGAGGGGTAGAAGGACTGGAGAAAATGGGTAAGGGAAGAAAAATAATACCACGAAGAAAAAATCGGTCAGAAAAAAATACTTTGATCAGCAATGTGAAGGTATCATTAAAAATGTACTATGCCTTTCATCTTAAATTATTTGTGGAATTCTATTACCAGATGGAAACTCGCACCTCTTGATACTGAGCCCCTGAAATAAATAAAGGTTAGAAAACACTGCTAGTCTTCATGCTGACGCCATCTGTTGATCCTTTGTTTTGATACCATTTTATACCCTGCACATTTTAAAGTTTCCTGCCAGCCTACTTCTCTTTGCACTGTTCTGTTTTCTCTTTCTGTTTTTAGGGATTTGTTTTTTGTGGTAATTTTCGTTATAAGCTACTAATTCTGACATAAACAAAACAGTGAACCATTTCAACAGGGAATTGAGGCTAGGATTGGGTATGGTATCATGCTAAAAGCTAAACCTTCAGACATCTAAAAACTGGAATGGTTCACAGTCTTATCCCAGTGTAATTTAGAACAGCTGCAAAGCAGTTCTAAACCAGTCTGTCCTGCCATTTTCCAGCAAGGAAATTCCTGGGTATGACTAATGGTGGTATACGTGGGAATAATCAATGCAACATAGAAATAAAATCAATTCTTTTTCCAAGTACCTATCTGTCTGCCTATAATCTACTTTGCTCCAAGACAGAAATATAAGAAATATGTTCTTCTTAAAGCAAGAAGACAGACTGCTCTAAACAAAGGTTTTCTCTTGCAAATCCTACAATGAGGCCCTCGTGCTACACAAAATCTCCTGAAAAGCAGTGTTCCAGCATCTCAGAGGTATTTAAATCTAAAAATAAATAAATAAATTTTTTTAAAAAGCCAAACCCAAAAGAGAAGAGACTACCAACCCCTAGTTGTTGGGAGAAAATGACAAATTTGCATGTCAGGACATCTACCTGACTTGCGTTTTGGGAGCAGGAGAGAGTGTGCCCAGTGCCTGATGGGTTGGTGCATAGTGGTAGAGGAGCAGAAAGTGAGAAGGCAGTGAGGGCATCACATGAATGCAGTTATCCCTGATCTCTGAAACCCTCTGCTGCAGCCTGGGAAACATCAGAAGCCCCAGCCCAGTTGCCCAGCATTGAAAACTCATGGAGCAGAATTTTTAATCTGAAAAGCTGGAGTAAAGTGATAATTACTGATGAACATGGCTTGTAATTCAGTGCCACAGGGAACTGTGATTATTTAGAACCCATCACAATTGTGGTAATTCACAAAGATTATTTACATGTCATTTTCTCGTTAAAAGCTTCATTATTAAAATACTCTCTGGTTGCCACAGAATATAAAATGAATATTTTTTCTCCCAAAGAATAACTTCTTCATCAACTTCTTAATGTTAGCTACATGATGTAGAGCACACCTACTCTTGCTGGGGATACATGGCAGGGTTTTGGTAGCGGGGGCCACAGGCATCTCTGAGGAGGCAGCTGGAACCACCCTGTGCTGGTCACAGCCACCGATGATGTAGCCCACCACACGCCAGGACTTCAACCCATCAAAGAGGCGTGTGGTACCTGTGCTCAAACTTACTGAAGAAAAAGGGCAACAGGAGGCACAGGAGGACATACAAATGGAGACATGGGGGATGCCATGTGAGGACACACACAGGAATATACCGGAGGAGGCATGTGGAAGGGGATATTGTTGGGGACAGGGCAGGAGGCACTCTTGGAAAGAGGAGCTCCATGCTGGAGGAGGTACATCTCCGAGGGACTGTGGCCACGGGCAACCCACACCAGGACAGGGACACCCCAAGGGACTATGGCTATGGGTCACCCACGCTAGGAGAGGGACACCCTGAGGGACTGCAGCCCATGAAGGAAATCATGCCAGAGCAGACAAAACAAGCAAGAAAAGAGGTGCAGGCGAGTAAGAAGGAAGGAGCAGCAGGAAGAAGCCACCAGGTGCTGACCCCAGCCTCCTGCACTGCCTGTCGCCTCACCAAGGGGCCTGACTGGAACCTGGGGTGCAAACGAGGGGAGTGGAGATGAGGGAGGGGGGAGGAGGGGTGCCTGGACTGAAGCTGAGCCTCGGGAAGGGGGAAGAAAGGACTTTTCCCTAAGTGGTCATTTAATTTACTCTCTTCTTTGTTTCTCAGTACCCAAATGAGTAATTAACAATTTCTGTTAATTGGCAATAAATTAAAGGAAGTGGAATTCCCTGAGTCGACACTGTTTTGCTTGCAACATTACTCTGGTGTAAAAAAAATCTACTGTACTTGTTTCTGTTACTTCTTTATTTCAGAGGTAACACAAGGAATTAAAAGTAGTATTTTCACCTTATACATAGAAACTTGAATTGAACTGACAGAAATACATGAAAAAACATGACCACTTATAAGAAGTAGTGTCGCAGTGACACTGAACTATGAACTGGGAGACAATGGACCTATTCTAATCTTTATTACCATTTCAGTCTGAATTTGAGCAATTTAATTCATGTCTCTGCACCTGTGTTTTCTTCCTCTGCTTCTTGGATTTCCCACTTAAGAGTATACTTCTTGCGCAGTTTACCTGTCTCACTAAATCTGTATATTGTATTTCTTATGTTGAAACCACGATCTGACTTTGGCCTGCTAGATACTACTGTAATGTAAAAGTAAAAGTAAAATAGCTAATAAAACTAATACATAAGTAAGCTAACTAATAAAAAGAAGCCATAAGCATGTGAGATTTTCCTCTTAGGTCATGACAAAAGACAACAAATCTCTTGCTGCCATAACATGAGCTTACAAGAGAAAAAAGCACATGAATATTGATCACAGCTTGTCTGTTTCTTCTTAAGAGATTGAGATGGATTGATTCAGGATTATTCTACAACTTCCCATTCAGTCAGGCAGAGCAAAAATGGCAATTCAAGAGATGAAAATGTCTTTAGAATTCCAGTTGCATAAATTAATCCCAGGTGCTTATTTCTCACATACACACTGCATCATGTAAAGGTACTCAAACTTTAAGACCATTTCCAAAAAATCCTCTAGGAAAGTAAAGTAAGATCTAAGCAAACAGTAGTGCTTCAGCACAAATTATGACCTTGAAAACTCTACAGCCTAATCCTAAAGCCAGCTAAACTCTATAGGTTTTTAGAGTTGCAGTATTTCATCTTGACAGGACAGTTCTCTTCTTCCAGGAGACCATTAGCTATAAGTGCAACTCACATTCTTTATCTCTACTTGGATGGTATTAGTTTTGACTATTTTTAGGAGAAAAAGAGAGTTAAAGGTTTTCTTCATTTGCTTTTATGGTATGCAGAAAAATCCATCCCTCACTGGAAGTGGCAACGTCGCTAGTTCCAGTGTAGTGTCTGCTAACTTTGGTTGTCAGATGAATATGGATTCAGGTAGAATCTTTTCCATATTAATCTTGGTTCTGATGGAAATCTTTTGGTTTGAATGGAATCTAATTCAGTTGACCATTTAAATGGTATCTTTATATTAAAACTACGATTTTTCAGAAAGCCCTTACCTGTAGTAAAATACACAAAAAAGTGATCAGTTACAGAATACCTTAAAGGCACTAGTCTGAGCTGCTAAGGAAGAATTGTAGATAATGGAATGCCAGATCCCAGTCAATAATTAAAAGCAAATTTATCCTTCTGAGTAAAATAGTTAGTCTATTTCTAAAGCTACTATAAAAATTTAGTTTCTTAATTTAAGCACAGAAATGATGATGAGCGTCCTTCAAGCAAATAGCAAGACAAAAGTAATTTGTTGCAAGTGATATCATTTAACCACTTCCTCAAGAATTAGGCATGACATTGTATATATCTGAAACCTGGGTGCTGGTGCTTTGTCTACTCATTGTTTTCTGAATGAATTTCCTGATGCAGAATGACATGAAAGAAAGAATTTTTAAAAGACAGAAAAAAAACAAATCTAGGAAAGATACTGCTTAAAAAAGGCATCCCATATACACAGAGGATCTTATGTAAAAATGTGTGTGGAGGCATTCAGTCCACTGAAACATTTTCCATATTGCCTGTTTTCTGTCTTCAGTATCAAAGACTTGGAAATACCCTCTTCTTTCAGAGTAATTATTGCTTCACTGGGAGGCTTTTCTTTTCCTACTGATGCAGTAGTCAGCAATTTATAAATGCAGTCTCTTCTCTTCTGGAACACTTAGCCCTTGTGTTGCTGTCAGTCACTTTGAGCTGCAAAAGAAAAGTAATTCAGAAGGGACCAAATAGATAATGTGCAGCTTACCTGGTCATCCAGTGTGCACAAGGAATCAAGTATGTTTTATTCAGACAGCATGTAATGCAAAGCCATCAAACAATTTCAACTTAAATTTGAAATCTTTTAGAAGAAACAGGTATGACTGAGCAGCAGTGTTGTAAAACCCCATTTTCAAAAGCTTAGTACTATCAGATGAAAAATACCATTTGGAAATTTCCAATGGTTATTGTCAGTCCAAAGATTTGGAGTGTGTGTTTCTGAGAATAGTTGGTAAAAGTCTATTCATTTATCCTAAGACAAAGTGGTTTTCAGCTGCTTTTCATCTCCTGCCTTCCAAATTCCTCTTCCCAGTGAAATGAAGTACTGTCATCTGTCAAAAAAAATGGCCAATACATCTTGATAGATGAAGTAGAAATAAGAGGAGGAGCTCACACAACACAAGGTGGCTGGAAGCATGAGAGAATTGCTTATCCAAAATGAGGAGAGAGGGTGAAAGAAGTAATTTTGGTGTGTTTAAAGAAAAGTGGTTGCATAACAAAGCAATACGCCTCTGAAATTTAATCCATATGCACAGTATTATTTTTCCTGAAAATTGTTGTAGTAACCTATGCATTTCTGCCAATTCTTATGAAAGATATGTGGGATATGTGTCATACTATTAAGTATAAACTTATAGAGTTATACAAAAGAATTCCTAGTTTGCTTCTTGTTGCTGCTATTGTTGTTGGTTTCTACCAACTGAAATGGTAGCAGATCAAAACCAGGCTGAAAAAATAGCTCTTTTTAATGCAGGTTCATTATTTTTAGATTCTGAATTATACCTCTACAGATCTTGGTAGTTGAAGGTACCACATAGTATATATCCTTGTCAATACTAACAAAAATTTACTTATTTTTCAGTAACTCCATTTGGCCCACCTCCTGCAATATGAGAAGCAAAAGCAACAAAAATATCCTCTGCTCAAAAGAAGGTGGGTACAAGATTATTGACTACTACTATGATCATTCCAGTCTGCAGACAGGATCTGTGACCTTGGCTTGCCAGACATTATTAAGTTGGCCATTATCTAGATGATTTGTGCCACTACACCAATGAAGAGGAGATGGCAGAGAAGGTAATACTAGGACACAAGCTGCTGCAAAGTCAGTTATCTTGTCTGAGTCAGTTCAGCCCTCTCTATGGTCAGAAAGAGACAGAGAGATGAAGGGAGCATCCCTGTAAGGTAACTCATTTAATCATAAAAACAGTATCTAAGAGAGGCATTTCCAGAGAAATTTCATGTGGCTAACCAGCTTCAACTTCTCACCTAATTTTCACCTGGTGAGAATTAAGCAAGGTGGCAGTCAGTCTACCTGTACAAGCTTTCAGTGTAATTTACTTTAGCTAGGGTGTGCTGAAGTCTGTAATCCATCATGTCACTTATTATTTGGGATAGTTAAAGCTTCTTCAGATATGTATGTACATCTTGCCGTCAGACATGTAATTGCAGCATCATTCTGTCTGATACAGACCCAGGTGAGATAAATTTCAACAGCTTTGTGAAAGAGACCATTCCAGTAACCTGATTGGAACTGATGCTGTATTTAAAGGGAAAAGAGTCCTTTAGAAATGAGAACAGCACCTGGTGTTTGTGTGACACTTTCAGAAATGGTTATCCTGAATAAACGAAGTCTGAAATTATTTGAGTAGGCTGATAATTTGGCTGTTTCTACAAGCCCAAATAAGACTTAGCCAAGATTCTTGGAGGTACTGAAAACAGACTTCTGAGCTGTTAGGAAGATATAATTAATCATTAAAATATAATTTACACTGGAAACCTGGAAGGTGGCCGATAAGTCCTTGCTCTTCCCGTGAGGTATTAATAATCAGTTTTAGAATTGCAAGGGGCATACTTAAGCCAGGGAGAAGAGTTGAAAAACAAATCGTTAGTGACTTTCATACAGCACCCAAATGTCTGTAAGAATCCATGGTTAAATGAGTGAAGTTTCTGTTTTCTCTCTTATGTTTTCCAGAAAACAATATTCAAAAGCACTAGAAAGGCCTATGGAATTACAAGTCATTGTTAACAAAGCCAGTGCTCCACAATTAGACAAATCCCCTGTGGCAGAAAGGACATAAATCTTCAGCGTGCCTTCAGGATCTGCCCTTAAAGCTGTGGAGGAAGCAAAATCAACTGGTTTTTTCTGGTTGAGTTTTTCAACCATCTTTGCTAATCTCTGTCATGCATTCACCAGTGCTGTCACACTCTTTGAATATAGGGTTTCTTTATCTCTAGGAAGCCATAGATATGCCAGTAATATAGACCATTCAGATATGAAGTCTAAAACTTATTGAGCCAATTGAATTCCTTGAATATGTGCTTACTGTCAAGATACACATACCCACCTGAAAGTGCTGCATCCACCATGCTGCATCTCTATTGCTGGCTAATGAGCTTTACCAATGCGGGGAACACACCTGGGGTTTGTGAATATTGTACAGACTTGCAGAGACCCCTACAACAACCGCACAGCCAGAATCCTCCATAGTTATCCAGAAGTCCTCAAATTCTGTCTCATTAAAGTTTCTAGCTGGGCATAAAAGTTGATTCCATTGAAACAGAGATACAGTAGCCCTCTCTGAACATTAGTCAGTGCAGTGCTGTGATAAGATTCTATAGGGTGCACATTGATGTTAAAAGTAAGAAAATGTTAATAAATAATATGTTAATAAATGTTAAAATGTCATGTTAATATTAAAAAAATATTCTGCATGAGCAATTCCTTGCAATTATAAAATAGCTCAATTTTTATCTTATTTTTAAAATTGCAGCATTGGCCAATATTGGCTAGATGAGTAAACTGCAGGTAGAAAACTTCTTTGTTATTGATTACTGTATTTTTCTCCAACTTTATAGAAAACTAATGAGCTGTGACAGTTCTGTTGTTTCTCTCCCCACTCCCAATGCAATTTGAGTGTTTTAATGTTCAGCCTCTTTTTGTAATTTAAACCGTTACCCTTACATGAAGTGCCTGAGTGGGTCAGTACAGCATCTTAGGCTAATTTATATCCTCTGGCAATTACTGACTCCCAAAGTTTCATACCAGTGCCAAATTTCTGTAACACTTTCTTTTTCAAGCCACCTTCAGCTATAAGGAATTCATAATATATTGTAGAAGGCCGTTAATTTTAAGTGTGGTGACTATTCAGCCAGCCTACTTACTGGTTGCAGCAATTCTAAACCGATATTTTATCAGGAGAAAATAAATCCTGACCTCTCCACTCTTACAGCATTATGACCTAAATGCAGGGGCAGAACTGTAAATTCTCACATGACTGCAACCCTGCTCTCCGTGTAGACATGTCCTAGAACTTAGTGGCAGAAAGTGTCCAATTTGTGGGGTGATATCTTGGCCCCATTAAAGACAGTGGCAGAATTCCCACTGGCTTCAGTAGGGATTTTACTGATACAGTACATTTCCTTGTCAATGTGGTAGTTCTTATTACTCTATAGGCCACAAGGCATCGTCCTTCATACAGTCCCAGACCACACACCGTTTTCCTAGCATAAAAAACATGGTCCATTAGTTCCTTTTTACTTTTTTCGTTACTGCTAGCCCACATATATCCGTACTCAGCTTAGAAGGTATAAATAAAAGGCAGGAGAAGACAGAGGATGGCAATAGGACAGTGGAGCACAGCTAAGCCATGGCATACCTGGTTGACCTATAGGTTCCTACTGCCTATCAGATCCTAATCAACTTTGTACATTGTAGCAGCCTTGGCCAAAGGGCACTATACTTTCTTCTTCAGCATAATACAAGCCTAAATTCTTGTAATGCTGTCTCAGTTCCTATCTGTAGTACGTGACTTAGTTTTTGGTTTGTGTCAAATTGTAGGTATGCTTGAAGAGCCCATTATCATCAGGATTTCATTAGATGAAATAAACAGGTGCCTATACTGCACATTTCTGAGGAATTAAAGTCGTAGCTGTTTGGAGAGAGAAGAACTTACTCAGATGCACCTTGATACACATATGGAAATATTTAGCTACTCGTTGTCACATAGGCATATTCTATAGATTTGGCATAATACACAGTAGTAAGATAGCAGCATTTCATAAAATCTGCAAGTATGTTCAAAATATTTACAGGACATACATTTAAAACTGCCAAGAACAGAAAGGCTAGGTCTCAATATTTTGTTTGCAGGTTTTTTTGTAATTGTGACCTTTTAAA
Source organism: Aquila chrysaetos chrysaetos (assembly GCF_900496995.4). Taxonomy (NCBI): domain Eukaryota; kingdom Metazoa; phylum Chordata; class Aves; order Accipitriformes; family Accipitridae; genus Aquila; species Aquila chrysaetos. Next base: position 65,366,520 of record NC_044005.1, read on the forward strand.
GCAAAGTATAAATTCAAGATGAACTGATGTCATAAAGTTGGCCAAGTAAGGAACTAATTTATATAAACTCACGTACTAGATATCAAGCATCTGGCTCTTGCTGTAAAATGCATAAAAAGCACCTAAAACCAGTATTTATGTTGGACACTAGAGATTCAGTTATCAGGCTTTACAGTGATTGCTGTCACTTTATTTTTAGCTGCTCTTTATTATATATCCTCCACTGAGTACTTATTCTCCCCAGGTAGCTGGAATTCCAAGATTTTTGTCATCAATCAAGTCCTGTAGAATGATAGAAAATAAAATAGGACTCTTTTTGAGGCAGCTGATATATATCTGATTTCCTGCAGTTCTCACATAAACAAAATTTCTTTAAACAGATAAACAGACTTAAGCAGGAGAAGTAGAAGTTAAGAATTGCAGCTGTGGTCCTACAGTGAGATCTCTGTGTGAGATCATGGCAAGAGTGGAGCCTTGCTCATAAAATCTTTGGAGTAAAACGATACAATAGAATTGTCAGTAAGCATACAACACTGAGCTAATCTCTGTAATGGTGGAGCTGGGAATTAATTTAATACTGCTCACATTTTTAAGAATGCACTCTGTGAATATTCTTCAGAGATTTAAATAATTGCCAAGATGTCCATCATGATAAAATCTCTCTCTCTCTTTTTTTTTTCTTTTGTAACTTTGAAATGGAGGAATTAGTTCATTTATATCCATTTATCTAATAGCCATAAATGTGAGTAAAATATAATTTGCTACAAATCCTTGATAAAAACCTTTTTGGTAATTATGTCAAGTAGTCATATTATTCTAACTTTGTCATTTTCTGTTATTTCATATATGCTGCACCTGTAGAGTCATCTTCAACAAGATGTGGCCCAAGATAATTTTGCTTCTTCATATAGCTATTCCACTGTATAGTAACTGCTTTCAAAAATTTGATGCAAAAAATTAAATGGTTTTAAGAATTCTTCCCTGCCTAACACAAACTTTTAAAATAATAAAAATAACCTTATTAGAATATATGCTTGAGTTTTAAATGTAGGCTTAATGTCTAAAGGCAATGCAAGTTACTTTGTTATACTTTTACTGCCCAGGCAGTGTACATAGTCATATTTTTTAGAGATTGATGTCTTCTTGTACATCCCACTTCCAGCTATTTGTGTCCAGATTGTGCTCACCAGAACCAATTAACTGGCAACACCTTAAGCATGGGTTTTCCAAAATACATACATTTCTCAGCTTCCATCACTAAATGCTTAGAGACAATTTATTTCTCAACAAAAGAAGTGTGCTCCAACACCATCTAAAAACTTCTGGCTATTCTGCCAGCATACGTTCTTTAAACACTCCTAATGGAGTAGATGATATAACAACTAATACCTGGGGTGGATGTCCTCATGCTCTCTGTTTCCTGGGAAAGAAGCTATGAGCTAGAACAGCAACAAGGGAGACTTAAGTGAGGCATGAGGAGAGTAAAAAGTCTAATCCATGAATACCCACGTATTGCAGCAGGCTCCTTGGTGGTGAGCCTGTGGGGTGCTAAGTGAAGGATGTAGCTTCAGAGGTTGGAACTGCAGGTTGTCTCTGTCAGTCGTGCAATTAGTAGTCACTTGGAGATACTGACACAGCAGAAAAATTAGTTTCACAGATGACTGGCAAGCATGTTCCCCTGGAAAGAAAGAAGATTTGAGTTTCAGTCCCTTCTCTAGTAAATAACTGGTGGCGTATCTTATGTAAAATAGACACTACATTTTAAAAAATTATGTCATTCAATTAGAATATGGGCAATTGTCCTTACAACAAAGATAATTTGCCCATTTTGCCAACTGTCTTGGAAATCATCTCCAGGCATGTTCTACCATAAGCTAAGAAGACTTATTCTCCATTCCTGCTTCGTTGTAGTCCAGAATCACAATTTATTATTTTGGGACTGTCCAGTGACCCCAGCTGAAACTTCCCTTTTAGCCGAAAAAAGACACATTGCAAATAGAAATCTTTTCCACCAACCACTCTGCTGAATTGTGAATGAAAACTAATTCCAGTTAAAATATGGAAAGATTCATGATCGATGTTCCTCTACTGGTAGAACATCCAAGAGAGAACAAACAGTGTAAATCATACTGTGAAATTTGTCCCCCCTATGACATTATCATTTCTTTGGGGCAAAATAATGTAGAAAGTAGGTACTACCTTAGTGCTGACTGACCTTGGTTCTGACTGGCCATAGTCTCATGGGTTTTACACAGAGGAGGCAGAATCTGGTATGAAAGAGCACATTGCCTCAAAGGACCACTCATCTCAAACACATGTCTCAATCCATCTCAACTGCATTAATCTACAACCATTGCAGCCATCTATAATGGGATTCTTCAGACAGTGAATGGATCACAGGGGATCTTCAGAGGATCATTCAGCTGAAGACAGTCCAGAAGTTTTTGAGGCCATGCACCTAGATTTTCTCAGTCCAGTTCAGCTTTCTTGACCCATCTGTTCGACTACATCTAATTAATTCCATTTCAGTTCATTAAAAGGGGATCCCTAAGGTAGGAAAGAGAACTGAGGACACCTTTGGATAACTAGTTGTCTGAAAACAGCCAAAAGTGTCAGAGGTTATGCACTTGAATTATGTTCTGCCTTATTGACCAACCCTAAGCATTTTAAATGATAGGCATGTTATCTTGTGTAGGTGCATGGCTGCAGGGTGACCCAATAGGTCATTGTTCTTGGCACACTACTACAGCAAGCCTCCAAAAGCATTTGTCAGCTTCTGGCTGTAGCTTATTCTGGTCTGGTCAATACAACTGTTGCCATGAATCTTCTTAGAAGATATCCCATCCTTACACGAGAATGGCTAGATTTTTCACTTAGAAATTCAGAAGCTGCTTCTCCCTTGCGTGTTTGGCTGATTGTGCATTCACAGTTCCAAGAGGATGGTTGCCATCCTTGCTGACCAACCTGTGTCTTAGCCTACCAGTACATGTTCATTGATGAGCTCCCCTCCATTTTGCAGTAACAGCATGAAGCAAGTCTTGAAGAAGAGTTCTATCCCTAGATGGACTTTCTACTAAGAAAGTTTCTTTTTCTCTCTTTTCAGCATATATTTTTTGCCTTGTTCTCCATCGAGTAATGCATATGGGCAAAAATTGAGACAAGGGGAGTCAAAAGAATCTCAGTAGACATAATAAAGGGGGATGAAAGATGATGTCTAGCGCTTACATTGTTGAAATTAGCTGACATAGAGACAGTCCTTGATAAGAAGAGCTGGTCCTAAGAACCAGCCAATAAGGTAAAGACAGTTCCTGATAAGAAGCAGGAGCAGGCCCCAAGAGCCAGCTAAGACTGGTCTTGCGGCTTGGGTGAATACCAAGAAATCACTGAGCCTGCGCAAGAAGAAAGGTTACTAGCGGTGACGAAGAGGAGTCATCTATCTTCATCTCTGTGACCACCAGACGACCACCATAAAGAGGCACTGCGCAAGCGCAGTTGAGAGGAGACTATGGAAATGACCTCTCGGAGCTAATTTTAATATGAAGCAGGGACAGGTCATGCATATATATAGGCGTATTGTGAATATGTAACACTTGACTGTATAAACTTGAAACTAACTGCCGAGTCGGGCGCGCACGACTTTGGTGGGACTACCCCCCGTGCTGCCCAGCGCTGAATAAACATACCTACTTTACAATCTCACTGATTGTGGAGTCCGTTTCCGCACGTCACAATAATCATCTAAATATTTACGGGGGAGTGGGGGGAAGCTGCCAAGACATTACTTAGGAAAGAATGTGCAGATTACAGTTGTTCACAAGCTGACATGTTTGCAGTGTTATGCTGCTGATGCTGCAAAAAAAAGAAATTATATCCAAAGATCACACTGCGATGTATAAACAGGGGAGTAGCTTGCAAAATGCATTAGTAGTAAGCCCCATAAAGACAGTGTACCTCAAAAGAACTTTATTTATTGAGGAGCAACCTTAAGGAAAAGTGTTAGTCCATATGCCTGCTCTCAGAACAGAATCTCCAATCGGTGCACTGCTGTTTTTTCTGGGAATAGTCTTGGGAGACATCAAGCTAAGAGTGACTGTAGTTTCAGCAGATCTTATTACTCATTCTCTGAGTTTACTTAATTCTTTATTCTTGAAATGCAGTTCACATTCCTTTCGCTGGTTTCTGTGAATCATGAATTCTTACCATATTCATCATCACTGTTGCCCAAACTGCTCTTACCTTTTGATTCTCAACCACTTCTTCCCAACTCAGATCTTCAGCAGCTGTAGCTCTTTCAATATTGTGTACCTCAGACAAAGTGTTTGAACCCTTAATATTTCCTTCTCTCTCGCCTGTCATTCTGAACAAGCTATACATTTTCTATGAAACAGCTAGTCATCAGAGTTACCTCACCACCTTTTTGCAATGCCAGCTCAGTCACAGTTTTGTTCATGCATTAAGCATCTCTGTGCCTCTTGCTTATTTTTCACACTTCTCACATTACTATCCAGGCGTTTAAGTTTGATGGATAAATTTAATCATGATAGAGCAATGGAGGAAAGCATAAAAAAGAGGACAGTGGATCGATCTCCCCTAGTTTTAGACCTTCAATCTGTTGTGTGAACTTTCGGATGCTGCTCTCTGCTCCCAGTTTAAAGCATTAGTCACTAGATTAGAAGACAGGTGCACAAACTTGCTTTTCCCCTTTCTCATGAGGCAGAATATACCCTTGGTCAACACAGTATTACTACATGTTCAAGAAAAGCAAAAGCTTATTGGTGACACCATCTCACAGCATTCATTTTCCCTCAATCTCACCTGTGGGAACTGAAGAGAACATCTCCTGAGCTCTCTGTTCTCACTTCTGTTCCTAGAGTCTGGTAGCAAAATTCAGTGACTCCTGAAAATATTATTGACAATACACATCTGAAAAAAATACAACATACATATTCATAATGCATGTTTCATTAAATAAGTGCTCATAATGTTTATTCAATAATATGACTATTTGTAACTTGTAGCATTCATTATGGTGTATATGAACAATTTGTTCTGGCATTTCCTACCTTTGAAAATGTGACTCTGCAAAAGTAATGAAGTTGTTTAATGTGGTACTGTGTAATAGTACACATCCTGTTGAAGGAATATTTTCAAAGGCGATTTCAGATCTGGTCACAAAAAAAGCCCAAAATAAATGTGTAACATTAGCTGGTTTAGTCAAGCAACTTCTTTATATTGGGGTATTCTTATTCTGATCTGGAGCTGTACTGGTGTGGCCAAGACATTATAAAATTTGACTGTATATATCACAGACGACATCAGAAAGAATTCACAAATTTCAGGGCCACAAGTTCTGGTTTAGTTGTGCATTATTTCAACTTAATCACAAAGATCAATAATGGATGCAAAGGAGAAATTCAAGTATCATTTTCATTAAATATTAACAAATCAATATTAGCTTACATTAATAATGGTCCCTATAGGCAAAGTTCACTGCAAAGATACGGAGAATGAGCAACCGGTTGAATAAAGTCATCTGCTGGGCTAACAGAATTGCAAGAATTTATCTAATCTGGCATTTAACTATGCAGTTTCCCAGCCTTCGCTTATGATGACTTTTGCTCACTTTAGCAGTGCATGCCTCTAACCCATTAGATCTGACAGTCACAGATGGTTTCACAGACGTTTTTCTGGTATACTGGCTACAAAAGCTGGTTTGGATTGGAATCAAGCTGTTTATTGCTGAGTATGATGTAACACACTGATGGTGGTGAATCAATTAGGTGTTTCTGCAATAGCCTGCACAGCAAAAATAGCATTTACTGCCAAGTAGTAAAATAATTAAGTAGAAAATCTGGAATCTATTTTTTTCAGGTGACTAGAGAGAACATTACCTTTTAGAATCACCTAGAGTTCCCCGTAAACAATCCAAATTTACGGCAATGTAGGCAGGAGGCTAATCAGCTGATGAGTATAATGGATGAATTATGCTTTAGTTGTAGTAAATCTGGGTGTATTGTCATACTCTGCACTCCAGTGACCAGATTGTCACAGACTGTTTGCACAGACTTTCCTCTTCCTCAGGCCCAAGCATGTTTTATCTTCAGCATATAGCTGATGCAACAGCAGCAGGTGCTTGTCCCTGAGCTAGGCTGCTTCTTTCTTTTTTCTGTGGAGGATAGTCAAAACCCCAGTGAAGACAGAGAGATTTCCATATGCCTTAGAACCCACTTTTGATATGGAGTCTTTTCCTACCTTGTACACTCAGTAACTTTTCTCTGTATAATTTAATGTTTCTGCCACAAATAACCTTCATTTATTTTGTTCATTGCTTTTCATTACGTCTAAACAGAATGAATTTAGTCCAGATTCTATCAACACACTAATCTCCATACTGCTAAAATCTAATATAAGATAATAAATTGTTCATTAATCTCTGGACTGGAACTCTGTAATCAGTGTTGGGCTGAGTATTGGGCTTAAACTTACTGGTAGGATTGAGAGTATTTGCTTATTACAGAAGTCATAGCCCTGAAAACTTGACTACCAGAAAAGCAAGCAAACAAAGAACCAAACAAAACAAAACTTAATTTCAATAGAAAAAAGTAAGCATTTAAAAAAAAAAAAAAAAGTAAGAGAATCATAGCACTGTGATTTAATATGGTCTTTCAGAATTCTCTTCCTTAGGCCATTGGAATACTTGGTATACAGATTCTGCTGGTTGGGTACAAAATTCAAGACCTAAAAACGTTCAGATACTCTCTTACACATTTATAATCTTTACACGTGGGACACAATAGGTTCTAAGTCATTGTTAAAAATTCTCACTCTTCTGGTTTTGTCCTTTTTACTGCTGAAGAACAACAAAGACTTAATGGTGTTAATTAGAAAGTAAATAAAGAAATGATTGATCAGAATTGATTTCTTAAACTTACCCAGCATGTAAAAAGAAAGTCGGTTAAAAGCCCTGCATGATTTGTAAAATGGGAATGCATAAAGAGAATCCCTTAACATACACTCCCTCATCCAAACAGGAGCTCTATGTTTAGCTTTAAACAGCATAGAGACTTTCTCAATGAAGATGAGATATAGAGACTGGATTTCTTATTTTGTTTTAATTTGATCAAATTTATGGAAGAATTAAAAAAACATTCCATACCATTTGCTGCATGTGTATTGTCCCCAAACACATCTATTACATTTCTCCATCTTTAACCCACTAGGTACTCATAGCTATATTCTATGCACTCCATTCTTCTAGTACACTGGACACTTGATAGAAGAAATTCCCCTGGCACAAAGTCTTATTGCAGCAGCCAGACATACTGGTGAGTACTAATCTGCATCTAACATTACTTAGATTCAAATAAAATTCAACTAAACGAGCTTAGGTTCCAAATTCCCTTCCTCATAGTCATTAGTGGCCCAATTTCAAATATGTTGATGGAAAAACCCTCAAAAGCTTTAGTAGTCTTTGGAATGAGCTGTCAAATAACCACATTATAAATCCTATTCCTTTCCTCTTTCCTTTTGACTGAACGGTAGAAAATCAGGTTATTCAAAATGCTTACCACACACAGCATATATTCTGCGATGGGAAAGAATCTACATTTCAGATACATAACCCTGGGGTAAAAGGAAGGGGTAGAGTTCATTAGCCTTTATATACTCATTGGAGAGAGGAAGGAGGTTTTGATTATACCTTCCATGCATCAGAGAAGATGCAATCGAAGGTGGACTCCCCTAGCCAATGCATTTAGGAAAGTCAAGAACCTGTGGAAAATGATCCAGACTACTTAATGTAGGTGTCTACCTCTTTCATTGGCAGTATAAGAATTCTACAGGAAAGGCTACAGTGGCTGTAGCTACTTGAGATTCAGGCTATCTAGTGGTACTAATCCATTCTAAAATAATGTCTAAGGGTTAACTCATACCATGGTTAACTCTTTTAGTAACAGAAGATGGTGATGCACCTTATGACTTTCTCAATAGCTTTGCACTTAGAAGACTTACTTCAGAGGCATAGATCTCAGCTACAGGACCTCCACCTGTGGGTAGTGAGGTAAAACCAATGTCTCCTACATCCTAGTATCCATGGCATTCTGCTGGGAGCAACCCCTGTGCTCTAGACTGTTCTGGTTTGGACCCTTAACTCTTTTGGTCACCATCTCTTGAAGCTGGTCACTGCATTTGGTGTAAAAAAGTCATAGAGTCTAACTTTCACTTGACTTTCACAGCCTTTATTGGAATGTTCGTTCATCTAAAGGCTCATAAGATAAAATTTGAAAAACTTACTAGGAGTAGGGCAAAACTGTAGGTCTCTCCTACCTCGCTTAAGAACCCTAAACAAAAGGCAAGAATCAGATGTCCTCTTTCCCACATTCCTGCTCCATGATTCTTGTATTCCTGGTGACACGGTGACTCAAACTGAACAGCAGCACTAGCCCATCAGGCACTCCATGTATCTGCACGCTGATGACTAGCACAATTTCCTGGCTATGTGGGCATATACCTTCTAGGCTTGAGATACGCTCAGAACCCAGGTTTCCTCTTCCTGGACAAGTGTTTTAGTTAATGGCATTGTACAAAGAGTGCAACATCCCATCACTATGAACTGAGATGCTTATTCAGTAAAGCGTCACTGGAAAATATGTGAAAAGTATCCCATGTCTGCATTTGGTCTATTAAGGGGACGTTCGGCTCTGTGCTGACTGGGGAGGCTGCACACCTTTAGAGGAGTCTGCACAATCATGGCAGAAAAACTATTCCCCTCCACTTGCTGCCCTCTTTCTCTGTTTTCCATAAGACTAAATGAAAGGATCACAATAACCCTTCACATCATCTGCATAAGAAGTTCCTATGTGAGTATGCTGTACTCCTGTCATTTCTGTCAATGACATCTGTTATATTCAAATTTTTTGGGGGCCGTGTAAAGCCACAATACTTTAAATTACGCTATAAATCAAATTGACATTGGACAAAACATCACATTGTCACACATTTTCTAAGTGAACAGTATAGTACATGTGGTGGTGTTCAAAAATCAGGTCTTTTTATTTGTGAATTTTTTAAGATAATTAAAAAACATTAACACTTTTCGGTAATTAACTTGTTATTTTGCCTGTCTAGCTTTATTTGCAGTAAAATGGTAAGTGTATCTTCTGAAGCATGTTCAATGCCCTGGCTACAATTAATTGATTGTAGTTTCTGCTACTACAATTATGCTAAGCTTTTGCAACTGAAATTAGAATATGCCAATTAAAAGCTTCATCAAGTTGTAATGTATCAAATGGTAGGTCTACAATAGATTCTCTTTCCTGATTTTTGTAACTATGTTTAGTGGTTCAGAAGCCACTGAATTTACTGTAATTCCTAATTATGAGAAGGTCACAAGGTTTAGTTTAATCAGCTAGTGTCACAAAATATATTTACTTACTGTAGTAAGTTATGGCCAGGCTGCACTAGTCTGCATGTAAACACATTTCAGTATTCAGTAAGAAGACTTGGTGGGTCTGAAAAATGCTTTCTAGGGCTGATGTCTGTTGTGTAACAATTCATGTCACCATTTTTCTTAAGCTCTCTGGCCTTCCCTGCCAGAGAATATATTGTTTTATACAAAACTTGGCTATGATATTTCATTCAAACAAAACACGTCAGTGGGCACTATATACAGTTGGAACTAAGCAAGGTAGTAAAAAGTTGGGGTTTTGATGATCTAAAATTAAAGGAGAAACAAGGTGTGCTCTGTTATGTCTAGATAATAAAAGTTATCAGGCTCATACTTCAGCTCATTCAATGACCACTAGAGAGATTCCCCTGTTTATTCACAGCACTGAACAAATGATTACATCTTTACAGAGTCTGAGTACTAGAGCTTTCAAAATGTCATCTTGTTCTAAGCCATTGCTGAAGTCAGGACACTAGATTAAATTAGCAAATACTTATACTCTTCAATACTCTTTTATTCTCATGATTCTTTTCTTTACATTGCTAAAACATACATGTAAGGGTCAGGTTCAATGAATGAAATTCAGAGTACTACTAGAATGTAGACTACTGAAGCTAAAACCAGAGTCTTGAAAACCCTCCCTCATCAATGCTTTTGAAATTTGGTGCCACTTGAACTTCTAAAACCTCTTGTTTTGTGACTCTGAATATACTCAGAAAATACACAGTTTAGACATGTCTAAGAACTCATGGCCAAGCTCAACCATGGCTCAAGCTCCAAAAAGCTAGCTAATCCTCTAAGTTTCTGGAGACACCTCCTCTTGTAGTTATTCACTGAGGGTGGATGTTTAATATACTGACAGGCTCAAAATCCCCAGAAAGTGTGCCAATAATCTTTTTTTTAATTTTAAATCAGAACCAGAAATAAAACCACACACTGTGGAAGGCACCAACCCAACGTAGAAGACATTTCTGCAGGGACTAAGGTCCATGCTGTGTCCATGAGAGCACAGGGACTGCCTTGGCATATGAAGGACAGGGGAGGAAGAAAGGAAGGAAAGTTTCACCATGAACTGTATTGTGGGGTGAGAATGCAAACTCCCCTGGACTTGAAGGAGAGCGCAAGAGCAAGTTTAACTGTGTAAATTGTGTATGTTTGCAGAGATACTTGTATTACAGACTGTCCTTTTCAATAGCAAACAGAGAAATCTCTGGACACATACTAGATCCTCCTGAGGGCAGGATATCTTTGGGCTGATGGACAAATTAGGTTAGTATAGCTACTTTTCCACTGGACCAAATTACACTGGTCATAGGACACTCTCTCCAGTATGAAGCCACCCTCACTGTAGTGCTGGTGTCCTACCCAGTCACACCAGTTACCGAAGGAAATTGTGTGTATCTCCAAAGGAAAATGGCCGGGGATTGTTTGTAACCTAGCAGTCCTTGGTTTCTCACTTTCGTTCCTGACAATCAGAGGTCAGCCATTTATCTGACATCATGCATCACAATAAAAAAAGGACTTTAGTTTGTCCAAATAAGAAACTGTTAGTAATTAATTGTTTCTAATAGTCTTTGTGTAACGACTATCCTTATTGTGGTGTGATTGGACCTTCGTTTTAGTATAATTCACTTTGGAAATTAAAAATGTCTTTGCGTTAGAGCAGAACAGTTACACCTCACTTAATTGCCAGCACTAGAGCGTTTAATTTTAGAATAAAGCACTCAAGTTTATTTTTAAGCATTTTGCAAGTAAAATGGGTAGAATTGATAAAATCGTGGATTGTTACAAAGGTGAAATACAGTCTCCCCAGCATTGTTGCAAATAGTGTATTTTGCACAGTGTATTTTTTTCCTGTTCTGTTCTGCTCTATTCTGTCCCAGTAAGGGGACAGCACACATTGAGGGCAATTCATTGAACAGCAAGAGTGACAGAAGTTTGGAAAATGTGGCCAACAAGGTTCAGTGAAAAAACTAGATTTGTTCAACCAATGAAGGAGAGTATTCTTGATACAGGCATTCAGATATGTGAAAGGTTTCTCAATAGATTTGTTTTCCCCAAGAGGCAGGTGTTACCATGTACAAGGGAAACACACAGTTGCAGAAGGTAGAGGAAGTTACTGAAGCAATTCTTTTGTTTTTCAGTAAGTTTTGAAATCTATATACAAATGTTCTATGTACCTTTAAGCCTTAACAGGCACATATCCTTCAGTATTTGTCATATTCTTCTAAAATAGCTGCATTTGTCATATTTTTCTAAAATAGATGCATAGTTGAATGACCATATTCTCCCTATTTTCTTCTCCTATTTTATTCTATTCCATTTTAATACAGTAGTAGTTATAAGAATATATATGGTCATACCAAAGAACTAAAAGTAATCATTAGTAATCTCAATGTTTTTCCTCAGTAACTATTGCAATCTAAGTTACCAATATAATTGAAAAGAACTTGAGATACTGTAATTTTTACTTTATATTTTAACAATAGAATATTAAAAAAAGTTATCTTTTATCTGAGGTATTATAAAGAAATAGGGATGTTAAAATTTCTTTAAACTTTAAACTTTCTAGGAAGAGTCTGAAAAGCTGTGAGAGCTATTTATTCTGAATATTTCAGATACAGTGTAATTTCTTCAAAATAGTTCTGATTTCCAAAGATTTGTATTTTAAGTAGCCTGAAGAAAAAAATTTGCTCCTGAACTGAAATAAATTGCCTTCTCCTAGAAGTGATATGAATGATCATTACCAGATTTATATATAATCTGAATTTCTTATCAAGGAAGTTAATATCCATCAGCAAAGTTAAATGACTGCAGACCTATCCAAGCATGTACTACTTGTTAGAAATTGTTTCAGTGTTCTTAAAATAAATTTTCACAATGGGCTTGAAGAAATCCACTGAACTCAAAAGACATAGTTTCCAGTTTCCTGCAGACAAAAATCTAAAAACTTATTAACTGCTAAGACTTACAGATCTCACATCAAGATGAAGTTTGAAATGCAATTATGATTATGATTGTGTTTTATCTTTGATGGTAGTTGCCAGCAACTACAAGTACTGAACTTTTCTAACGAAGAGGTACTTTTCCTGTTCTCATTATTCAGGACATGCTTTCAACATTTTTCCTTAGGATTAAAGATCCCATTGTTAAGTGCTTAAAAACAACTACTGGCACCTAACATTTTTGATTATTTCTTCTAACAAATGAGGTCATATGAGTGTTCTCATGCTATCATTCGTTATCGGCTAACACAATTCTCTTCCAGTAGAGACTAACTCAAAGTAGGAGTGGTAGCTTGATGTTTTGAAGAACAACAATGGTTCTAGATGGAGAAACAATCTCCCTATGTTTTCAGTGCAGCAAAAAGTGCCTAGCTTTTACGTACACAACTTTTGCTTTTCCTACTGCAGTATAAGGCAGCAAAGCACACTCTCTTGTGGACTCTTGCCTTCTGAGGGACACCTACATTATCACCTCATTTTGAGTTAGCCTTTTATCCTTGTTCTACTGGCATTCCTGGGCAACTCTCATTCTTACTTTATTCCTTTGCCTGAGAAGAGCTGGCCATCACAAACCAAAGCTGCAGAGTGGGATCAGGTCTCAGTCATGCAGGAGCCTCTGCTGGCAGAAGTGGAAGTGTGTAGACAGACCCCTTATCAAGGCAGAAAATTTCACATCCTTCAGATCTCTCAATATTAAAAAAATAATTAAGACAGATAAATGTGGAGAAGGAGAAGTAGATTCATAAAACTAAGTGCAGGACAATCAGAAGGATGCATCTGTACAACAGGAACTGGGGTTTAATAACACATCTCTAAAGATACGAGGTGCATACACTAGAAGGAGGACCTAGATGTACACCGGAATTTATTGTTTCAGCCACACAAATGGAGCTAAAAAAGATTGAATTGGAGTAGCTTTCTAGCCTCGCTACTGGTTCAGATTGAAAGCTTTCCCATTTTGAATTTGTAGCCTGCACTAGTTCTGCTATGTCAGTGATTGTTACATCAGTCACAGGAAAAAGAACTTACCTGCAGAGTAGTCAACACCTTGGTGTGACTGCAAAGAACTAAATGTACTTCCTTTATAATGTGGCCAGGGATACCAGTAAGGGGTTTGAAGGAAAATACTTTTCTGTTGTTTTTATTAAAAAGCAACAGCCCCCATAAAAATACATATTTGGCCTTGCTCACATGTACAGAACAGTTGTCATACTGGTTTCCATTGGCAAGTGTTGACTGAACTGAGAGTCTGAAACCTGCTCTGCAGATGTCCTGATGCTGTGAAAGGTTAAAATTAAGAGGGCAGATTGTAAATTTGGTCATAAAGAATTTGCTCGTTGGCACTGACACTGGCACTGTTCATCAGACCTTCTCACCACTAGGACAATAATGTCATGGCTGCAGATGGGGTCTCATTAGGCTTGTGAGCAGGTAGAATATCCTTGTACATTGTTATTTTGGGTGTGCTCTCCTGAAGATGGTAGCTTGTTGCCATACCCTATAGCCAGATGGCCAGACAGACATTGTGCCCTGAAGCCGAGATCATTTTCCTAAACTGTGTGAGCAGGTGGACAGATGGTTAAATAAAGTGGCTTTTGACTCTCGGGGGTTCTCTTAAAGGCTACAGACCTGTTTTCCATGAGCCTTTTTTATTTTCCAGGTATGCTCTGATTTGCCTAACATGAAGCAGTAGCATGCTGCCAATTTCAATAAAAATCAACATTAAAAGGAAAAAAGGAGCAATAAATAAAGAACTTCTGAGAAGGAACTTCGATGAAACTGCCAGATAGAGACATAATGAAAAAAACTTATGACTCCAAAAAGAAAAGAAAAGTGGCAAAGGTGAGGAGATGTTTCTTGGGCACAGCACCGGAGTGCTTGGCTCTGAAGTTATGTTATATATCACTGTTGCTGTGCAGGAAAGTATGCAAATAAATGCTGAGGATATATCTTTGAATCCACATCAGCAAGGAAAACAGCTTCATCAAGTCTCAAATCATGACTTTCCATGTGCATTCTTGCAAGATCTTTGGCTATAAGATCATAAATGAACTGAGGCATAAATAAGAAAAGTCAACTAGAAGGAGAAAACAAACAAACAAACAGGATAATGAATACCGAATGACCTTTCATATTTCTCTCAAAATATTAAGGATGGTATGAAAATATCTCTCTTGATGTCTCTGAAACTTTTCCTCTGAGAAAAGATCACTAGAAAGATTTTTTTTTTTACATAATGTGCCATTGCTTCTAGCCAATGGTAATATAAAAAATACAGACTCAAGCAATAAACAATTGCTTGCTGTGAAAAGATCACCTCAAAAAATGTACAAATGGGCCGAGACATTCTGAAGTACCAATTCATTAATAAAGAAAAGGTAAGGGCACAGAGGAATTTATTAACATTTGGTACTGTATTTTCAATAAATATTTTTCATCTCATATGATACTAGCACACACTTCAGAAGTAATAACAGCTCCCTCCAATTAGGTATTTTGCAGATAGAAAGAACTTGGGGAGTAAACCTGAGATTTATTATGTAACACCAGGATTGTATTGCTTTTTCACTCTTAGGCACATTGGAGCAGTTGGAGTACCTAAAGGAATCACGCAAGAATGCAGAGTGAAAAAAGTGCAATCTGTGCTTTCTCTAGAGGTGGCAACTATTGTCTTTATTCCAATTCCTCCAGTTTTCCCTTTAAATCATATCTACCTGGAATACTGTGATCTCAGTAAGGGAAACTTATTGACAAATATTTTATTTCATTATCCTTTTTTCCAAACTCGGTATCCAAACTTATTGCTACCCCTCACTCTCTGTCAAAGAGAAGGTAATGACTGGACCCTGCACACTGGCTTGGCTTTGCAGCAGTAGTAATGAAATGTATTTACTTTGTCTGGGAGAGTGGTGGTTATAATTCCATCTTTCAAAAATGCTCACGTATCAGGCAATTTGGCTCAGGTGTTGATTCTTCCCAGGTACCCAGGCAGAGAGGACGTTCTCCGACTCTCTTCTCCCCAGTGAGAATGACTTCTTTACAAAACCAAGCAAGCTCAAATTAGTTGTTGGGTAGACCTTTAGAACTACTTCACTTTGCACAGGGATGAAAAGGATGTGGAAAACTATGTTTAGCAGCACCACCTGGTGGTATTGACTTCTTGTAGTTACTTGGTGTGAAGCATCCTGCCTGCATTGCACAGGTAAGAAGGGAATCGTATCAGGGCAGTAGATGGAAGCAATGCAGAGCTGTAATACTGGTCTTAGCAGTCCCTTTTCGTGGGGAAGTGAGAAAGCAAACTGTAGGCATTTGAAGCTTTGTACTGCATGTCCTATGAAACAACAGAGCCTCCTTCTGTGTAGAAATGTGTCTGCAAAGAAACAGGGTGTCAAACATTGCATTCCTTAGGAAAAAAGCAGATGTTTCAGCCCTCTTCTCCAACCTGATAAAGAAATCCTGGTCAAGAAGGGTATGATGTTTTCAGAGAAGTCAAATCTGGAGTCTTTCAGCGCTTTGGGAGAAAAAAAATAAGCAAACTAAACTCCTGTGAATTGTACATGATGTTTGCTATTGACTTCTAAAATGCCAGTGAGTGAGAACTAGAGGCTAGGACCAAAACCCTAGATTATCCACAGAAACTTGCTTTTCTTTCAAAGAAAAGTTATTTTAAGGGAAACTACTTTGAGGGGAGAAAACAGCTTATAACAAATAACCCAAATCAGTATGAGGCTGCTAAATCAACATACTGATGGATAACCTTAGAGAAAGTAGAAACCTTTAGCTGAACTTCAGCCATCGGGAAAATTCTAGTCAAAGTATTTTTTTCTTTTTTTTTTTCTTTTTTTTTTTTAAATTAACTTTCTTCTTAACCATTTCTCAGGCTAATATATTCAGAAAAATAATTATTCACAGAAAGTCACAACCTCCCTCACAGACTATCCTATAAGATTTACATGCGCCACATGAGGAAAGCTCTATGCCAAAACCCAGAAACTGCAGAAGCCTGAAATGCTGATGAGAAGTGCTTATCACCTGCTTCTCCGAGGGAATGAGGTTCCCAGCACCCATGGGAGGGAGGCAGCACCCTCCATCCAGGAAGCATGTCTCTAGTGCCATGCATTCCTCTCCCTTCACCTCACCTCCGCAATAATTTCTGGTTTAATTGCCTTTAGATGATGATCACAAAACTACTTCTATGATCATAGAGATGCTGGATAACTCACCTGGATTTGGTAGACTTGGAATAAATTAATCTGTGCTGCCCCAGGGAGTTTGTGATGAACGTGGTCTAACCATGTGGGCGCTCTGAGGTAGGAACTCTGCCGATTCCTCCTCGTGCTCTTCCATTTCTCATGAAATAATTAAAATTCATTGTACGAAAAGGAGAGCAAGGGAAAGAATGAGTACACAGAGAGTCCAGCGCATCAGTCTCTGCTCCAGTTAAGTCTTAATTCAACATACTTACTCCTCTTATTGCTCTGTTCCAGGTAAACATCCCCCAAATCATCTGAGAGCCATTCTTTTTCTTTTATTACTTGTCCCAAACCAGATACAATGTTTTGTGTGCAGCTCAGATCAGTTAAGGATTTGATAACTTGCAACATGTCATCAATTATGAGTCAAAGCTGTTATGAATCAAAAACAACTGTCAATTGTCTCTATTAAAGATTAAGAATAGAAAGAAATGAAGTAATGTATGGGCACATAATGGTTAAGACAAGCAAATAAAATCTTTCACAGCCAAAAATAAACTGCCAGATTTTGAGCTTTGTCGCAGTAAGCGATAAACAGTGCATTTACTACCTTTACAGACTGACAGATCTTAATTTTACCTTGTAGTGATTTTCTAGAGGTTTAAGTTTTCCTTTTGAAAGGAAAAGTTTTTTTAGAATTGCTCTAGTTATACCATGCCTGGAGAAAAGAGTAAAGCAGTAATAGTTTCCAGTAAGTTACAGAAACTGTCTGGTAGCCTGGCCTCAATTCACCTCTCAGTAGGTATTTTTATAGCTGCTACCTTACTTGCTTTAAGGTACTCAGCATCACAAATTACCAAAGTTCCAGGATTTCCATTCTGCCACTATCTGCAAAGTCAAAATTTATGAATCCATATCCAAAGCTTCATCCAAAGAGATAGGTACCACACTTCCTAACTGCTGCATCAGCTTTCTCATAGATTAGAAAGCTAGTGAAGAAGCTGTAAGCAGTTGTCTGCCATGTTGTAAAATACTGCAAAATATGCAATTTGCAATTCATTCCCATTTGAGCAAGAATGTATATTTCAGAAAAATACCTGAACAGCTTTAAGAATTGTTTCAGAGTTGTAGAACCTACCTTTCAACCTGGTGAGTTGTTACAATGGCTACTAAACACCAAGCTCAGCTGTAAATTGATGTCTTATTTCCACTGTGTTTTTTCTCTAATTCAGTTTTCAGATTTTAAGTTTAATTATATCACCATCAGCTGAACAAAGAGCTTTTTCTTCTAAAACTTTTTTTTTGCTCATGTTGATGTTCATAAACTGATGACATTAAAAGCTTCTAATTTTTTCTTTAGTAAAGAAAAAAGATTCAGTCGTGTGTATCCCCCCCTTTGTCTCTCTCTACATGCCTGTTTTCCAGTCTTAAAATTCTCATCTTGCTTTTAAGTTTTCTGTGATTTCTGCTACGCTGTAAAAACCTGTAAGAACAGGGCATAGTACTCCCCGTACCAAATAAAGATAGCATCTCTCCTCCTCTCCCTCCTATTGGTATTAATATTTGTATGTTTAAGGACCGTATTAGCCACTTAGCTGCACTGTCTCACCCGAGTGCCTGTGCTTATTTGATTTTCCACAATGACACACAATGCTCTCTCCCTCTCCTCTATAATCCTTTCCGAAGGTACTACATCATGAGACAGATATGTCCAGTCCCTAAATATGAACTACAGTCCTTGGTTTTGCCTGCCTGATGACATTTGCCCGGTTTACTTGGACTTTTCTTCACAGAGGACTCTGACCAATGTTGGGTTTTTTCCCTCCAGTGCCTACGAAGGAGAAAGTATCCCAATCCTTTCCGTCGGAGCAGCCACCACTCTGGCTGCCCATCGCCTCCCTCCTGCCACAGGTTACTTTTCTCACAGATCTGCAGGTGTTATGTGTTTAATCAGAATGTCAGCTGGTTCTGTCGGATTGACAGGAATTCATTTAAGTTCTTTTAATACCGAACTTTTCTAACCCTGATCTTTTGACAAGAACTAGGTAAGGGAGGGTTGAAACCTGCAGTTATGTACATCTGAGGAGGCAGAAATCTCTGGTAGGAGTAGCAGGGGCAGCTAAAGGCAACTGGGCTGGCCCAGCCATGGGCAGGGCAAGGCAGCTGGCAGCAGTCTGAGAAACTTTCATTTCCAGAGCACAGAGCTGGAAAGGGGCATACCACTGAGAATTGTACCCCTGAGGCTTTCTTTTCCCTTTGGATATAAAACTTCTTTCCCAAATTGATTATTTTTTTCCTAGTAGCCTTTCTCATGTGTCCACTCTACTGAAACAGTTCATGTTTCCTATACTCTTAAGTGAGCTGCAGTTCTCTGAGAGGGTGTCTGGGTTTTAAAGATAATTCAGAACTTTTGGGTAAGGTTTTTTTTTATATGGGAGCTGAAATGGTAATATCAATTCCGAATCTAGTCAGCAGAGATGTGTCTTTGAAATGAGAGAAATCAGGAATGTTTCAGCAAAAATAGATTTCCATCAAATTTGAAATATTTTTGCAAAAATTAAGTGTGAAAGGCAGTCCTTACAATAATCTTTTGTCAGCACCACAGTACTGCTTTGTCTTGGCTTCAAAAGTCTTCCATTCAGGTATTTATTGCATATATACTATGAAAATTTAGTACAAAAAAAAAAAAAAAGACTAACTGTACATTTAAAACAAAGCATGCATTCACATACTTCTATGAGAGGTGTAATTAAAAAAAAATATTTAGGTCACTACCTTTGCGTATCAGAACCAGAACCAGATGTTATAATTTGAAAAGCCTGAACCAGAGCTGTCTGGTCATCTCCGCTTCAGTACAGTTCAGCAACTGCCAGGGTTCTTTGACAATTATTGTGACATTACGCAGATATGGCCATTTCCCTCTGTTCTTCTTTCCTGTTTCGTAAGCAGGAGTCCCTGAAATGTCCGTGAGGTTTAAAACTGTGAAGGCGTAAGTGCTGTGGAACTTGGAGTAGGCAGTAAAATAAGTATCATCTTTCCCTATGATCTTTAAACTTCTTTCACGGAGTGGGGTTTTGTTGTTTGTTTGTTTTCCCCAGGGTAACTCTCATGCTGTTTTGTCGTTTGGTTTTTTTTTTTTTTTTTTTTTTTTAATTTAACCTTTGTGTAGGCGTTTGGAGCCGGGCACAGCAGCAGAGTGTGCGTGGGGTGTGACACGCTGTTCCCTCGCGTTCCGCCGAAGATGGCCGGGCGCAGCGGCGGGTCGGGTTTCAGAGGCGGCCGGGAGCAGAGCCGCAGGCTGCAGGTGAGCCCTTGCCCGGGGGCCGGGGGGCAGCGCTTACCCCTCCGCTTCAGCGGGCTGCTCGCTCCGCCGCCGGAGCTTGCGGGCGGCCAGACGGCGGGGCTCCGCGGGGTGCCGGGGTTCCGCGGGGTGCCGGGGCTCCGCGGGGTGCGGGGGTTCCGCGGGTGCCGGGGCTCGGCGGGGTGCCGGGGCTCCGCGGGGTGCGGGGGTTCCGCGGGGTGCCGGGGCTCCGCGGGGTGCCGGGGCTCGGCGGGGTGCGGGGGTTCCGCGGGTGCCGGGGCTCCGCGGGGTGCCGGGGCTCGGCGGGGTGCTGCCGGGGTGGGTCGGCGGGACGGCTGGGCAGGTCGGAGGGAGGGGGGAGGCCGTACCGAGGATGCGGCAGTTTGCTGAAGTTTTGTGCTCTGTGTCCCCTCAGCCTTGAGGGGTTTCTTTCTTTTTCCTTTTGTTTTTTAATGGGAAAAAAAAAAAAAAAAGAAAAAGGAAAAGATTTCTACTTTTGGATCGATGCTTGTGTTTAGTGGAGAGGTGTGCGGGTGCCCTCAGTAAAAGCTGAAGAGGGTTAGTTGCCTGGGGGAACGGTGAGAGTCAGGATCTCCCCAAGCCTGTCTGGGAGAGAAGCGTACTGCGGCATTATTTAAGGCAAAGTGCTTAGGATGGTGATTTTATAAAGAAAACAGGAAGGCTAAGAAAAGAGTTGTGTGATATGACAGCTACGTTTTAAGTCGGCAATTCAACTTCTTAAAAGAATTTTCCGATCTTTCCTACTCATTAGAATGAGGCAGAATGACCTTTTCTGCTGGTCATCCATTGCCTCACATTTATTGAAGAAGGCACAAATATCTGTAATTTGCAGCAGAAATTGAGTCAAAAATGAAACGTAGAGGGTTTTTTAAAGGCTATTGTGCAGCATAACCACCAAGCATTAAAATCAGCATTAAAAATCAGATGGGGCTATTGTGTTTAAATACTCTTTCTCCTGATACTTATTTTCTTGCATTTTGATATCAGTCATGTGAAGTCAAGTCATACCATTGAAGAAAAATATCTTCCCTTAATAGTTTAACTCAGGTTCAATAAATACCTGCTTTGTAATACCAGCTAAGGAGTAGTTAGGGATTTACAGAAAAATTCTATGGAAGCAATTCTTTCATTGGATTTCTATTGGTCTTAACATAGAAATCTCCAAGCAGAGGTTCAGCTATGATGTCATCAAAATTCTATGACTCAATGAAAATGTCATATACTGAGCAACATTTTCAGTATTTTCTAAGTTTCTGTCGCTACATTCCTCCCACACACACCCCAAAAAAAAGGATCTAGCAAAGGGATAGGCGTTTGTCTACACCACAGCAGTTTGTTAATACGGTGTTTTTATTTTGGATTGGAGTCTTATTAACAACATGAAAATTTTAATAGTTGTTTGGAAAGTTACAGTTGTTGTCTTAGGTGAGCATTTGCAAAAAAGCATAAAGCCAGATTATCTGCAGTTGTCTCTGATGCAACCGAGTAGGCAGTAGACTGCATGGGAAGCCGAAGAAGGGCAAAGAGAGTCTGTTGTGAGTAAAGGAGGAACATCCAGAAGGTTTCTTACCTCTCCTAGTGGTAGGCAGTGCATCACACACAAATCAAGGAAGATTATACTTGACAAGGAAATGTGGTACCACTTAGCTACGACCTGGTCTTGAATTTTTGTCTATCAGATTAGTTATGTGGGGGCAAAGATACAGTGGAGCTGTATGTGTAGTGAAACAGGGAAATATAGAAGAAACGTCAGTAGCACTTCTCCTGGTTCTGTAATAACATCCCAGTGGATTAAAATAGCAGGACAGACCCTAAGCAGGCCAGAGATTAATGTTTCTGTGTTCTCGTTTAACTTGGTGTCCAGTTCGCTGCTCATTCTGAAACTTAGTACTGTCCAAGTAATGGGAAGTATTCTGTATCCACTCTTATAAAAAAACATGTAAACTGTTTAAATATATGTGCTACTTCAAGGTCTTCAGCCTCAGTGGATGCAAAAGGATAACCTTAGTAAGCAGTAATATTTACCTTGCATTTCCAGCACTTGTCTTGTCATGAAGGTGCAGATGGCCTTATTGCATCATGGTGGAAGGGCCTGTCTTAGGAATGCTTTATAGAACTGAGGCAGTTATCCCATGGTCCAAATTTCTTCTTCAGTTCTTGGGCCAAGTAGGTAGATCTCTGCTTAATTACTTTCTTTCTCCTCCCCTCTTCCTTTGAACACAGCTACCCTCACCCAATTGTTAATACACCCCAGCCCCCAGATTGTTTATGAACAATCTCATATTTTATTTTATTTTATTTTATTTTATTTCTTCCTATAAATAAGAAACAAAATTGTATCACTTTCAAGAAGGGCATCATTGATACACAGGTAAACTGGTATTTCTCTCACACTTGTGTCAGCAAATTAAATTGACCCATTCCACAGCTGCTATTCACTTTGACTGCTTAAATAATAACCCCTTGCCATGTAACGTACAGCACGCTGCTCACAGCAAACAGACTGCAAATTTTCCAAGGGAAACATGGTCAGGACACTCTTGTTAACATAGCAGCGTCCCAGCATCACCAGAGTCCTAGTATACCCATTCAAACTGATTTATGGTGCAAGATAGCAGTTTTGTTTAGGTGGAAGCTGACCAGGTCAGACAGTGCACAGAGTATACTTATTTTAAAAAAATTGTAGGCAGATTTTTTAAGGAGCTTTAGCAGTCAAGTTTTCGCAAATGTCGGAGGAAGCATAAGAAGGGAAGCAATTAACGTGTTTCAATATTTCAGAAGTAGACAATGAAAAAGGTTAATCAAAAGTAGGATGAATAGCATACTTCAGCACAAATCACCATCATTTCCTCGGACAACAACCTTAGAAAAATACCAGTTAACTTTTTCCCACCTTTATTACCACATCAACAAAAAGGGAAGGATAATTCTTAGCCTTTGTAAAGTCAGAGTTTAGCAATCTCATCTTGAAATGGATATAGTAAATATCGTCAGTGTTCTCACTTGCTCCTTTGGGCAGGAGGATTTCTGGATGCCCCACGTTCTTATGTAACTGCTTCCAACAAGTTTGCATAAATTTCAAATTTCTGCTCTTGAGTTATGGTCTTCAGACTTGTAAGTTCAGGGCTCTTTTCCTTTCCCAAATCTCTCTTCCTCCTTTCTTCTTAATTTGTTCTCTTGTAAATTTTGTTTTCCTTGCTATTGTGTAAAATGTTTTCTTTCCATGACAACAAAAATGATTAAAATGTATCAGTCATTTGCAGGATTCATGCCTTTACCACTTGGGATTCAAAACACACTTCAACACTGGAGAAGTAATTTCAGAAAAGGAGTAATTTCACAGATTATTATTCCCCAAGCTTTGACCATGTACTTCAAAACCAGAATAACTATGTTCCATTTCCAGCTTTCTAAAACATGCTGAATATCATTCTCTACCTGCTTATACACAAGATCCTGCATTTCCTGAAATATGCCTACTTCACACAAGTTACTAAATGACTGACAGTAATTCCTAGCTGAGAAAAATTAATTACTAGAGGAGGTGACTCTACAAACAATAAGCATATTTTCCAATAAACATCAAAGTGTTAGTTCTTATGAGTCCTTTATAGTTGAACAAAGAAAACCAATCTAAGAGCTCAACCGGAATTAGTACCTAGTTTTAAATAGATTCTTGCAAGATACTTATCTAAGATACTGAGTGTCAGGAAGTTTGCCCTTATTCCAAACATCCCAAATATATTTTGATCTAGTCATCGGCTGTCCTCTTCCAATCTACGGTTGCTATTTTCCTCTCTACTATCTGATGGGAATACTTTCAAATGTAGTCATATGTTGGTTTAAAGAGAGTCAATTCAAATTGTAAATAGCTATTTCTAGAGAGATACAATGTACTAGATAGGAGATAATCTGCCACACATAAGAGAAATTATCTAAAACACGCTATTTACACCATATTCACATCTGGTGGAAATCTGATGAGTTCTCTGGTAGGGTTACCTCCATCTTTTCCTGGACATATCCTTTTTTGTGCCAGAAACTGTTTCAGTCGAGCTGCAGGAATCACCAGAGTTTCTTCTATTGTCTTCTTTTTAATCTTAAGTGTGTTCAAGCACAGAGGTCTCATTTTCAAGAACCCTGGGGTACCGTTGCTTGTGGAAAAGGGAGACGTTCAGTCAAATGCCTTAGAAGGCATTTAATCTTACACTTCTTTTAAAAAATGGATAATCAGGAATGTCCAGTAAGTAATAAATATTGTAATGAAAATGAGAAGTAATTAGGTCAGAGTTAAGAGAAAGTGAAGTTTACAGTTCTGTGTGACGAAGAATCAATGAATTCCCTAATGTGAATTACAAATATACTCAAACCTGTATGTGCCATTTGATCAAGCAGGATAATATAAATAGTCATGTAGGTATTTATTTATTTTAATAAGGAATAAAACCCAAAGAACTACATAAGAATTTGCAGTCTATGACTATGCAAAAAGTACCTAAAAGCTGTTAAAGGCACTGTAAAAACTCCCACCGACAATAGCCCAAGTCAGAGTTCATGGTTGCCCTGTACAAGCACAGGTTGCACCCATTTCTCTCTGCTTTTCTCACTCTTTATTAGAGCCCTTATGACTATGCAGCATTGTATTTGAGACTATAGTGTATTTGTAAGATGTAGATTGAATACCAGTATAAAGAATATTTTCTGTCTGTGGATCTTCTGATACTTTACTGAGGTGTAAGAAAAACTTGCTAAGTTTCTGCATTTTGCAGATGGACTAGCTGAGCGACAAAGGACGTAATCAACATGCCTGAGGTCAGGCACTGAATCAGTGGCAGAAGCAAGAATTAAATCCACATCTTCTAGTTTTTCTAGAATATAGGCAGTGGAGAAAAGGGCAAGACAAAGGATCAAAAAGCAATGAGACAAAAGATGCCTTTCCCTAATAAACAAGATAAGCTTCTGACTCAAAACATTCCAAGTTAATGCCAAAATTGGTACCAAACTGCAGAACCTTGCCATGGCAAGATGTGAACATACCTGTCAGACAAAATCTGAGCATGTCAAAGGCACTAGAGAAAGTGAGAAGAGTTGTAAATGACACCAAAATTAAGTCAACCAGTAGTCAAATTCTACAGCTGACTTCTTCCATGTAGGAGTCAGTATATAACTGGATGGAATTGAATGAAAAGGTGAAATTTTTTTTTTATTTGATTAAGCTGTTGCCAAGAATTATTCCTTCAGAACGCATAAGTTGTAGATAAAAGAAGCCACTCTTCTTGATTGATTTTGCCTCTAGGAAAAGTGTGTCATGTTACTAAAACCAGATCAGGGTTAGTATGTGCTCACTCCTGTAACAGTCCCTGGCAGTTATGAGGAGGAATAAATTCATAGTATGAATTTCATCTGTTTTAAGTGTCTGAACTGCTTAGTAACAGGTAAGATATTTAATAAGAAACACATCCATATATGAGAAGTTAAATTAGAAAACTTGTATAAACACTTCAGTAGTGTAACTGTTTAATATATACAGGAGAAATCTTAAAGACACTCATTAAGAGTCACAACTATTCTGTGCAAATCTTCGCTCAGTTTCATTAGCCACTTTGATCCAGACCTCAAGAAGAAGCCTTACTCCATGTCCTAAATATCTGTTCTTTGCAACCAATATCTGTATCTAAGCAACCAAGGAGCCAACTTCCTCTTTTCTGAGCTTTTGGGGTAGTTTTTTTTTTTAAATAAAATTCACTGTCATGGTGAATTTATGTGCAGCTGGTTTCTGTGACCCTAAGTGATGAAAAACTACTGATTTGAATTTCCCCCATAATTCTAGTTCTTTGTGTAATGAGTTTTGTTGATTTTACTGCAGATGGCGGCTTGCCATGTCATAGAATAACAACAGGATGGATTGTAAGCCCCAGTATTCAGCATATTACCTAGACTTATAGAGCCATCATAGGTCTTGCTACACTCACAAGAGTTTGTTTTCTTGCCAGAGTTTATAGGAAGTGAGGTACAAGAAAGAGTTATGCAACTAGATCATTAGGCCCGTGAGAAGACATCCCTTTGGCTCTCTTCACAACGTTGACTGTATGGGTTTTGCTTTTGTAGTTGAACGTAGGTGTGTTAACATGTTTTCCTTACTGACTCAGCCTTCCATTTTTGTATGGTAGTAGCTTGTCAGAGGAAGCGCAGACACAGAACAGATGTATTAAAAACTTGAAGCTTCAGAGAGTATATTTTAGCTTTTATATTTTGTCACTGAAAAAAAAATTGATGATACACTTTTGAATAGTCTGTCCTTTCAGGGAGGATGTTAATTTAATTATAAGGGTTTTTTTCTACTCCCCAGCTGAAATTTAAAGGGTGATTGATGTCAGTAATTTTGGAGGCAAGCCCTAAAATAATGCTCTTTAATAAATCAGTTGAGAGAGTCAGAAAAAAAGAAGGGCTTCTTAGCTTTAAAGCTGGTCTGTTATATCTGACACTCTACTTACAAGAGTAAATGATTATCCTTTTCCCAATTCTTTCATGAAGTGCTGATCTTACATTTTCAAACAGAAAGAAATATAATTTGTTTTATTGGATGAAAAACTCTCATCTGCCCTTTTTACAAAAAAGACAGCACTCATTTACTTCATAGAAGCTAAGCGCTAAACAGGCACAATTTTCTTTTTAGCCCAATGTAGCTTTTTACTATTAAATGACCGTTGGATCAATCACTCATTATGAATAGGAAGTTATACCAATAACAGAACCAATTTGGGGTTTTCCACTTTTTTAATTCCTGAAAAGTATGTGATTTTGCTATAATATATATAACAATCATGCCTCTAATGTATCTTATAAAAACCTTAGTAAGGCATGGTTTCAAGGTTATTTGTGAAGAGAAATTGTTTTCACTGTGGTAGCTGGATTTATTTTGTTTTCACCAATGTAAGTAACTGTGATCACATGTGATTCACTCAGGCTTCGTGCGGCAGAAATGGTACTTCACCATCAAAAGATACTTTCCTATGTCATGGCTTTGCTGTGAAATATAAAGTTTTTAAAGTTCTCGGTGGTCTTTGAGTTAAATGCATTATGCAAGTGTAAAAATTATCCCCCTATTTGTACTCAGGGAACATGCTGTTGCAGGTAAGTTTTTTCCCTGTAAACAACAGAAAACTGCTTATTTTTAAATTTGATTTTTAAAAATCTGTCCCTGCATTTTATTTTCATTATTTTTTCCTGTTTCTGGTAGCCTCCTGGACCCCCTGGTTTTGGCAAGTAAATTAAGCATTTATTACGCACTGCCTTACTTGTATCTTGAACAGCAGAACCCTGCTACTGTTAATTTGATGCTATTGAAGAGCAGTGACTCATCATCACTTAGTAAAGACTAAAATCTGGTAAAAGGGTGATTTTATTCTCAAATGCATAAGGGAATTTTATATCATATAAAGGAATTTTTTACTTCATCCCAGGCTGCAATTTTGCTTTAAGATACTGTATTTACTGAAATAAAGATCAAATTTGCTACAGACGTAAATTTATCTCAAATTAGGATTAAAAATACACAAGTATGATCTGCCTCTCAATTTACTGTTTTTTAAGTTGGGTATGGGTGTAACTGCAGGGCAGTATTGTTCTTCAGTGCCTTATCTGAAGTTGCTGGACTCTCAGCAGGGCTTACTGAATTATTTTGAGCAGGGTGCCTTTATATACTTGTTCAGATCCTGCCAGCCTGAAGTTGCGCTAGGCAAATAAAGCAGAGACTCAGGCTGCGGTTGCATAGCTGAACTGGTCGGAAAAAATGATCTAAGGAAAAATATATCATCTTTACTTGAGGAAATATAGGATTGCATATCTAGACAATTAAGAATTTTGAAGGTAAAGACTCTGATTTTGTTCAGTGTATTATGGAAAGCAAGTGTATGGGGTAGAGGACAGTTTTGCTGCAACAGCTGGAGCTGCTGAAGAAATGGGCTATATGCATCTGCACCAATAGCATTGTCCTCAGGTATAACTTATCGCTAAGAAAACTATAGGTTTCTTGTAGCTTCAGGCATCTCAAAATGGACACACAAGATCAGAGGTGATTTTGAATAAAAAAAATTAAATCTAACATCATCTCATATTTCACATATTCAGGAAATCACAGAACAGGTGAGGTAGGAAGTGACCTCTGGAGATCACTTAGTCAAACACCCTTCTCAAAGCAGGGTCTACTTGAGCAGGTTGCTTGGGGCCACATCCAGTTGTTTTTTTAACATCTCCAGGAGATACTCAAACAGATTGAGGTATGTGGGGACTCCACAACATCTCAGGGCAACCCGGGTCCAGGATCTGATCACCCTCACAGGGAAAATTTCTTTCACGTGTTTGGATGGAGTTTCCTGTGTTTCAGTCTGTGCCCCTTGCCTCTTGTCCTGTCACTGGGCACCACCGAGAAGAGTCTGGCTCCCACCTCTTCACTCCCCTGCAACCAAGTATTTACACACATTGCTCAGATTCCCCTGAGCCTTCCCTTCTGCAGGCTGAAAAACCCCAGCGCTCTCAGCCTCTCACGTGCCAGATGCGCTGGTCCCTTCACTAACTTCACGGCCCTCCAGCAAGTCCCTGTCTCTCCTGTACCTGGGAGTCCAGGCCAGGTCCCAGGACCGCAGGTGTGTCACCAGGGCTCAGTCGAGGGGAAGAATCACCTCCTTTGTCCTGCTGGTAATGCTCTGCCCGATGCAGCACTGGATGCCATTGAACTTCTTTGCTGCAAGGGCACATCGGTGGCTTGTGTTCAACTTCTTGCCTACCGGGACCACCCCAGCCAAGAGAAGAAGTGGACAGTGGGCTTTCTGAGAGTAGAATAAACACTGTGATACTCAAATTTTGTGTCTTGGACGATTACAAATTTGTTTAAATTATAACGGCGTTATTACATCAGAGATTTCATTTTGAAAACAACATCATCCAGTTCTTTTATGTATAATCCTGAATGTACAAGGGTGAAAGGTTTTTGATGACATTCAGATAATCATTAAACAGCAATGTACACTTAGATACCATACTTAACTAATGATATTCAAATTATTTGTCCACGAATAATTTATTTTCTCTTGCTACTACAGAACTAAGTCCTAAAGTCGCTGAAGAATGAGTGAATTTCAACCTTCCTGTCAGAATGGTACACCAGGCTTCTTTAACAGATCTTGGAGTGGATGGCACCATTAGCAGGTGATTGGTGCTGCGGAGACAATCATCCTTCCCTGTCTGATTGGGATTATCTGTTCAACAGGCTTAGTTGGAAATATTCTCATTGTGTTCACAATAATAAGGTATGGAATTGAATACATTTTTCAGTAAGATTTATTGCTGAGAAAATAAATGGTGACTGCACTAAGAAGTGAATTGCCCAGCAAAGACAAGGATAGGAAGATTTTCATGTTTCATTTAGTCATTGACATTTACTTCTCATTAAAAAAAAAATTAAACCGTGAGTATAGATAGTGGTAATGTATGCCTGCTTAGCCTTTTCTGTTATGAGAAAGCACTTAAGTGCATGATTGAATTCAAACATATTCAAGGAAACTGAAATACATGCCTTCTTCCCTGGTTGCCGTTATAATTGGCAGCAACCTTCCCACTAGTATACATAAAAGCTAGACTAAACTTTAAACTTTAGTTATGGTGCTAGCCAGGCATTATAACGTTTTATAGAATTCTTTTAAGATCAGTTGAAATATAGTCTTTGCCTCCTTTGAAAACTGTACTTCTACCTCAGATTATTTTAATAACAGAGCTCTATCTAACTTTTGGCAATTTACAGCAGCTTCCTAGAACTCATTGGTTTTGTCCTACATCACCTGACTTCTTACAGGGCCTTAGTGCTAGTCAAGGATTCTCACACAGCAGGAATTAATACCTTAAGATATTTTTGTTGCATACTAAGAAGGTAAAATTGCTGAAGTTGCTTAAGTTTTTTGGGTCATAAATCTGACCCAGCCATCCTTTATGCAAGAAAATACCTTCTCGTCTCTTAATTTTAACAAGAGATTTCTTTTTCTATATGATAAAGAATTTGCTCTCAACTGGCTGGTGCTACCACAAACTCTAAATCCATAACCATGTATCTTGAAAAAGTGGCTTTTATCTGCAGTGCAAATTTAACATAAAGAAATATGACAGCATAAGGCTAATATACGTCACACTCTACAAGGATTAATAGATGGACTCCACCCCTACATACTGTGCTTTTAAAGGAAAGATTTCCAAAGGCCAACCTAGGGCTAAGTGTCTGTCAGCCACTGAGCTTTAGTAAACTTCCCTTGAAACTACCAGAAATGCAATGTCTGGTACACTCAAGAACACTGTAGCTCATAATCTGAATGCAGAAGGGAACAAATGTGGAAACAGTATGTCTGAAGTGAACATAATGGCCATATGACTTTTTAAATGTATGAATGAATAGAAGGGAAAGAAGAAATCATTGAGTTTCTAAAAACTAGTTATGGAGTCTCTAAAATAATACAATTGAAGGAAACTGAGAAGGAACAAAGATTTTTTTTTTCCCCCTGGTGAAAAGCCTTTGTCTAACTTAAATAAAAATATGAGAGACAGAGGGAATAGACACAAACAATGACTTGAAAAAAAGAATATAATTTAAACCGTATTTGCTTGAGAAAATTACAAGCATTCAAATTTATGGGCATGAACATTTATACACAGGAAGAGAATTTGGAAATATTGTGTCAAAAAGTTAATGTGGTAATTACCAACACCAAAAAAGACAGCCACAAACCTCAGATTCTGTAGATTAATGTACATTTAAAGTGTAGCTACGTTTTGAAAAATAACCATGTCAAATTCTCACCTTCCACTAAACAGATCTGATTCTACTTGATGGCTGTGCTTCAGAGTTGTGTCTTCTCTCTTTTTCTCATGCATACATTTTAATTTTGTTAGCATTACAGAGTCAATTCTTTTAAGAGAGAAAGAAGCTAGAGTACCTCTCTAATTAAGTAAAAAGTTATTTACTCTCCAGTAGAAAACGCTTTACTGATGGTAGAACATGATAAAGAACTTTGGAATTTCAGCTCCCCAATTTAATTTGCAAGTCTGCCAGGTAGGGACAAACATTTTTAAGTGTGAATGAAAATTATATTATCTGCAACTTACTGGGAGAAAATAACTAAAAGTCTTAATGAACCTTGCATGTAATATATGGCTATGCAGTGAGACTTAATTTAAAAATTACTAACTCGATGACTTTTAGCTGGCCCTCCTTGGGTGAATGAATTTCATCCCTAGGGAATAACAGAGACAGTTGAGATATGTTGTTATTTAATTAAAAAGAAAATGGTGAAAAAAATGCTGCAAGAGTTCAGTGTCAGCCAGAAGTACCCAATAATCTTCATCCCAGCAACCTAGAAAAGCTGGTCCTTAAAACTGCAGTTCTGCTAGCAAGTATTTTATGTAAACCTACTGACTTAGGTGGACCAGCTGCTGGGAGAATGGCTATGTTTTTGTGTGGAGGGGGAAAATGTGATCCAGACAACCCCTATTAGCTGCACTAGTCTGACTTTATATTTTTAAGAAAGAGTATGTTACAGAAGAGAAAAGGGAATCAAATATAATTTCGATTATCTATGAGTATGTCTTTTCAGATTAACTTGATTTTTAATAAGGTAACTAATAGCAAGTGGTAAAATAACGTTTCCTAAAATAGAGATTGCAAATAAGTGTCACAACACTTACTACTTATTTTCTGACTCTTCAGCTGGAGAAGTTGTACTTGCAACTGAATGTAGAGTCATCAGCAGAAAATTTTTGAAACTGCTACATACAGCTAGTCTATCCAGATCAGAGATTTTATGTTATTAGATTTTGTAAGTTATCATGTTGAAAGTTATTAAGTCAGCTAAAGAACAATCTAATGTGCTCAAGAATTATAATGTGAGAAACAAATTAGCTAAAGTGTGGGTGGTACTAGGCAATGTTGATTTGTTTCAAGTTTCCTGAGAAGATTATAGGGAAAATAGGTTCATGTGGAACTTTCAGGGACTGATCGTGGGGCCAGCCAGATTTCATATTTTCCCTCAGAGACCTGGGTGGAATAGTGTGTCAGTAGTATTCCTAATGACATACGCTGGGGAGATGTGGCTGATATAGAGGTGTATTAAGAGTGTCATACAGCAAGAACCAGATAAAGAATAGAGGAGGGACTAGAGCAATAGAAATGTGGTAACTTTTAATAGCACAAAGCCATAGAATTTTTTCTTATTAGTATTTTTTTATAAATAGGAAGCACTGCTGTCAGTTAGAAAACAACAGAGGAAAAACTCCTGGGATTGCTGTGGGCTGTCAATAGGCTAAAGCTGCATGAGAAGCACACGCAGCTGTAATACATGTAAGGCTCAGCCTTTCTGGCGAAAAGAGGGAAATGCTAATGCCGTTCTCCAGGCTTGTAACAAGGCCTGAAATACAACTCTCGCCAGCTGTTTCCAGAAAAGATAAGATATTCAGACTGGAATAAGATCAGAAAAGAACAATTACTAAAAACAGAAGAATGGAGAACTATGAAAATTCACCTAAATTTGTTTTTTTAAAAAAAGGCTGAGAGATGTATGCTTGCTCTCTATAAATCAGAATCAAATACGGCAGAAAGGGTAAAGGACTGTTTAAACTAAAAGCCAAAACTGGTACAAGAGCAATTGGGTAGACCGCGGTCAGGAGGTATTAAAGGCTGATAACTGGAAGGTGATTTTTACCTTCCAGAACAGTGATGTCCTTTGATAGCCTTCAGTAAGAGTAGGGGAAGTAAAATCATTATTTCTGAGATGAAATTACTCTGTTATAAGGAGGTCTTTCCTGATCTTGCTGCCTGTGACAGCTGATAACTCAGTTCTGTGGCAAGGGTTATCTCCTCCAGTCTTAGGTTCCTGCTTTTCCTAAATCTAGCAAAAAAACCCAACATATTAAACAACATACCAAGTGCCCTACAACATATCTCAGCTGTCTGTTCTTTATTCCTTGCCGAGATGGGAAGCTAAGTATCTCTGCAGTGAGACAGCATGCTGCCAGGTTACTCTGATTTCTATGATTCTGTTTTAGATCTGTTTCAGAAAAAAAAACAAGCTGATATTAGAAATGTGGGACTTCCCATGATGACATTTGGCACAGCAACTGATATATGTCTCTAAGTGATGTGATCTGGCTTGACTGTGAGATTCAGTTAAACAGTAATATATTTTTGGACCAGAATATCTTGGACAAACTTCTGTAGCTATTGCTAATTTAATGCTAACCATTAGGTAACGTTGTTATCCAACAACAAATTAGATAGCTGAATTACTTGGAAGTATTCATCACAAGATATGGTTAAATGAGGGAAGTCACAGAGGCAGAGATGTAGAACACAAATGACTGCCATTTCTTTGTGCAGTTTTTCGTAACAGGTACTGAGCAAGATTCAGTCTCACAAGATTTTACAGGCCTTACCCAATTGTACAGATGCGAGCAATTTTTTTTCACCCTAACTTTGATTGCCCAAGCAAGTCATCTGGGTCTCTCCATGGAGTGGCACTACTGAGAGTAATACATATCATCTTTGTCATATACCTATCTAAAACAGGATAAATTGCCCCTGGAGTTCTGTTTCTCTGCAGTGATTATAGGAGCCAAGATCACTTGGAGACATTAGAGGTCGAGATTTCAAACTGAGAAAAATAGCTTAGAAGAATTCAACCCTCAATTAAAAGGAGAAAAGATAGTCCAAGTCTTTCCTGATAAATATTGGGATGTTTTTTCAGCCACAAGGGGAAAAGAACTTTTACAGAAATGATCCAAGAGGGAGCACAGTGTGTGCTTACCAGCACAAAAGGGCTACAAGATAGTGTTAAGTAAGCATAGGACTGCTGCTGCTTGACCTACTCTTCTTAAGGACCAAGGATCTAGGTAAATTCCAAGTGAGAGCAGAAGGGAAGTGGCCTATGGTTAATGTCAGAGCTGGAAATTTAAAAAAGCCTCCTCCAAGTCAAGCTGGTTTGCTGGCAATGGTTAGATTTTGTAGGGGAGGACAGGCCTAGGTGGGAGGATGACTTTAAAGCTGGTGCTACTTGCCATTGCAGAGGTAGCCTATTAGAAATGCCGTTTTCACCTTTCCTATTTGAAGAAAGAGTATGTGGTTGTGTTTTTAAATATGTGATACCTATAAATCATCTTGTCTTTGACCTGAAAGATCACTTCCAAATTAACACTTAAGCTTCTAGTTAATGAAGACTCTCTGTCCAGGAGGGTATAAATAAATTCTGATGACAGCACATAATGCAGTCAGAGGGGATAAATAATGACTGATGACAACACATAATGCACTTGTCATGTTCCTTGAAGTTGTTATGGGAGTGTCAGCCAGGATATGGATTATCACATTGTCGTGTCTGCTCAACACTTCTTTTTTTAATGGATTGGGATCATTCAAATCAATTTTTTAATGAGTTTGATCTGTAGAAGTAGAATTGAAGAGAAGGTAGGACTAACCACAGATTTGACATATTCACAGACTTTGCAATTGTGCTTTTGTACATTTTTCATAGGGTGTTTCAGAGATGGGAATTAACCCAGTATGGGTGGAAGGATGAATTGACGAGCTGATATCTGTGGCTTGAGACACTGCTGAGAAGCTTTCAAATCTGTGGTGAGAAGGTAGAAAACACTGAAAGGACAAAAAGAAAGAAGTTTGAAATTGAGGCTATCACTATTATTCTCCTGGCTTTTTTTTTTTTTTTTTTTCTGGAAAGTAATACTTTTAGCAGAAGGCAAGCACCACTGTCTTAATAAAATACAAGATAGTTATAAACTATAAAATGTGGCCAAAATTATTTGAGATTATGAAGTTTACTGCAAAAGTTACCATTTAAATATTGTGGCTTTGAGCCACCACAGGAAACGATATGAAAATCTGTATGAAAATAAGTCCTGGCCTCTGGACACTGATCTAAAAAGGCATCATTTTGTGAACCTCAGTGTAAAAGCATGAGACAGTGGATATTACAACACTTCCCTTTACATCAACCGTGGGACAGCTGTTGAATGTGTGTTCTTTGTTGATTAAATTTAGCCTTGTGCTGGTTTTGGCTGGGATAGAGTTAATTTTCTTAGTAGCTGGTATGGGGCTGTGTTTTGGATTTGTGCTGAAAACAGCGTGGATAACACAGGGATGTTTTCACTACCGCTGAGCGGTGCCTACCCAGAGCCAAGGGCTGTTCTGCTCCTCCCCCCACCCCACCAGGGAGGAGGCTGGGGGGGCACAAGGAGTTGGGAGGGGACACAGCCGGGACAGCTGACCCCGACTGACCCAAGGGGTATTCCAGACCATAGGATGTCATGCCTAGCAATGAACTGGGGGGAAATTTGGCCAGGGGGCTGCTGCTCAGGAACTGGCATCGGTCAGTTTGTGGTGAGCAATCATCTTCATTTACATCACATGTCTTTCTTGGGTTTTATTTCTCTCTCTTTGTTATTTTCTTTTTTGTTATTGTTATTAGTGTATTTTATTTCAATTATTCAACTGTTCTTATCTCAACCCATGAGTTTTCTCACTTTTACCCTTCCAATTCTCTTCCCCCTGTCCTGCCCGAGGGTAGTGAGCAAGTGGCCGTGTGGTGCTTAGTTGCAGTTGGGGTTAAACCAAAGCAAGCATAAAGTGTGCAAGTTTAGAATTTGAGATTCTCATTCTGAGTCCAAAAGTAATTTCCAATTTAGTATGATTTATCTTGTTAACTTGAACAAAATAAAGTAGAAAAAGACTATTTTAACTTTTTCGTAAAATGACATATACAGGCAGATTTCAGATGCTTTGAAACTTGTGTGTTTGAGCATAATGGTACCATTTGATGCCTTGCAGGAAACACAGTTTGGGGCTTTTCTTTTCCTGGAGATTTTGCATCCTTCAATGTTCACAAAGCTAAAGGCACTGGAGGAAAAAGATCACATATGCGTCATTCTCTCCACAAGCGCCAGTCATTAGTGCCAGCAGATATACTTTATAGATGTCTGGCTTTGGTTTCAGCATCATAACCAGATGACAGTGAATCATACTTTATAATTTATTAAAAGTGTTTGAAAAAAATACTTTTGCCTGGCTCATTCCCTCTAGCTTAAATTTGTTTCTTTGGAAACATAGTTATTTCATAGCTTGTAGCATGCAGCAAAGACAACGTAAAAAATATGAAATTAGGAACTCTTCTCACACAGGTCCTTTTAGGAAATTATGGTCATAGAGTTGGACTTCTGAACATGGTTTGTGGGTGGCCAGCTGGAGTTCTCCCAGCTGCAGGTTATTCTGTGTCTTCCAGTAAGAATGACAAATAAATTGGTATTTTGCAATAGCTTGGAAAAAAAAATGGTTAGAGATACTATAAGGGACACTAGAGAAATAGCTTAGACTAGACATCTAATTTTTAAGTGAATTTAGGTAAGGTGATTTCTATATGGAGACTGTGGTTAAGGACCTTTTTAATAAAGTCCTGTAATTTAAAAATATTTTATAAATACCAGTGCCTTTCAAAGATGCTTTGTGTTTCTTTCCTTGATTTGTATAGAATAAGACAATTTAAAGTCAGGAATTCTTTCAACTGCATGAATAACATTCCTCCAAGCCTAAACCAGGGGGTGTACTAGGGTAAGGATTACATTTTGGTGAAGGAATGTAGAAGAGCGTAGATATCACACAAAATCTATGCAATATAGACACTACAAAACTGGCAATGCCAAACTCTCAGTACTTAGATGAAGACTGCATACGGTTTTAACTCAGTTGCATTCCCTATGTACATATGAACTTCACGAGACTATCTTCAAATATTTGATTGCATGCTATTTTTTTGCCAGAGGATCATTCCTCTTTCAGCAGTTCCCTTTTTACCTTGAGCACTCAAGAACCTCCTGTCTGTATCTTTAAGCAAGATTCAGCCCTGGATCAACTGCATTGCAGGAAGGCTCTGATCTCTCCTCCCATTTATCCTAGACTGATATTTCTAGAGTTCCTATGTCCATCAAACCTATGTTTATTTTGAACACTTTATGGTTTTCGAAGGAGAATATGGGTAATTGTGGTGATATTAATAAATTAAATAGCCCATTCAACCTCACTGGAAAGTAAAATTATGAACAATATATTTTTGTTGAGCCTAAAATGTTTAGTTTGAAATATCTTTGTGTTGAGAAACTTCCCTTGACTCTAAAATAGTGATTCTGACAGCATACTTATTTCTGCGCAGTTCAGCTTTGAGGTCTGCTCTATCAACAGTGTAGTTGGAAAACAATAAAGTAACTGTGTCAAGTAATCATCTTCCTCTCTTCCAATCTATTTCAGAACCCAGAAGAAAACTATTCCAGATATCTGCATCTGCAATCTGGCTGTAGCAGATTTGGTTCATATCATTGGCATGCCCTTTCTCATTCACCAATGGGCACGTGGAGGCGAGTGAGGCCTTGGCAGCCCTCTTTGCACCATCGTTACCTCCCTGGATGCATGCAGCCAGTTTACATGCAGTGCCATTACGACCGCAATGAGTTTGGACAGGTACATGGTTTCACATTTTCATCCTGTACCCCAGGACAATAATATCCAATTGTGTTTATGCAAACCTGTAGTAATTAAAGAACGAGAAATGCCATCAGTCATGGTTAATGAGTTTTTAAAAACGGCAGGAATCCTTTTCTGATGTTTGTGGAGGTGGCAGAAGTATTTTAAGTCTCTCTATAGCATCACATTATGCACAAGGCCTTAAGCGATCCTAATCACCACCACTGTTACTGTTCTGGGACTTATCTTTAGAGGTGCAGCTTCTAGTAAAGGCTTAATGTCACTAAAACGAGATTTGTTTTAACCGTTCTTGTTTCAGATAAAAAAATTGGCTTCCAGGCAGACTGCAGAAACCTACTGTATCTGTTATTTTAAAAAACCTCTATTAAAATGCAGTAAGAGTACAACAAGAATTTTACCTTTTATCATAACTACAGATTTCAAAATCAGCTTCTGTATATTCTTGATCTTAAGGAAAAAGTGACCAAATTCAGGAAAGAAAAGTCTACTTTGGACGAAAGAAGTCTTCTTTCATATGTCTGAGAGAGTATGAAGGAAAACAAAAAGACAAACTTTCCTGCATAGCACGAGGCACTGGTCAATCATTAAAAAGACTCTAGGGTAAATAAACAGAGTCAGTGGGAAGGATGGTTGCTATTGAACTTGTAACATACAAGACAGTATGCTTCCATGGAAGTGGAATGGAGAAGGAGAGAAAAATTA
This sequence comes from Aquila chrysaetos chrysaetos, assembly GCF_900496995.4. Classification (NCBI taxonomy): domain Eukaryota; kingdom Metazoa; phylum Chordata; class Aves; order Accipitriformes; family Accipitridae; genus Aquila; species Aquila chrysaetos. Next base: position 65,404,765 of record NC_044005.1, read on the forward strand.
CCAGAAAACAGAAAGCAAAAAGTAGAAAACTGAAAGGTATAAATCATTTTGAAATGGATAAAGTATGCCTATCATAAAGAGGCTACACTAATGCATGATATTAGAAGTCTTATTTGGTTGACATGCAGTTAAAAAAGAGTCAAGAAATTATCAATTCTTGTGAAGTTCAATTTTAAAAGCTCTGTTCTTATATTTGCATGAGAGTAATGTGACAAATGACAATCTTTTCCTACATTCCTAAAGAATTTACACACAGCAGTATCTTTAATCTTCTTGTTTAGAAAAAAAAATTTATGCAAAAGACAGTAAGTATTAAGGCAGGAAAAAGACATGACATCCTAATGAGGAAAGACAGAATATCAAAAACTGGTATAAAAAATAGTTTATGTCTCAAGTAAAGCCTTGTCTTAAAATAGACATTTGGTTTTTTCCAGATTATTGAGGGTAAGCCTGTGCTTTCTTTTTCTATTTTGAGGCAAGATTTTCCATCTCAAATAAACTTGCCTAGGGACAGCTCTTCAAATTACTTCTCTCCCATTTGTTTTATCACTGCTAATACCAATTATGACACTATAGCCAAGAGAGCCAAAGGTTTTTCAGATAACAAGCTCCCAAACTGTTTAGTGCTTGATATTTTCAGTAAAGCACCTCTGAATTCACCTGAGAGCTTACATTAAATGAAAAGATTAAACCAGCTATTTTGCAAAAAATCAGCAGAGTTTATCAGACTTTGTTTGACTGTAAAATCATCCCACATTCCCAATAAAAACAAGAAACATAATTACGCCTTATTAAATGCTACGGCTAATGCAACATCAGACAGCTTCATGTTCTGTTTCATATTTCTCAAAAATAAAAGCACTTTTAAAGGAAGACAGGAGCAGGTCAGACCTGGGAAGACACTTCCAGAAGAAGCCTGAGCTGAATAAAATGACTACCACATGCAAATTAATATATGTCATATTGCTGGATAATGTTTTCATTCCCATAAATCCTCTGCTTCGTAATAGGAGTGAACTATGTCACGCAATGGTCCAACAGAGACTTTAGTTTTTCAGCATTTCTTTTGGCAAATCAAATTTCTTTATAAGGTCTGAAGAAGTGGCAAAACCAGCTGTTCTCTCCATGGAGCTTTAGGGGTCAATTTATGAGGGGTACAATGTATAAAAGCTTGCTTTTCATTACTCACTTTAATATGAAATAAAAAACATTAAGGAAAGCTGTAAAAACTATGCACGTTGAGTAAGCATATTAAAATTTATGAGAAAGGTTCCTAAACTGACATCAAACACATTTTTTTAATACAGATTCATGTTTATGCCACAGGCAGACATTACATAAATTAAACCTGGATGAAACTTTTGTTGCAGAACTTTTGTCCATTGGTTAAAAGAAAATTTCATAAGAAGCAACTCACAGCACCTCCTCTCTGGATGAGGATGCACATAGGTACACATAGACAAGAATCCTAATACAATCTACCCCCATGTACCTGAAGAGTAAATCTGACTGTTCAACAAAAATATCACTATGCAAATCTGGCCTAAGTGAAATCAGAACTGTGTACACTGCAGACAGCATCTCCTTGAGCCCAAATATTGGCATGCTCTGATGTTGCAGTCTCTGGTGAGACAGGAGACATGGTGAGATGGGTGAAAAGGGGGTCCAGTATGATGTCCTACACTAATGTTGTTACTTGGAACATTCCAATAAGCCACTTGACTTAAATTGAAGATGAACATTGCAATTAGCAACGTTAGTGACGACTTTAAACTGGCAAAGGAATGCTTTGGCCTAGGACATTTTAAAAAGAAAAAAAGCCAAGACTTACACATTCAAAATAACTGATGCAGATTCAGAAGTCACATCATTCCTTATTCCTTCATGGCACACAAGATACAGCTGATAAAGCCTGTGCTGGGTTTTCTTTCTGTGACAGGAGGCTGTGAGGCACATCACATTCCCTGTAGCGTGCATCCACTGGAGCATGTCACAGGAAAATGCCACTATTTGGGTCCCTTCTTACAGAGTGCACCTACTTCGACTACTTTTTCTACATGCTTTGGTTATAAGAAAAGGTGTAATCCTCTTGATAGGAGTTCAGTTGCCTCTGATCCAAGGTGTACTTTTGATATGGCACAGCTATATAATCTTGTCTCAGTCTCCTGAGAAAGTTGCCAAATGCTAAGCTGTGCGAAAGTAGCTAGAGTAGAACCATGTGTGCTAAGAGAGGTAAGGCAGATTGAAGCCAGAGACAAGATTATTGAGGTGGAGACAGTTAGCAGTTCAAAGGTTCAAGAGAAGAAACACTGGCACGAAGAGGTATAAAATACTAACGAAAATCAGGGAGTCTGAAGATGCCCCTTCATTCCCATTGACAGCTGTCCAGCAAAGACTCAAGGGTGGCATACAGGGGTGGTAAGAGTACCAACACTTAGTCTAGGAGCTTGCTAGTCCTAGCTGTCTGTTTTCTATTGTAATAGCCGATAAATAATTGCTTTTTGTGAATATCCTATTTGCAAAGTATCTCTGTGCATGGGAAAAGTTCCCTGAGCAAGCTCCTGAAATCCAGGAGTTACATAGGGTACCAGTCAATTTTGAGGGCTGCATAAACATTTATTTAGCCTATCCCCTTAAGGCTTCAGGCACATAAATGGAGAGGTGAAGCTGGGCAGATAAATCTGGAGTAAGTAGCTCTGTGACGGCTGAGAAGAAACAGGCAGGTGTTCCAAGTGTTTGCAGCAGCCGAGACTGACAGGCATGAGAAAATATGTTCCTGGTTTGCCCATCGTGGTAATGTTGCTCTAAGAAATATTTACCAAGGCAGTACCACTGGTAGGGTGGGGCCATATCTCTATGAAAGTCATGGGCTTTCAGTTATTTAAAACCAGAACCACTTGATTTGCCATGGACTAATCCATTTACTCATTCTTCACAGTCCTTTTTCTGTCGCTCCTTGCTTCACTTCACATGCAGGCACAAACACCCTAGCCAGAGGAAAAGGCAAAAGCCCTTTAAAAGCCCGATCTTCTGAGCAGCCTTCATTTGCTTTTGAGTGTAGTACACTTTGGTGCCTCTTGGGGCAATCCTAACAGCAGTACATTTTAAGCCAATTCAGATCATATATTAATAGTTAACATTAATCAGGTAATTTATACTAATTAGTCATATCAATAATAATAACAGTGTCAGTATACTATATTGTGACAATATGCAATACATAGTAATAAAGTTAGACCGTAGGATGTCCGATATGACAGGTTAAGATGTGTCCAGAGGCAGGAAGGAAAAAAGTGAGGGAAAAAAACAAGCTCTAAGACACATTTCCCCTCTCCTTGTCCTATATGCATGACAGAAGTATGACCACATGTTTACAGCTTTGCTAGAAATCAGACAAGATGACATGCAGTTAGCTACAGTATTAGCTAGGAGTGCATGCTCCCGTGAAATATTTTCTCTTTCAAAGAGTCACCGTGGCTTCAACGATCATACCATGTACTTTGGTGATGGTTGGTCTCATATATGTTCCTCCAGGCAGATGGATATTCCTCCAGACAGCAAGTTTGGCAGAAAGGTAAAAAGAAATGTCGTAAAAGGCATGGGTAACAGGCACCACATAGCTTGTACTTTTTGAGAGCTCTGCAGGCTCTGTCACTGCCTCCTTCTCCAGCTCTCTGTGTCAGAGATGCAGCTCAGACACTCCCGTTGTTGTTTGTTTCAGGTAAGTATTCTTCAGACTTTTCCCAACAAAAGACTCTTTTTATTACTGATAATTACTTTGTCAGATGAGGGCACATGTCTGCCTTTAAGTTCCACTCTCTGAAGTGGAAATTACCCCTTATTTTCAAAACAGCATGTTTTCCCAAATGCACCACTCATGTTTTATTTCACAAATTTATCATCAGAGAATAGGCAGGTTTGAAATTTACATCCAAACTGGAACAACCAATAGAAACCCACTGCTGCAAAAGAAAGGAGACAAAAGCTGCTTCATAATGTTTAGGGTGAGATTAATTTCCTATTGTCTGGGGAAGCGTAAGTCAGAACACCAGCAGGCTGGAATAAGTTTGAGTTCTATCAAGAAAAAGAATAATTTACATTGAACTGAACCGAATTTGTGCTGGTGTGTTTATTCCATCAATATTTTCCTTTTCATCTTTAAGTTCATTAAATGACTTTTTTCTTTGCTCAGATGAATATTAAAAATGACAGTTAGAAACCCCAGGAAATTATCCGTTATAGTCACAGATCAGTATACAAAAATGTCCAGCAAACTAATTGATCCAGAAAGCGTGAAAAGTCATCTTACAATACTTAGGGAAATACACTTATATGCAGGCCAGATTTTAAGGCATCATTAGTAACCTGCCCTTTACTTTTGTGAGAATCTGATGAAAATTCAGCTGTGTATCCAGGAAAACAACGTCCACACGGCAAAAGGAGCCAGGATCAGCCAACACATAGGAAGTGACGGGCACCTCTGGAGCTGGAAGATGTGGATTCCGTACCCATCACAGGCTAGAGGGTTCCTCTGCACACGCCATTCCTTCCCTTAATGATCTCCAATGCCCATTAGCGCAGTTAGTTTTATTACAAACTACATTAGTCTGATAACCGCTAGACTGCAGCTGCTATCAAAACGAGTTACATTCACTGTTGATAAGTTTTGAGCTGCGCTGGGCTCTGGCCCTTTGAGCAAAGGCAATATCATCCGTTAAGCCACACGTCGCATGGTGCCTTAAGAGCCTCAGCCTTTTGCCTTGCTAGCAGCGCTCTCTCTGAAGCTCTGTAGCTGGCTTTCTGCTGGCAGCTCTGCGCCTGGTCACCCAAGCTGCCGTGGCAGCCTTTCCCAGAGCGCCTGGGGCAGCACTTTCCCCTTGTTCCCACGCTGTGGGTCTTGCGCTGTTATCCTCCCAGCCCTGCACCTGCAAACCCAACAGCGTTGTTACGGTGGGTTCTCATGGGAAGTGACTGCCAACAGCGTGAGAATCACCCCTTCTTCCCCTCCCTTTTCCTACCCTGTGGTCAAAGCTTCTGGTTGACATTAGTGGACCCAAAAACATGCATGCCCCAAACTTAACAGCAAGTCAGTGTGCAGCCTCAGCAAAGCGTGCTCTCAGCTGCACCAGCAGCCTCATAGACAAGAGCAACCGGTGAGAAATGAGTCTTGACGAAAACTATGTTGTTACTGTGGAAAAAGCATTACAGGGTGAACCACATACTGCACTGGAGAAGAGACCCAGAGGAGGATGCTTGCCTGGAGCCCCCCCCATTGCTTCTCTTCCACTTTGTCTCTTTTCATTTTGATTTTTTGCTTAAAGGAACTATATGCCTTCAGCTACAGACCCTGCTAATAAGTCTCTGTGCCCGTGAACCTGTCTCAAAAACCTTTGTGCAATACATAGTTATACAGTCTTAATGAAAGAGCAAATAATCAATGTTTTTACAGGTAGGTACCTTGTGAGCTTAAGCAGATTGAAACAAAAGGGTGATCTCACTGAAGCCTTCCCGCTAAGGAGAAGCATATGAAAGCATTAAGGAGTTTTTGTATCACCCAACTGTAGGCACCAGCTGAAGTTCAGCCTTTCATTAACGGGAGACAGTAGGCATGTCTAAGAGGTGATCCACAGGGTGTACAGAGAGCACAACACAGGATGGAATAGCATGTCCTGTCACCTTCCTTGCAGCCAGCGGGAAGAGGGGGGCCTGGTTAGGTGCACTTCTTAATCCGTGTCAGCTACTAATGTTACTTTTCTGTGCTTCCCCCATGCGTCCTATTTCCATCTCACACACTTTCAATTTCTCACAAACACTTCCTTTAATTCACAGTTTATTCTCTGATTTTTTTGTAATGTCCATTGTAACTTTGTTAAGCATTCATTCTTTGGAAACATCTCTACTGCCTATTTCAAAAAGAGTTGTAGTATTGTTCCTTTACTTTGCACAGAAATGTTTGCACCACTTGCAAATGAAAGCAAGCTCAAAGCATACATAGTACACCATGCTTACATGGAGACTAAGAGGTCAAATTTTGTGTAAAGCAGGAGTAACCACAAGTTTTAAGAACCTGAGAAGCCTGTAAATTACTCTCAATTACACAGATCCTGTAAGAAGTATCAGTGTCAGAAGCTATTTCCATCAGGCAGCCAGTGAAACAGGAGAGGTAGCTGTACCAAGAATGGTACAAAGTAGTTCTACCATTGCAAATGTAGAGGATTTCTGTTCTTTCTGTCACCATCATGAGAATTGAGAATAACTGCATGAAATTAGACATAGCTTTTTAAGATATCAAATACCAGAAGAGCCTTTTGCTGATTCTAGCAATAACGGTCATTACTTTAACCTTATTTAGTGAAAAGAACTTGATTGTTGCAAAGCTTCAATAATGAGAGAAATCTTTTTCATACTCATATTCAAGCAAGACTGAAAATAATTTATTATCACATGAAAAATGAATCTTTCTTGATCTTATGCAATGGTTCCTAATCTTCATTGGCCCAAGGGCAACAATACCAAGCAACTGAGGTGCTGCAGGCACCTTGTTCTGACAGGCTTGTGAACCTGATCTGTTCACAAGAAAAACAAGTACAGGACCTCGAGCAACATCCCGAGGTCTTGCAGGCTACATGTTGCCAGCACCTACAGACAAGGATCCTCTGATTTGTATCAGATATTTACATCATACAAAATATACAAGTATGGCTATGTATTTATACAGATACAGCAACACAGAAAAGGAATGACAGGTTTTGAAAGTTACTGCTGTCCAGTTAATGATATTTCTGGTTATTTACTGGTACCAGTACTGGAGTATTTGATCCACAGTCTAATTAATCTTGAGCTTTCAGCCTGGAGAACACATTCTTCAGCAGTCAGTCACTTGTTAAGCTTCTGCTCTCAGCTGCACTGAAGAAAATTCACAACAGTGTTCCTGGTTTTAGTAGAGTAAATGTAGAAATATACCAGGGTATCTGAAAACAAAACACAATGTCAAATTTGCACACATTGCAGTTCGTATTATAAATGCCTCTCTGGCTTCTTGTGTTTTTAACAATGTAAATCTAGAATACCTCAACCAAACTCTGTTCCTTTCTTTCTAATACTTTAATCAACCTAATACATATCTGCACCTCTTTTTCTTTCATAAAATACATTTAAGAAGGAATCACATTATTATGAAGACTGTTCCTTGCAGGCTTTTAATTGCATTTTTTCTGCATTTTTCTCACTTCATCTGTGAACAACATAAATAGAGAGAGAGTCATTTCTAGCTAAGGTATAGGTTGAGAGTGGTAGAGAATTAGTCTCTTATGTTACTACCTATTTAATGGCCCTTCTTCAGAACACATCAAAAATACTAGTTCCTGGTGAACAAAAAAGTCTTCTGCAAGAATGATGTACTTCTCAAATCAGCTTTCTTATATAGCTGAGCACAAGCACTGTGGGATTCCACATATAGATGATAACCCTTTAGAATAAGGATGCTGCCTTAGGCAGTACCTGGAACCATCTTAACATTCATATTATGCTAGCTTGGACTGTTTGTTTTGTTTTGTTTTGTTTTGTTAGGCTGTCATTTTTTTTTGCACTACAAGCACTAAAATTCAGTGAAAATTTAACCACTATTTAAATATTTCTCAGTTTTATCCTTTTAACTTGTACAGGTTTTAAATACTCTAACGTGAAGTCCACAGGACGCAATTTGGTAGAGAAGCTGCTAATAGTCAATCACCAAGAAAATTATTTCCAAGTATTGTTTAAATTCCTAACAATTTGTCATTCCCATAGCAGCTAGTAAATCACTTATTTTCAGTTAATTTTAGAAAATTACAGTTTCAAAAGATTTCTGTGCCTATGATCTGGAGTTTTCACTCTTTTTAAAAGAAACTGAGTCAATTTAAGTCCCCCAAGAGAGCTGTGTTTCACTGTTACTGCCTAAAACACCTCCAGCATTTTGCATGAAAAAAGTCATGTGTGATATAGTTGAAGAGAACAGAATTAAATTTCTGATCCATTTTGTAAAGGCTGGTCATGAAATAGATATTTTCTACCCAAAAAAAAAAAATAATGCCCCAAAGCTTCCTCCCTCCTTTTTTGTGTAAAGTGTTGACATTTGGAGCTTTCATTTAGCTGTCTTACTCATTATTAATTGAAGAATTATGAAATGATAAATGGATAAACTAAGTTTTCTCCATAAGTTCCATCTCCCCCATTTCTCTTCAGCACTATGGTTCCTCACCCACCTACCAGCTCCTGCTGCCAGAAGTGAGGTTCTTCCACCTGTCCTTTTGACTGTCGTAGGGAGCAAGCTGGTGGACACGGGGCCAAGGCAGAACCATAAGCCTCATCACCCATAATCTGGGTGGTAATGGGCACAGATGCCACCAGCAGGGCTAGAACCTCTGTGGTAGACCTCTCATAACATAGTGGGGGGGGACCATACCTGATCATATCCTTAAGGTGGCAGCAATGTGATGAAAATCACCCTTCTGCCAGGGTCTCCACCAGGAGATCCTGCTGACAAGAACTGTATCTGTGCCAGCTGACATGTGCAGCAGCAAAGTGAGGTCAGTTGGTGCTGGTTTCTGGTTGTCTCAGGTGGTTATATCACCTCAAAGCCATCACAGGGCAGTGCTGCAGCTCCCTTCAAACTACTTACAGAGCACAGAGAGTTTGACAGCCAGAAAGCAGTACCAAGACTCAGGGCACTGGAAATTTTCAGCCTCCGTAGCTTACTGTCTGCACCCAGTACCTTTTAACCAGGCCTGTGGCTGATCCCAGTATGCCAGATTCTGCACATGCAAAGGATGGAAAGAAAAAGGAAGAAATTCATTGTTAGGTTTCTTTACCTTTGTTGAATTTATTCTAAGATGATCTGTCACTATTCTTCCTCAAAAAGTTGTTAAACTGTGAATTAGTGGTCATGTTAGTAGGTAGTCTGATCTCATCTGGAAATGGTGTACCAAATGCAGGGGACTTTGTACCTACCCTACCCACTCCTGACAAAAATAGAGGGAAAATACACTCCCCTTTAACATCCCTTTTTTATGACATGTGAATTGTTGCATTTGATATTCTGCTTTCAGCTCAAAGATTGCCCTCTTTAATCCATTTTGAGCTCATAGATTAATGTTCGCCCTAACATTTTACAAAATGTGGAGGTGATGAAACAGAAGTTGAATTTGCTTTGTATCATAAGCCACTGCTAATTGAAGGTTACTTCTAAGGTAGTAAAGTCTTCCAGTTGTATCTTCAGTTATGTGGAGCCTAAACATTTAAATTACAACTATAAAAGACTTGAGCACTCCTAGAGCTCAAATATTTCAGAACATTCCATAATTTTTTTTAAAATAACAGTCTTGCCTATATTAAATTATCTCCAGTCCTTTTCCAGAACTAACTGCATCTCAGATTTTGTCTCTGCTTGCTTCTTGTATGTCTGTTTTTAAATTCTATCTCCTACATGCTAATCTACTATAATTTATTAAAAACTCTCATCATATTAATTAAATAGTGTTGTGACCAAAAGCATAATCAGTTATAACAACACTTGTTGAATGTTAAGGGAATTGCTTCAATAAAAGCCATTCTGACATGTTGTACTTAATAGCTTTTAAAAAATGCGGTTTCCTTCCTTTGCAATGGCTATTAGAATTTTTATTTTGCAGTCAACAATATTAACCTAAATATTTTACTGTTTTTCTATTATATTGCTCTGTTACGTGCTTTTACAGGTAGCTCGCTCTTGTCCAGCCATTTCGCCTAACCCACCTGAGAACAAGATCAAAGACAATTCGAGTCAATTTTTGTTTATGGGTGGCATCGCTTATTCTGATGTTCTCTGCGTGGGTCTACTCAAAAGTAATAAAGTTCAAAGATGGTTTGGAAGGTTACGCTTTTGATCTAACCTCACCTGATGATGTTCTCTGGTAAGCTTTCAAAGCTTGGGGGATCATCATGTCTTCAGCTGGTGTTGAGGATACGACCCATTTTGTCTTTGACATCCCTGACAGGCTGACCGATGGATGGACAGATGGATGGATGGATGAAACAGAACTAAAGGCTGAAGCTGAGCCTTGTATCATTCAAAACACTGCATCTCAGATTGTAGCGGTAATAGAGAGGCAGCCCCAGAAAGATCCAGTTCAGCAAGACAGCTCCCACATAACAAAGGTAACAGTGAAGGACTTCTGGTTCTCCTTACCTTCTCTTGCTGCATTTAGGTAACTGTTGTTCACAAATAGGATCTCATTGCCCTTTCTGACCTCACAGACTGTCATGTTTGGAAGATACAGATCACAGAAGAGACTAAACTCTCCTCAAATTGCATACATGACTTTCCAGTATCTCATGGCAAAGCAGATTCCTGCCTATTTGTTGAATTCAAGCTAGCTTGTTGATCGATGACTAGCAAGGGACGTAAAAGAAAATTTTTAAAACCTTACATAACAGAGAGAACATTTTCGCTGATACTGGGTGTTTTTATATTAGCATGTTCGTTTGGATAAGGAAGGTATTTTTGGAGTGAGTATCCCAGTTGTCTCTAATTACCACACTTGAGGTCACATTATTCAGCAGTCTCAGAGCACATGATCTGTATTATTTTTCAGGTGAAATCAGATTGGAAAAAGTGCTCTGGGCACTCAGTGAATGGACTCCAACCACTGTTGTGCACTCAGTCCTCAATCCACAGGATCCAATTAGAGAAAATTCAAAGTTAAACCCCCTAACATGATTATAACATGTCATGTCCTAAGCACCAAGTACTTCACTCTACAGATTTTCACTACTCATTTGTACTACTTGTTAATGTAAACAAAGCCTAAAATACTGTATTTGAGTCCTTTTTGTTCCAGCCTCCCTTCCCCCTCCCCCCCTCCAAATGAACTGCAACCAGATTTTTAATGGTATTAATTCTAACTCCGGAGCACCAGAAAAAGACAAAAAATGTGTAACAGTACAGAAGTTAAATATTTTAATGTCAGCAAAGCTTGATTAAATTCACTGCTGAAGTCTTAAGATATTAGTAAAAACAGTCCCTGAAATATGACTATTTTCAAGAACTCGTGAAGGACATGAGACCCCCAATAGCCTGAAAAAAATCAGAGAAAATAGGAGAAAAACAGGGTTGAAAGGATTTCAGGAATTCATTCTAGTCCATCCTGTCTCAGATGGCATGACCAGTTGTCAGAGGCTTGTTTAGTTCCACATTAGAGGTTTTAACACAGGAAAGTATGAAGACAAGCAAAAGGAGACTCTGTTAGACAGAGTAAAAAAACATGAACTTCAATAACCAGAAAGTTTAACAAATTATTAAGCTCTCAATCTGTAAAGTGATAAGAAAAACTCTATGTCTATTTGTCAGGAACAAATTATAACTTAACAACGTAATTTCCTTCTTTGATGGAAGTTGTCCACTTGATAAAGAATAAATAGAAACAAAATAACTTGAATTGTAACAAAATACCTGCAAACCAACTAAGAAAGATGGTGTAGATTAGATTACACTAATGATGCAAGAATGGTTGAAAAAACTGCTCAGAAGGTAGTCATCACTGTTCTACTATCAGACTAGCAAAATATCAGGGGACTAAGCAGACTGTGTCCTGCATAAACGCTTGCAGGAATTTTCACTAATTATATAGGTGCTGGAAGAAGCACACACACAGAGAATTTGGAAAGCTGAGCGGTATAATTTGTAGTTATCTTCTTGTAGTCAACGATATTCCTAGAAGTGCTGAACACAGACTTTAATACTTAAAAGTACTTGCAGTTCTAGGTACTTGCTGTTACCTAAAACAGGCTCCATGTATCTCTAGTCAAGAATTGCAAATCAGAGACCACTTTATGAAACACGTCACTTCTTATATTTTTTTACACTTATGAGATGATCTTTGTGTAATCACCTTGCTTGTTCTTTTTGCATTTTGTTGTACAGGCATATGTTTTATCTTACTATAACAACTTTCTTTTTTCCTTTACCACTGATATTTATTTGCTATATTTTAATTTTATGTTACACGTGGAAGATGTATCAGCAAAACAAGAAAGCAGGAAAGTAAAGTATTATTCATGCTTCTTCCTATTTCACATGCTCTGCTCAGACTTGTAAAGGTTTTACGTGTAACAGGCCAAAAGGAACAGTGCCAGGTCTGGTACCAGTCGCCATGCCCCAAGGAGCTGCAGGTTGGGTGCCTCCAGGCTGCATTGCCCCTCCTGTGGGAAGGGGACTCCAGGCCCCACAAGGATCCCTAGCCACTGTTCACAGCCTCGGGAAGTCTCGGCAATAAAAGAAAATTGACACATGAAACAGATGAAATACAATTTCCCAGTTTCCATGACAGCAGCTCCTCGTCAGCATGTTTTAGTTCTAGGACTACGCGCTTTGGATTTCAGCTTGTACCAATTTTCTGTGAAAAAGGAAATTGATTTCCATTTTAGTGGGGTTTTTAATTCCTCAGGCAGGAGGATCATTTGCTTCTTTGCTCTAAGTCTCCTTTAAGCTCATAATAGTCATGTTTTAACTGGATATTTCTGTTCCAGTTGTTAGCAAAAAAAATGTAGTCACAGATGAAAAGGGTTGCAAAGCTATATAGCTCTCATGCTGAAAAAGAGTAAGCATTTTTAATGAAAATGAGTCTCAATATTTCATCCAATATACATAAACAATTCTCAGTGGCTCCCGTATGTGTGTGGCACAGGATCTAATTCAGCCTAAGCAGAAGAAACAATAATGTGCAAACAGCAAAAAAATGAAGTTGTTGAGAGCTGGCCTTTGCTTGCACTGTAGGTGAATTTGGTCTCAGACAACTGCCATTCATTAGTACACTCAATCCGCACCATCATTTTACCACCTTGACTTTCCATACTAGGGATCCTTCTTTGTTTTGCAGTTACACCACCAGTATCGTCAGGCAAAGAGTCATGAGGCTCACTAAGATGGTGCTTGCTCTGGTCAGTGTGTCTGTGGTAAGTGCTGCCCCATTCCATGTGATCCAGCTCATGAATCTTCAAGTTTCTCAGCCGTGAGCTACTACGTCTCCATCTGTCTCAGCTACACCAGCAGCAACAGTAATCCCTTTCTCTACATCCTGCCTACTGGGAACTTCCAGAAGTGTCTCCGGCGGTGCACAAAGGTGGAAGTCAGGATGGCAGAACAGGATGTCAGCATCATCGAAAACATCCTCAAGTCAAGTTTTTGAAAGGAAGGTCCTCTCCCAAGAAAAATGCATTATCTATGTGTAGATTTTATTGGTTGCAATAGATGGGCCTGGGTTCACTTCCTTCGTGAAAGTGTAACTCAGAAGTGGCTTTGTTGCTGGAATTACATCAGTGTCAAGCTGATGTAAGAAGAGGACCTACACCACTGTTTGAAAGGTTAGAGCTCCTAGAGGAGGGATTCACTGCAAAAATATTCTTCATTACTGTGCCATTGCCTTCTTTTATGATAGTTTGTACATAGATGAACCAAATGTATGGAGACAAAAGTGGATTTTAAAAAACTGTAGTCCTCTGGTAGTAAGAAGATAGAATGACTGTGGCAGGCATTTGGGATCTGACACTGTGTGTGAAGTCATGGAAACTGTAAGTTAATGACCGAAAGAGACTTAGTTACTGATGACTTAGAAGGGAGTAACTATTGATTTTTATCCTATCTACAGCTGTTTCATCTGGCACTCACTTCTGCAGCTGTTAAAGTCAGGGGAGAGACAAAAAAGGCCCTTTTGGAGGAAAACTACTTTTGAATTAACCTTTGTACATATTTTTGCAAAGAAAGAAGTGAATTCACAGTGTGCATCATTGGAAATTATTAAACCTAAGTTTTGAAAAGAACTGTGTTTCAGGGATATGTCTTTGCTTCTCTTTTCTCAAAATCCCTGCTTCCAAGACAGCCCTGAGAAGGGTCTTCAGTTAGTTCTGAAAGAGCTCAGTGCTGGTCTCACTATGAGTGCCGAGAGGAACTTGGTGCTTGCCCAGGATGCACTCTCACTCATTTTAAAAGGGGCAGAAGAATGCCTGCTCGTTGTCAACACTTAATCTACAAGATTTCTAGTAGTAGGATGTAATCAAGCAATATTATTAGGACCTTGCTAGCTAATACAGAAAACCAGTGAAATAAAATATCTGTTGAAAAATCTAATGTTCTTGAGAGATGTTCACAGTTTTGGTGTTCACCATGCTGTGGGTTTATCTGCATCATGTTCCTGTCTCAGACCACTTTCTCATATCTCAAGACTTCACTTATCACTTTATTGCATGAAGATAACATTTCACTAGGACCAGAGGTTTTATGGCTACAGTATTCTTGTTATTCAGAGACCTGATGAATCTGAAACACTTAGGATACACCTCTTCACATATGCGTTTATCTATCTCCCGTCTTGTTGTCCCATCCCAAATGGACCTTTTATTCATTTATTTGCAGCACTGTGGAGGTCACGCTTTGTGATCCCACTCTGTGATATGCCAACCCACCTTAGGATCCATGACACAGGCAAGAATCAGAGGAAGGCTGGGCTGCACATTCCCAAAGTGGATTGAGGTACTGCCCTGTCTTCACATGGCATCTGCAGTCTCATAGGGTCTCACACATACAGAAAAAGGAGTTTAAGGGGTTTGAAATCACTGTTCATAGTGTAAAGCCATAGCTTTATATAGAAAAAGCATCATAAAACATTTGTGATGGTGTTATTGTAACCATAGTAGTCTAAGGGAATACTCAAGGTAAACTTTATGAGTGGAGGAAATATCGTCATTAAACCCTACAGGATAGCTGCAAAATTGTAAGATTACAGTATGTAAGGGTTTGTTTGAAAAGGTTGTCTGCTTTTCCCAGCTGTATGAATTAGTCTATTAAAAGTCTTATCTCTACCTACAGGCCTTGTCATTAACAAGAAATAAATAAACTAATTAATTAACAGTCTCCACACAAGGTGCCTTACCAAGTATTACCAAAATATGGCCCTGCTAAGTGCAAGTTTGTTAGCTCGCTGTTCCAGTCTGTTCCTTGCATGTGTCACCTTGCCTTCTGAGTTACAACTATGACTTTACAGCTTTCAGCTCTTTTTCTTCTTTTTTTCCTTTTTTTTTCCCCTTGCCTGGCCTTTTGAATCAAAGCAGATCACTAGATCTGAGTTCTCCCCCCAAAGGAGATTTTTCTCAAACTTGTTTACCTGTTCAGTAAGTTACTTCAGTTATTCAGTAGCTCGGGATACAATATTAACACTTATAACAATGATAAAATAGGTTTTTTTAAAAACCTTGGTGTTCTTATCTTTTGCTTGTCACACCTCCACTCTTAAAGCCTCTATGCTTCTGAGGTCATAGCAGTGAAACAGAACCACAGAAACACAACTTCATAAAATGATCCTAACAACAGCAAGGTCAACAGGACATTGAATGTCCTCTTGTGTGGGACACTAATAAAATAGTTTAAAGTTCAGCGTTTTTCTCACCTTCTCCATATTGCTTTAATTCTCTGTATCTGAAAAGAAAATGGATGTATTTCAAAGACATTTGTGTAAATATTCAAGCTTTTTATTTACTAGTTACTAAATTCTTTATGTTAATGAAAGTCCATAAAGGAATATGATAGAAATAATTCTTTTTCTTTAATGTTTTGGAGCATCTGATCTTGATCATGTTGTTTCCCACACAACTAGAATAAGCAGTTCATTGGAAAATAAAAACAGTCTATAGATGTGGGGAAAAAAAGGAAGATATTGAAATCTACTGAATTTTAAATAGCTCTAAAAGCTGAAAAGTAGGTGATTTATCAATATGTCTTTCAGTGAAAATAGTACTGATGAAGAAAATCTGAATCTGAAGGAAGAATGCTGTTGTGTGTCAAGGGAAAAAACACAGAAGGCCACGTAAAGGTGAAGTATTGCTGGAATCAAACTGGAACATTGAGTCCATTCCCTGCTGGTGATATGTATTTTCTGTGTAGTTTTGCTGCTGCATCGTCACATATAACTATAAGCTACACAAAAACTATAATTTCAAAAAGTTTCTTTCAAGATACTTACTTGCAGTCTGGTGAGTAATATTTGTGTACAGACAAGGGGTACACTCATACCTTCAGATAATTTTTTTTATTATTTATTTTGCATGTAACACTTGTTTAAAATGCAGCATTTTTGATTGGGACTCTTAACATTGTGCTGCAACCACCATCCAGTTCAGTATTTCAAGTTTTTATTGTATTTGAACTTGCAGTAATAGGTTGAGGGGGAAAATATTCAGTCATTAAATCAGATCGTTCCAGCGGAGAGTTTCCAAACCATCAGGAAGCCAGCCCTGACTATACTCCAGGGCACTGTGGACCTGAAACTGCTTCCAGAAAATTAAATGTCAAAGCTTTGGGATTTAATAACGTATCACCTGTTACATACATTGTGATGACTACTATAATCCCATCATCCAGTCTAAAACACTGCCTGCATGAGCAAACTGGATGCCTAAGTGAAATTGGATAGCTTAGGAGTTGGTAATGGTATGATATATGCAGCATTCCCCATTCAGTAAAAGCATTTAACAGACTTAGTGCATTTTAAGCATGTACATAGTCTCACAGAAGCCAATGTAGGCATGTGACTATGTGATTTGCCACACTGGGGCCCAAACCTTCTCTCCAAATGCCACTACCATCTGGAGATGAATTTACAGGGCATACTCAACTTAAAGGTACGTGCAGAGATAGAAGAGAGAGAGAGGGTGTCTGTGCGCTGTTCCTAGCAGGTATGAACAGGAGGGATATAAGGGTTAGCATGCTAGTATTTTGTTTGCGTCATTTGTACTGAAAAGTAAAAAATACTAAAATCCTTAGTAAAAGTATTTTAATAAGGTCTTTAAGACAAAAGTAATGGTTTCTTCCTTTTATCATAAGTATTTCTGACATTTTTGTTCAATGAGGTTTTCATTTTAAAGAATTCTTTCCACATGGGATTTGTATAACAATGTCTCTGCACTTCCTTGTTTTCTTGAGCAGTGCAACAAACTCTGCTGGGGGATATTCTCAGTGGTTAATAAATCACGTTACAAACTGTGTATTGATGTCCTTTACCTTTCCATGGACACAGTCATTTCAGAAAAATAGATCTTTGTATATTGCAAATATTGTCTGTTCTAAATCTACTGTACTTGCAGCTCTGATTCAGCAAGATACTTATGCACCTGCATCTGCCTATTCAGTTCATCTGGATTTAGGAGTATGTTTGAATATTTTGACAGGCCTATCTTCAGGTCTCCTGTAGAGAAATGAGAATACCAGAGCTATTTCCCTAGCTCTTTGTAAATCACTCCTTGAAGACGATGAAACTTTATCTTGGCTTTCTGCTATGATGTACTGCTTTGTCTCCTGTGTGGTTTGAGATGTGGAGGGGCTTTGGCTAGCTTTGGAGCCACATGCTAAGAGGGAAGAGTGAGGACACTTAAACCTGCACCCGTCACTTCAGCAAATTAGTTGGATAAAGCTGAAATTTGAGCAAAGATGCACCTCACCAGATTTCAAGCCATTTGTCTGACTTAAGATGTGGGATCAAAATAGAAGTCTTGTGTGTGAGCGTGGATTTCCTAATTCCTTCATGTGCAAACACCTCAGAGAAAGATAATTTTGAAACAGGGCCCACTGTCAAGAAGTTAAAAGCAATGTCACTGAGGGGTAGGGAGAGGAGCACAAGTGAGGACCAGCAGTACAAAGCGTCCCAGGCAGACAGCCCTTCCCAGAGCTTCTTCCAGCTGCTGAGGGCTGGCGAAGGGTTTCTGGGCTGGGAACACGGGGGTGGGCAGAAGCGTCGGCATTTGGGAGGGCTGGGCAGGGAAGGAGCTGGGGGCTGGCACCCGTCCCTGGGCTCTGGAAAGGGAGCAGAGAGAAATGCCTTCGCATCCAGTTCAGCCCTCTCCTTTTTAGCTTCAGCCCCCCAAATTCATCTCCCTCTCCCTTTCTGTGATTCAGAAATCATGGCAAAGGACAGGAGAGAGCAAAAAAGACAAGGAGGAAAAGGCAATTCTTCAGTATTTGAAGAATCAGAACATGGGCTTCTTGAAAGCATTCTCATTAAGGAAGAGCGAAAATACAGAGAGAAAATAATTAATAACAAATGCATTCATTTAAACTTGAGGAGGATTTTTTTCCATTTTTTTCATTAGTGGTGCTTTCAACTGCTGCCATTCATTAGACCAGCAGCAAAAGAGAACAAAAGTAACTTGAATAGTCTCATAATCTGCTCTATTTAAATAAATTGGGGTAAAGTCTCACCAAAAAAAAAAAGAAAAATTAAATTAAATCCTTGCTTTTAGCTGGAGAAAGAACTAACAGTTGCATTCCTGGGACATAACCCATTTTCTCTAAAATTTATATGTATAGTCTAAAAATTCAGTAAGCATTAGTGGCATAAAGAAAATTGAGAGGAGGGGGCGGGTCTGGCTTTTTCAGCACTGCTTTCTACACTTTCTGATTTGTGTGGATGAAAAAAAAAGCAGTTTAACTACTGAAATAGTGATATACCTGCTTTGGAAGTAGAGCTATACAAGCAGAAAGAGAAATGTATTTACTTTTTTCCCATGATATCTTGTTCAGCATTCTGCTGTACAAGAAACCTGTAAGGATTTGGACTTTAAGGCCTAATCCTTATAAAGCTACAACTACATCAATGAAATATTTAACCTTGCATTTTTTCCATCTGATTTTAGAGGGGAAAAAAAATAATTGCTGAATTATAATCAGAGATTTTAAAAAATGTACGCACTGCTTGGCATTTCCTCACACGTCCTTGTGAACACCACATTGCCTGTACTTTGACTTGTACTACAAGTAGAGAGAAGTAACTGGACTAACCTGAGTACCAGCTCTAGTCCAGCTGTAGCAGCATGGACTGCGCTAACTGGACATATTTACTGTGCCTTTTGGCCCTCTGCACTACTTTAACAACCAGCTCTCTGACAGAGCATATTGGGCAAAATTCATATGATTTTTCTATTCTAGCAGGAACTCCTCCTTTTCTCTGTGTTTTTACAGCATAGGGTAACTTTGTGAATTTACCGAAGTACTTCCAGCACAACGCACAGATGAAAATATCCTTGTAACCCTTTTTCTAAGTTTCAATATTTCATTAGTGAATTCTGAAATACGAGCTTTTTTAAATAAATCACTGTGCTAGTACATTTAATTCACCTTTAGTAAGATAACTAGCCACTCGTCAGAGCTGCATCTAAGTAAACAGAAAAGCAGCACAATACATTTTTAGAAATTCTTTGCAGATGTAGGTGTTGTGAGTTTAGCCCCCAGTTTATGCATCTTAAGGGAGATTGTTACAAGTTTCTGGGCATTTATCTTTTGCAGTGGAGAATCCTTCACACGACCAAAGCTCACAGTGCACCCCCCACTCCAAGTTATGAGTCATTTTCTCCAAAAATCAACATGAATCAAAAATTAATTAAAAATTAATTAAAAATCAACATTTCAAAAACTAGAGTATTTTCAGTGAGTCAGCTCAAAACTCCAATAAGTGAAAAGTTCCTGTAGCTTGAAGAACTGTTCTGTTTTACTAGAACTGGTTCCAAAAATTTTGATAATTATTTTCTGTTGAAAAATACAATCTGTTTCTTGGAAAAGAAACAAGTTGTAATGAAATTTGCTGTGAGCACAAGCTGCAAGCAACAATAACGAACAGTGTGGTGACAAGCACTCAGTAAGTCAGTCTGTGAAAACGCTTGGTGCAATCCCAGTCTTCAAGCAGGTAGAAGATCTGTTGTGATGGGCTCAAGTGATTGGGAGTCTGCCTCTTCTCCTTTATGTTTAAACACTATTTAAACACCTAATTTCACCCACAGAGATCTGAATTTGTAAACCAATGCCTACGATTCCCCTGGGGATATGGGAAAACCATCCTTAGCTTGTGACCACCATTACACAGCAGAGTTGAACCAGGCTGTCATCCCCCATAAAAGGGTGACTAAATGAACAATAATGAGTGCAAGTATGTAGCTTATTTGCAACTGCAGCTCAACAATATTTTATGAATAACCTGATATAATACCTGGCCATAAGTCAGTTCATACTGTATTGCATGAATGATCCTATTTACATTAAAAGATCTATTCAAACTACTACTCAAAGTCAGTAACACTGGGAAATAATTGTTTGCTCCTATCACTATTACTAGTACAGAAAAGCAGCACTGCATTTTGAATGAAGCCACCACTTATTTCATGCCTCACCAACATGTAATTTAACATACTATAGTAGAAGATTTGTGGTGAAATGGGCAATAAGGTTTTGTCATCCTTCTGCTAACATTTAAGAGCTAAGGAGGGAAAAATCTATCTCTGGGGCAATTCATATGATTTATTGTAGACATCTGTATTAGAATGAGATGAATCATACCCATTTACTGTTCTTCCACTGATCATAAAAAGAGTCTAAGGGGCCCATTCAGATTAGACACATGCATCACAAATGCAGCACTTGATTAGATGAATCACACCCAATATGTCTATTTATGAGTAAAACATGTATGGACTACCCGTATGTACTAAATATTATGCCATTTACTGCACATTTAGTGTTCAGATGCTATCTTGATGACACTGAAAACAGAATAGAATACAATAGAAAACAATTTATACTAAATATACAGTTATGATCATACAATGGCTATGGTGATTCAATGTTTTTTCAAGCAAATTTTTGGGTCCTGAAAAAATATAGTTAACAAAACAAAAACTGACTTATTATCTGTTTGAAACACTTGATCCTTGAAGGCTGGGATTGGAACTAAGCTTGGGAAAGCAGATCTTGTAATATTGCATGTCATTTTGTGAAATGCATTTCCGCATGCACATAAAAAAGATGAAGTAAATAGCTCTGAAGAGTCTACCCAATACAAAATCCAGTGGTTCAAATGAACTTCTGTACTGTCTAGCATAAGATAATTGTTTTTAACTGAGAAAATGGATTGAATGAAATGCAAATTTAGGAAGTACATTTAAAATCTTTCGTATATTATTAGATGCTTGGATGAAGTTAGGTGCGTGTAAGTGTAACAGAAGAAAAGGCGCATGTCAGTCCTTTTCACCTGGACACCTAGAAATAGGCAGGCACTTTTTAATTGGTTATCTAAGTAAAAATAGCTTGATTTTTAAGAGCTGATGTTTTACACTAGTGTATATTATTATTTATGATGATCTCTAAGAGACTCTGCTGTGGTTCAGGACCTACTCAAAACAAACAAACAAAAAAAAGAGCTAGCTATGCATAGACTAAGAAATACATGATTAATGAAAAATATTAGACCACATGGTAAGCAGTAGTTTCAGCACCACAGCTCACCTGAAAATCAATCCACATTTTCTGGAGGTCCGTTGTTAGGCACACTGAGCCTGTGAAGGTCAGACACTTCTTGCCTTTGCCTCCTCCCCATTGCATGATCACAGCAATGAATATGAGAAAAGATATTCTTGCCTCTGCCTGGCCAATAAAAATATCTTGAGTTAAAGGACCAGTGCAGCATATTAGCCTTACATGTATCACATTGAACACTGAAATGTTTATTTGGTTGGCAAAAATCTACCATCACTTCCCTGCAGCTCTTTGAGAGAAAATACAAGAATATCTTGGCCTCTTCCCAGGATCCAGCATTAGGTTTAATGATTGCTAGATTGGAGCGGGGGGGGTGGTGTCAACTGGAGGAGGTCATTTTAAGGGGCAGATGACTATTTAGGGTCCCTTCTCATGACTGCAGTGGTGGCAATGACAGTGGTTTCTCTGAGGCTGTGTTCCTGACAGCCAAGGTAAGGAGAAGGCTTGCCCTCCCTCCCTCCATCTTCCACCCAGGCTCTCTACAGAAAGTGCAAAGTGCCTTCTGCAGCCAAAATCAATGCTGCAACTGCTTGTCCATTCTGCTACCCCACAGCTGTTCCCCTTTTCCTGTGTGGTGTAAACCAAAATGCTCTGGTCTTGGTCTTCCAAAGTACTGAACTTTCTGGGACACTTTGAAAAAAAGAATTTAAGCATATGCTTAGTGTTACACATATGACTTCAGTGGAGCTGCTCAATGTGCTTCAGAGCCCGCAGGTTCTGCAGGGTTCTCTCCTTTGGCGGGTGGTGCTGGTCAGGCACAGCACCTAGACTTCTGCGAAGGGAGCTGAGCAGTTTGTACCGCAGGGCTAATGAGGTGCAGCTTTACAGATTTATGAGGTAAAACAAATTACCCAAAGAAAGACACTTTAAAAACGTAATTTGTGCTAATATATGCAACCAGTTGAAAAGTGTAAGCTGGTGAAGTGAAAAGAAATCCTAATGCTAATTCAGACCTTATGAAAAGCAAACTCTGTTCAGTGGCAGATGGAACAAGTGTTGGCAGAATAAGAACTAATCTGCACTGTGGAGGATCAGAAGACTTACCTCAGTGTTCCTAAAAAATATGGGGAAAGTAAATATTGGAAAAGACTGGTAATGATTTCAATGACTGAAATGAGCATTTGGATTTGAGCAGATTGTTGTCTAAACCTGTAAGATATTTAAAAGCAAAAGAATATTTATCGGCAGTGGGATATGCAGTATATAGAAAAACCTCATTCAGACTTCCTTGTGCATCTTAAGCTTCAAGGGACAACTGTCTTGGAGCTGCAAAGAATGCTGCACATTGGATCATACACCGTTACATTTCATCAAACTTAATGACCAGTCACTGAACAACTGGTCAGGTCTGGGGTTTCCTTCTGCTGTCAGAATGCCCTGGCAAAGCTCACCAGATGAAAGTGTAGGTCATTATGCACTTGTCCTTTTTAACTGCCGCATTCTGCCATATCCATTTTCTGCCATAACCATTTTTTTGTTATGTCCATTTGGTATCATGCTTTGTGAGTTTCCTGAAATCTATAGCCAAATCTACAGAACAGGATTGTCATAAATCAGTTAGATGTGAATATTTCAACTTGACATTTGATGATAAATGGCCAGGGCATCCTTTCTCTGTAAAACTGCAAGTCTGGAACAAAGATAATTTGTGTAATTTGAACCCAGGAAAATTGTTCCTGCACCCTCACCATTCAGCCTGGACAAATCTTTTACCTTAGAAAAATTCCATGAGATGCTGAAAAAAAAGGAGGTAAAGACAATTAAAGCATGCCCAAGTTTGCAGGGGCAGATTAGCCCCATCTTTTTAAGAGTAAAGACTTCTGACACCCTGAACCAGGTGTTGTACATGACTGCCGAGGACATCACTGCACAGCTTGACAAGCTGGCCTACTGATAGCACTAAGCTGACAAAAACCCCACATGGACATGATTTGCAGCAGTAAAAAGGTCTTTCTGCCTTCCTGGGTTATGCTGTTTGGAGTGACTGTTAGCTGTACTGGAAAATGAGTCAATTTTCCTGTAAAAGCCACAGTCCTATTAAGGAGCCTTGCTATCAAGACAACACTGTGACACACCAGTCATGTACTTATGAATGAAAGACAGGTCTTAACTCGTTCAAAGTATTCACCTCCAGTCCAGAACAACTAGTATGTCAAAATATGATCATTAAGGTGAGAAAGAGAGGATTGATTCATGAATGAGGTATCATTTACAAACAGGAAAACAGTCTTGTTTTAGGAAGACTTAGGTTGTTCAAGCAAGCAAAAGCAGCTCTGAGAGCAGGGCATGCAGAAGTGGGGGCAGGGACGGGGGCTGGCCAGGCATCGGCACTGAGACTTTAGCGTTGGACTTCCAACAGGCGAGGAGAAAGGAAAGGAGCCACCTGCCACATGGACAGCCAAGACCATGTGCAGCAGCTTTCCAGAGGCTGTTTCTTCACAGATGTCTTGGGAACCAACAGCTCTATTAATAGCCCAAACCATCTCCATCAATGTCCTGAGTAAGAGCTGCAGGGTTTAGATCATAATATCCAAGTCCAAACTGGGTATTGAAGATAGTTATTCAGTTTTCAAAGGTTTATTGCAGCTCCCACTTCTTTAACAAAATTTGATCTGCTGGACTGTCATTGCTCAATTTAAATTTATCACTGTTCAGCACTGGAAACCTGAATTTGAGATCTGCACTGCAGTGTCATCTTCAAAACTAAACAATCTGTATTTATAAAAAGTATATGAGATATCGTTATGAATCTAAGGGGAAAAGTTTCTTATTTTCCCAGTGCTCTGAGCCGTGTTCAGGGTAAATCTAAATTCCCAGTCCCTGGAGCCACACTTTGTGAGATATCAGTGGGATACTGGGGACAAGATACCACTTCACTAAATATTATGCTGTCAGAGTGGAGAGAGATTTACTTCAGAGCAATTTGATGAGTGTACAAAACTAATTGGCTTTTGCCAATTAATTTATACTATTATTAATTCTCTGCATTGCATGGATTCAGAGCTTTTTCAGTACAAAATGAAGAAAACACAGGGAAGAGGTTGGATTCCTAAATTTAAAACCAGAATGGACCATTAGACTGGTTTTTTAATTGCTTCCAGTTACTTCTGTACCTTGTGTTTGACAAAATGTAAGTTATGTTCAACTAAAGCATTTTCCAAATGCTTTTCATGTGTAGATATCAAGACATGGAAAATACACTGCCTCTGTAGACTGTCCAATCAATGGTCACCTTCAGTATCAAAAATGTGTATCAAATCCATCATTTGCATGTATCTGATTCCAGATTTTGGCAGTTGATCTTTGTCACCTTTCTATGACACTGCCAGTATCCTTTAACAGGTATATTCTGTCTATGAGGGTATTTACAAATTTAATCAAGTCACTTCTTCATATGCTGCTTGAATAACCTAAAGGGAAAGAGCTCTTTAACACTCTCACTGCAAAGAGCTTCTTCCATCATTCAATAATTTTATGATTTTTTTCCCGCATTTTCTTAATTTATTTTTCAACATTTTTGTAAAAACATGGAGCTGAGAGCACTAATCCAAGATTAGATATAGGGAGACCTAATGTAGGATTTAGGCAGAATATAGTCATTTACCCTCAAAAGTGTCATCTTGAAAATGCACACTCAGTTTCTATCAGAATCAGGGTGTGCCTGATCACAATAAACACCTTTGGTTTTTACACTAAGTTCCCACACTCCTAAAATCACGTGCTCAGAAGTACTCTATGCTTAAGGACAAGGACCCTGGCTCTTGTCCAACCAGCATGAGTATCTTCAGGCATATTTCTGTGTATAATATCCAAGGATGTAATTTTGGAAACATTCAAGGGCTTTTGCATAATATTTATCAGTGAACGTTCTCTCCCATTAAAATACTGACATTATTACTCATTAGCACACTCTTAGAGGTGCTAACCTGCTAGGAAGTGGAAAACATGGTCTTTCTGTCTGAGGGAACTTGAGCTATAGCTTCCCCTTCCCAGACTGTGCCTTAGCTCCCAGAGGGATTTAATTTTCTTTGAATTTCCCTTGAAGGACATTCCATTGACAGGAATACATGGGTCACCACCAGCACTCCAGGAGAGTGCCCTAAACTTCCCTGGGGTGATGGGGCACCAGGCAAGTTCTGCACTGCTCAGCTTGCTTAGGAGTCAAGCACTTCTGGGCATGCACAGGAGACACACCTGGAAACTTCCATGTGAAAAAAGGAGATGAGGAAGCGGCTGACTCCATCACTCCTACTGAAGATCTTCCATTTGCATGGAACACTTAAAGCTGCCCTCGGCCAAAGATAAATGTGTGGCCAGGTTTAGGGACCTGTATTGGAAAGGGTACCTTAGATTCTAGCACCTGTTTCTAGGACTGTCCCTGTATTTTGTGTTAAACAGATTCAGAAATTCATCTGCTCTAAGCTGTTCTGAAGCCACCAGATTTGGTGCCTGTGGTCTTTTTCTCTTTATCTTAGACCTTATTACTTCTGAAGCTCCATTTTCTCCTCCTCACACCCAATCCCACCCAAAGCAGTCTAAAAGTTCATGGTTAGGACATTGCCTTTGAGGGAAGTTTGACTAATCTCAAGCAAATAAACTTCAATTCCTGTCTCCCATGTTCTATGAGAGTAGGGAGGCACAGGAGTAGACATCTTTGGGGAAGAAATAGGCACTCTAAGAATGTCTTCTACAGTAGAAATAGCATTTGCTGGCACTTTCTTTTTTTTAAGGAAGCTCATAATGAGATCTCACCTTGTCTGGTTATCACTATATGATGGGGATTTTCCATAGTGATCAAGTAAAGTTTAATTAGGATGCAGAAATCTTGGCACTGTGTTGCCTGGCCCAGTTTTATGACATTCGTAATGCCCCTTAGCCTCAACCAACCAGTGCTACAAGTAATTAGTGACAAGTGGTAGATCTCATCACTACTTAATCATGTTCCATTCTCCTGGAATAACTCATTTTTTGAAAAATTATTCTGCAGAACAGAGCAACATTTCAGATGAAAAAATGCAAGAAAATAAAGCTTGAAGCGCTGTAAATATATTAAAAGGGAGAGGTTTGATGTCAGGAACTCAGCTAGTGTGAGTTTTGCTGAGAAGAGCTGGCTGAATAGAATTTGTCAATTTTTTAAAAAGACTTGAAATTATTATTTTAATGAAAAATGTTTAAAAAACCAAAACAAAACAAAACAAAAGAAGCAAATTGTTATTTACTATGTCCATATACTTAAGTTGTTTGCTTCCAGCTTAGTTTGACAAAGTTACAGAGGAGTTTTTTCACAGCCTGAGGGAAGGCATCCATCTGGCTACGTGCCAGAGTAGTCATAACCTAGAATGACTGCCCTGAAATCAACTGCAGGAAAACAGCACATTTATTTCATAGTCCTACCCCCAGGGCCAAAAGTGTTAACGTTAAGAGTCTCATAATTTTTTAGATATGGAAATGTGTTTTGAAAATGAAACTGGTTTTTAAAAAAATGAATTAATCTTTTCTCCTGATGACAGCTTAACAGGAAGATGAAGCAGGTAGAAGATTCCTCTCTTCTGGTGATAAGACTAGTTATGTACTTCCAGAAATTGTTATAAAAACAGGGTGTGGAGAAAACACTTGGAAGAAAGAACTGTGATTTGTGTCTGTAACACTGTGACCAAGAAATGTTTCTAAAACCAAACTGTGTGGTTAAATGTTGCTCTGGTGTTAGTAGCACACTATGGTAAGCACATTGATTAATTCTTCCAGCCCTCCAATAATCACATGGGAACAGAATCTGTACAACCGGAACCATTTCTGCATATGATACCAGCATGATCAGAAATGTGCCAGAACTACTCCATGGCTAGAACTGAACCATCATTGTGTCTACACCACATGCCAACAGCAGCTACATGAGCATATTACTACTGCAAATGGCAGTGATGTGAGTATCCTTTCAACAAGCCTGAGGTTGTTACTTTTGCCAGATGTGTATTTGCCCCAGTGTTTATCCATAAGCAAACTGTGACATGAGCTTTATGTTCCAGACTGACACCATTAGAACTGGATAGGGAACTTTAAATTTTTAGTGTTTGTTTTTGTTCTTCTGCAAAATAAAACCTTGGGGTTATACACATTGTGCACATAAGGGAATTGTGCGGCATTTATCTTCTCTAACATATCAGCACTGTTGCACCATTGCTGAATCCAGTTACGATTCTCCTGACACTATTCCAAACTCCTCCTCGTCCACTTGGACTTTAGTAGCTATATCACTTGGAACCAGTCTTTTAGCTGGGACCATTGTACTTAGTTTTGGTAGACTTTGTTATGCCACATGAATCAGTCACCTCCACGTAGTGACAGCCACCACACTCAAAGTGCAAATCATTATGTATTAAATCATGTCTCTATTTCAAAGGTCTTCACTAGTGCTGGAACACCTGCCATACACTGAGCCCTCACCTACCATTTTGGATAGCCTTCTTACAAGCAAAACTTCTTTATATATAATGGTTTGTGGATACTTGGCACTGCACACAGGAACTTTGACTCTCTTTCTGGTGATCACAGTAACACAAGCATTACATCATCCAAGATCTGATTTCATTTCATTTGACTGAATGGTACTTCAGTGATCCATCAGGTTGACTGGCAACACAGATATCTGTCTGAAGACAAACTGAGAATGAAGTCCTGCTTGGAGTCTTCCACAGCATATGAACGTTTAAAGTCAGCTACTCACTAATCAGCTAGAGCTCTCTGAGATGTGTCAACTGCTCTTTATTTTTTACTCTCTTCATGTTGCTTCTCCTCTTACTCAAAGTTTCTTGCATAGTAATAAATAGCATTCTGGAAGACCCATACAACATATTTAACCTCATCATACAGATGGGGATGATTAATATACCATTGCTGAAGAAAAATGAAATGGAAGTGAGAAAAATTCTAAGAATGTTTGACTTGTGTCATAGATTCATAGAATGGTAGACATACAGACTTCAAAATAGTTCTTGAGACATCACCACAACCACCCTCCTCAGTCAGGATAAGGTAATAGCTTATGTCATGCTTGACAGGTGTTTGCTGAGAGACATGTAATGATAAAAAGTCTACAACTTCTTAAGCAACCTCACTTACTACTTCATTATTCTTACTGCTAGTTCATATTCCTAATATCTAATCTGCTTCAATTTAAAACCATTAGTTCCTGCCACCTCCCTCTTAGACATGGAAAACAGGTTATTCCCTGCATCTTTACAACTTTACAGTGTTATGTAATTTAAAACTGGTCTCATGTTATCCCTTGGGCTTTTTTTCTTTGACTGCACACCATAAAATTACATTTTCTAGGCTTCTGTTGATTCTGATTTCCTCAGGACTCTTTCCATTTGGCTCCAGTTTTTCTTGGAGCGCAGTCTCCAGTGCTGAGAGCAACAAAAGCATTATTTCTGATGCCTTGCAAGTTGTACTCTTGTTCATACACAAGAGAATTATGTCAACCCTCTTCAGCGTGTGTTGCCAACATCAAAATCACCGTGGAAGAGCTATTACCTAGCCAGCTGTTCCCCAACTTGAATATGGGTATCCAGCATCAATGTAACACCCTTTATTGGATAAGATCATGTCTCTTTTCAGATAATTTCTCCAAAACTTCTCTCTAGTGAGCATATTAGTAAGAAATGCTTATATTAGTAAATCAGACTATTAGACTGTATTCTGGAACAGACCATTCACCATAGTGGGGATTTCAGAGGGATCCAGCTTTATGCATGAGTTATATGACTCTTTTTCAGAGATACAAACATGCTGCTTTTACCGGGAAGGTCCCATAGTACAAGTGCCAACAAAAAGGGATTTAATGAAACTCCTTTCCAGAATCCTCCTCTTGGAGAGGAATAGAGGTACAGATCTCCCTGCTTGCTTTTTACAGTATAATATTAATACAGTATGGATTTGGCTTATACTCTTGGAATATGCAGATCACTGAGCAGGACTGAGATTTCATGACAGCAATATCTTCTTCCAAAAAGTGAATATATATTCCATGGTTCACTGAAGCACTGCAAAGTGTTTTTGCACTTATCCTTAAAACCATCACTCTTTCAGTCTTAATCTGTCAGAGCCACCATACCCACCAAGAGTGGCAGATGGGTTTTGTGTTAAAGTTAACATCATGGGTCTTGCAATATTCTTTGTTGATTTCTCATTAGGATAAAATTGTTCTTCCTACATGCACAGGGTGGCTTCAACAATCATGTTTGCTACACTCATTTTTATCAGTGGTGCCAGCAGGTCAGGGGAGGTGATCCTTTCCCTCTATTAAGCACTGTTGAGGCCACATCTGGAGTACTGTGTCTAGTTCTGGGCTCCTCAGTACAAGAGAGACATGGACATACTGGAAAGAGTCCAGTGAAGGGCCACAAAGATGATTAAGGGACTGGAGCATCACCTGTATGAGGAAAGGCTGAGAGAGCTGGGACTGTTTAGCTTAGAGAAGTGAAGGCTCAGGGAGGATCTGATCAATGTATATAAATACCTGAAAGGAGGGTGTAAAGAAGACAGAGACAGGCTCTCTTCAGTGGTGCCCAGTGACAGCACCAGAGGCGACAAGCACAAACTGAAACACAGGAGGCCTCATCTGAATATCAGGAAACACTTTTTTACTGTGAGGGTGACCAAGCTCTGGCAAATGTTGTCCAGAGAGTGTGTGGAGTCTTCATCTTTGGAGACATTCAAAAACCATCTGGACATTCTCCCAGGCAACCTGCTCTGGGTGGCTTACTTGAGCAGGGGGGGTGGACCACATAACCTCCAGATGTCCATTTAACCATTCTGTGATTCTAATAATACAGGACAGAAAAAACTGGATGGATCCTGAGAAAAATCAGAGATTCAGTATCAAATAATGCAATTTCCAAAGTGATAGACCTTTGCAGTGGGCAGTGAGGACTTAGTGAGATAAAAAGAGCCCATGTTCCAGCAGGCAAGCTTTACTGGATATATACAGAACCATCACCTATAATAAAATTTCGGCAACATGTTGGCCAGGCTTGCTGGGTCTCAGGAATGTCATTATGTTGTATTTCAGCTTTCTGTGAATATTCAGTCACTTACTTTACACTCAAAGTCTTCACACAATCACAGTTTCTTTATTCTGGTCACCTTTGATAGTCCTTCTGGTTTTCTTTTTGACATTGATAAAACACTTCTTTCAGCTTTTGCTTCACCTGCATTAGCTATTACAATTATTTTTTTGTACCTTTCCAAAAACTTTATCTCATCCTGTTTGCTTAAGGAATCTTAAATGATGTAATAGCAGCTACTCTTCTGGTTATTAACAAAGGTCTAGGAGGAGTTCAGTGGCTTTATGCTATAGCTGTTACTCATGCCAGCTGCAGGCTGCCTGGCCAATAGTGTACCCAGAGGAGAAAAGAGGTTCAGAGGTCTGGATAGCAAGAGTAGGAATTTGGCAACTGTGGATTTACTGTGCTCAGGGTCAGAAACATATAGGCCCACTTCAAACAAGTTCAAGAAAGGAGGGTATAGAAGGTGTGCAGCAGTGAAGGGAATAAGTAGCAAAATTTGCAAGGTTAGATTGGAAATGCCGCTGGTCAGAGTGGGCCGTAGGACATCTATCATCCTCAGAAAACCCAGATTAACCTTTGCATGACAGCTTTATATCATTAATATCATCACTGCAGTGGCTTTCTACAGCTCTTAAATAATGCTGTATCTCTGCATAGGGCTAAAATGAACAATAGATTTAAATACAGAAATTTATACTTCTTTCAGTATCTAGAGTCTGTCAGCTTTTGATGAAAAGATATATGGGTTTTGTTCTTAATTTTTTAGAATGCATCTTGGGAAGAAGATATATTTTTCTTATTATTGTTTTCTTATATTATTATACAAATAAGCCTGCTTTGTTCCTGGATATTAATTACTAAATAGAGACTCTTTCCCCACGTCCACAAGTAGAGCAAGATGCAGTAAGATTTTGTCATCATTCCCATCCCCACATCTGTGCAAGATGTACAATTGGAAGATGGGATATTTTGTTGTCCTCCTCCATAATCCCATGTGCTCTAAGTTAGTGATCAAGGCTGTAAGTGTAATATAGCCAAAAAAAAGATGGTGCTTTATAGGTAGCGGATCATCCAGCATCTCTGGAGTAATCTCTATTGTATTACATCAGACAATTTCTCCAAACTTCTGTCTAGAGAGCATGTTGGGGACGAAACAAGGAGGGACCTCTTCAGCTTTGATCTTGATGAGGTGAGTTTGCTACACTGATTTAACACTCAGTGTCTTATTTGCTCTGCTAATTCTTTCACTAACTGTTTTTAAATATTTGGGGTCTGTGTTCATCCTGCCCAAGAAACCATTGCATGTTTAGGCATTAGTGATCCCCATAACAGTTAGCCAGAAGAGGAACAAGCCTGTGCTGTGCTGCGCTGCGCTGCACGTACAACATGGCTTTCAGGCCTGTGCTGTTCTGCACAAAGTCCCTGGCTGCAGGATAAACTCAGCCACTTACCATAACAGAGGAACCTGCAGGCAGCTCCCACTGGGTACCTGCAATTATGCCACCTGCATGGCCTTGCCTTTGTCTAAAAGTGCAGCAGGAAGTTCTCATTGGAACATCTTTTAGAATTAGAGTTGTTTTCTGGTAAGGAAATTATATATTAACTCAAATGACCCAAAGGGAGAGCTTCTGTCCACAGACAGGATCTGCTCTGCTCCACACAGTGCGCTGTGTAAATACAAGCACTGTCTGAGAGAAGCAGCACTGACTTGTCCATCTCCTCATTAAGACTGGTTTCCCTCCTGAACAATTTTTTTCAAAGATATCCTTACATTACATACAACTTACTATGTTAAACACAGGAGTGACTAGATGAGGCTGAATAACATGTGAGATAACAGAGGTTAGAGTAGATGATCTAAAATAGCTTTTGGCCTTACATCAAGGAATACAGAGAATTATATGCTGCAAATCATCAGGAAGAAGCAGAAACTAGCTGTGAAAACTTTTATTCATTCTTGAATATGTCCTCCTGCCTTCTGGACAAATGGAGGTTACAGTCATTGCTAATATTAAAACAATCAGTACTTCATATTTATAGTAATTAAAGAGCCATAAATAATTTCTTGAATGGGAGGAAGTCTGAAGTATGATGCATCTTCTGGGGAAAGCAAAAGTAGTCACAAGTTCTACAGTAATCATTCCTATATACACCTGCTTATGCATGAGATGAATCTTGTTCCGGACAGGGTTATTCTTTTTTTTTCACTTGCTCTAAAATGAGTGCACAGTAAAAGGTGTCTAGTAAATTAAAGTGTGTGTGGTCAGGTAACACCCACTGGTTTTGTCTAGTGATAAATGCTTCTCATATTGCCAAGTAGGAGAACGGAGCCTAGAGCGATGCTCATGCAACAAAAGTTAAGAACTATCATCCTGTAAATCATCCCACTCTCTGCTTCCCCCCTCAAAAAAACCAGTGAATGACTAAAATCTAGGGGGAAAATAATTTTTTCACCTTGCCTCAAAGTTGCTAAAGGTTGAAACAATAGAATTTACTGAGACCCAGAATGAAGAAAGGAAGGATTTCTATCCAAATCTCCTGTATCCTGTATGGCCTATCCAAAAACAGATAAAATTTTGCCTTCAGAATTCCTTTATTGTTTAATGTCATAGGTATATTTAGAATATTTTTTTAAATAAAAACTGTTTTCAAAGTGAAAAATAAAATAAACCTATAACCTTGTGACTAACTTTATACAGAAACCTGATCTCAAACATTTCCTATTTTTTTAAAATGTTCAACTTAGAAACGTATAAGGGTTCCAAAAAAGGTTACATTTCAGAGTCATTTAATACCCCGTTATCTTAATACA
Source organism: Aquila chrysaetos chrysaetos (assembly GCF_900496995.4). Classification (NCBI taxonomy): domain Eukaryota; kingdom Metazoa; phylum Chordata; class Aves; order Accipitriformes; family Accipitridae; genus Aquila; species Aquila chrysaetos. Next base: position 65,438,006 of record NC_044005.1, read on the forward strand.
TTCTTTGTATTATAATAAAAGCTGCTATGTATTATAACAAAAATATAGCTTAACAAAAAGGAGAACAATTTAATTGGGATTAAAAATTGACTGAGAAAAATATCCTAAATTAAATCCCAAATGTCAAAATAGAAAGCCCCTTTTTTTTTTTTTTTTTTTTTTTTTTATGTCTAGGTTTTAATAGATTACATTTGAAAATGACTAAAATAAAAAGAAACATCATACTGATCTTCTGGTGATAAAAGGACAAAATAACAATAGAACATTGTACTTATCCTCAAGTAGTTTATTTTCTGTAAGAACTAGTTCTAAAGCAATGAACAGAGAAAAGGGCCAGAATCTTCTTTTTCAGGGCCCAGTTTAGCTCCTTTATCAGGCTTCATGCAATTATGTATGAAAAACAGTGCTAGATGTCTAAAACTCTCTGAAAGATTAAAAGCAACATGGGGGGGCAGATGGATGCATAGCAGAACAATTAGTTTTTAAGACAGAAGTGGGTTTAAGTCAATCCCATAAAGGCAACAAAGGTTTTGCCAATGACTTTAACAGAAAGAAAATTTTATCTGAACTGTCTCTGCCTTTCTTGAAAGACTATGAGGACAGAAATTGATAAAATATTTTCTCTGGGTGTGTTTTTCTGACATTGCATGGAAGAATGAAAAGTTTAGGGAAAATTAATTCTACAGTTGTATTTTAATATACATCATGCTTCTTCATGTATTTATGATGGTGTTATGGTTTCAAATGCAAAATTATTTTCCACTCACTGCTTGTGAGTGGTAAAAGTCATTCCTGTGCAAAGCATAGAACTACACAAAATTTAAAAATAAGTGTTCTAACAGTGACTTAAGGACCTGTAGGACTTCACCTAGCTTCTGAACATGGAGAGTCTTCACTTCTTTAAAATACACAGATTTTAATGTAATGGTTTATACATGCCACACACAGGCACAATAAAAAGGCCAAACATCAGTACCTAGGAAATAATCCAAATTGCTTTTCTTTCTTTTTCTCCTAAGCTAAATAATTAAAAAATAATAGGTTAACAACATTAACAAACAAAACAGTAAACATTCAAAAATGTATCATTCCTTTCTTTGAAATGTCTAAGTCCGCACTCCACTTTTATATACAGAAAGACACATGATCTAATTTTCAAAACTGTTTCACTTAGTTTGGCGTCTGTTTTTTGGACTCAGCATGCTTCAGTTTTAAACTTTAGCTGTCCACAGATAATTCATTTATTGGTCTGAAATTAGGCAAACTTGCCTGAATTTGTTGAAAACATTAGCCAAAGTAAATTGCCAAAAGCAAATTGCCAAAAGCAATATAGATAATCTTAGGAAAAGCAGGGCCTCTGCTCAGGAAGGGAACAACTGAAAGCTGCTATTTCTGTCCAGCAGGAACAGCATTTCTAAAAAGTTTCTGTGGGATATCGCTTATCCAGTCATTAAGTTCCTGCAAGATCTTTTTTAGTTTTGTTGAATCAGCACTTTCCAAGAGTAAAATATTACGTCTGAAGATTCTTACCCGTATGAGATCAGAAGTTGAACTCGTAAACCATGCAATAACTACCAGACTGTTTGAGATAGTCTTTTATTATATGACTGATATATATTAACGTAAATATCATAGATAACATATGACTATCATATGCAGGACGAATAGCGGAAGTTAGCAAGATGATATCTGTTTTCTTTTCTGATAAGTCAATCAAACAATTAAAGAAAAAAAAACAAACAAGCTCTAAATGTAAAAAGAGATCAAAATTGTTCCCATCCAGGATTGTGACCTGACTGGACCACAAATAAATACAGCAATAACCATCTGGGTTTTTTTTTCCTCCCACAGAAGCCACCAGCACTACTTTCACGAAAGCTGTTGGAAGTCCGTGTGCCAAACCTCTGTAGGCAAATAAGAGATTCTGCTTATGATAATTGAGGTTTTATTTACCCTGATTTTTGGATACTTTCTTTGGCAGCTAAAAATGCTTGAACACTTCAAGTGCCACCTGACGAGTCAGGCTAACTAAAGAAGATCCTCCAGGGTGGTACCTACTACTCTTCTGCCAGAGGTTTTTCCTTCAGCCCTCTTAGAATCAGCAAAACCAGACCCGTGTTCACTCCTCTATTGCCACCCTTCCCAGCGTTCATTAAATTCACATCACTGTCAGGCTGAGACCCATGGAGCATTAGACATTTGCACATATCTGCTTCTACACACTCTGCAAAGGGAAGTAAACTGGAGGGTCATAATTTCTTAAATCACTCTGCCACAAATTGTCATAGTTTGTCTGGAAGAGTCCTTATTCACCCAGTTAAAACAGTGCATCATATAGAGATATGACAGCATCCTTTCAATTTTTCAAATGCAGTTAAACTGTGATCTAGATTAAATTAATGCCAAATAAGGTTAACATTGAGGAAAAAAAAGTCCCCTTGAAGGAATTTCAGGATCTGCTACAACTTCTCCTCCAATGTGCTTAAAAATTGGTGGCATACCTTTGGACAAATCTGTATTGCAATAAAGCATAAATCTAGTAACAATGCATCCTGCTTTCTCTAAAACAGACATCTCTATACGAACAATTCTTTTGAACACTTGCATTGAAAACATCTTCAGCTTCAAAGAGCAAACCACTCACCTGGGTCGGTGCAGAAAATTTGAAGGATTTATTATAGAAGCCTGCATAGCAGCCTTAACTAAGTAGATTTGAGAACTCTTTTTTTCTGGAAGCCAAAACATTTAAATCTTATATGATTAAAATCTCTATGACTGAAAATTACAGGTGTGGAACATACCTTGTATTCTTTGTTATACAACTGAGAAAATGCTTGCCAATTTTATGGTAGTGATTCTTTCTTACAGTTCTGCATGCTGCTGAGTAAAATCAAAGAAGGATTTTCTCTGGCAGCAGGAAACAAGTGTAAGATTTTAGAGCTATCTGTGTCCCCTAGACACCCACTCTTTTAGGTCTTGCCTTGGTGTTGTGGTTTAACCTCAGCCAGCAACTAAGCATCAGGCAGCCACTCGCTCACTCCTCCACCCTGGTGGGATGGGGGAGAGAATGAGAAGAGTAAAAGTGAGAAAACTCGTGGGCTGAGATAAAGACAGTTTAATAGGTAAAGCAAAAGCGGCACACGCAAGCAAAGCAAAACAAAGAAAAGCAAAACAAGGAATTCATTCCCCATTTCCCATGGGCAGGCAGGTGTTCAGCCATCTCCAGGACAGCAGGGCTCCAGCACGCCTAACGGTGACTTGGGAAGACAAACGCCATCACTCTGAACATCCTCCCCTTCCCTCTTCTTCCCCAGCTGTATATGCTGAGCATGACGTCCTATGGTCTGGAATACCCCTCGGGTCAGTCGGGGTCAGCTGTCCCGGCTGTGTCCCCTCCCAACTCCTTGTGCCCCCCCAGCCTTCTCGCTGGTGGGGTGGGGTAAGAAGCAGCAAAGGCCTTGGCTCTGTGCAAGCACTGTTCAGCAGTAACGAAAACATAAACAGTATTATCAACACTGTTTTCAGCACAAATCCAGAACATAACCCCAAACTAGCTACTATGAAGAAAATTAACTCTATCCCAGCCAAAACCAGCACACTTGGTTTAGTCTTATACCTGTAAATTAGTTCTATTGTTATTTTTATAATACAGAAGTGGTTGAAACATTTCTGTTATGACACCTTTCAGTATAAAATTATTTTCTTCTGAATGCTTATGGGAGATTTTTGTAACTTTTTAGACAAAAAAAATCTCTATTATTATCACTTTCTGCAGGAAGAAGAGAGGAGAATTTTTAAATAAAAACATCTCAAATAATTTTTATTTTTCAAAGGATTAGACAGAAATACCCAGCTGGTTTCATATACAGAAAACAAAAAAGGGCCAGGGGAGAACTGGAAAAGGTTGACTGAAAAGCTAGCAGTGTTTCACTTGAAAACAAAAAAAAAAGATTTTGACCGTCTATTTTCATAACATCCCCAGTGGCATCTGAAATGCAGACATCTGCTGCAAACATCCCTCTTTAATTATGTCTTCAGTTATTTTTAACTAGACAAACTTATCTCAGACATTCAGATCCATGCTAAAGGCTTTCTATCTTAGATCTTTGCTCACATCCATACTTCAAGGGCATCGGAACACCTTCCCTATTTTTAATGCAGTTACAGTCATAATGCTGTTGTGGGGTAGGGAAATCTTCCCATGTCATTCAGTAACTGGTTTCTAGTCAAGATTTTAAAGGAAAAAGCAGATCCTGAGAGAAAAAGGTTAAGGAACGTAGCATAAGCAAAAAGATGCAAAGCTGAATATGCTCTTGTTTTACAATACTCCAGAGTTAGTTATGAGATAAAATAATCCCTCTGGTTTTCAAAGAGTTGTTGTTAGTAGCTAAGATGCACTTTACACATCTGTATTTATATAGCTCCAAAAAGCATCAGAGCCCAATACATGCAGTTCCTTTCCCGTTATCTTTAAAAAAGTATCTGAAGAGGAGAAAAGTAAATTCCATTTCCAATTTGTGTCATCCCCTTAAAATTGTGAGTTACCCATGGGTCCCTTTTGCTATAATTGCCATTTTTATTAGATGATGATGATGATGATGATAACATACTATTTTAATCCATCTATCAGTGTCCCTGTAAATTCATGGACAACATAAAATTACACTTCCCAGAATTTATAGTTTAAGCTTTTTGACATGAGATGTCTTCTCCATGTAGTATGCCCTCACCTATCTTCAGCTCCCCCAGCAGCCTCCTTCAAGCCTGTATAGAACTTGTGGATCAACGCTGCCTTTCATATCTGAATATTTGAGTTGTGTTAGAGACCAGTGGCTCTCCCCTCTGGGAGCAGTGAGTAGAGGGCTAGATCAAATTAAAGACTTTTTGAGTTTAACATTAAGAACAAACAGGAGGAACGGTATTGAAAAGGCAATGTCAAATCTAGACAGACTTTTCTTTTCTACAAGGTTAAAGATGAATAGGCAGTTATTAAAATCTCTGCTCTTAAGCACTCTCAGCAGCAGTTTTTCGCCCTATAGTCAGTGTCCCTTATCTCCTCTAATGAACTGCAGAACTTTGTTTCACCTTTTATGGCCCTTTCAACTCATATCCCCACCCTTTCTCTCCCAGGAACCCTGCCGACCATGTATGTTTCCTGAGCTCTACAGCTTTCCTTATCAATTTTCTGTATTTCATAACTTATAACTTTTGATAATTTCCACATTTGATTTCTGCTTATTATCTGCAGGAGTTTATATATATATATAAGTGCAATGACTTAGAGCAAATGTGTTCTTAAAAACTGGAAGTGCATGCTGTCTGGGGAGGGAGTAACTGATGATTCAGAAATTGCAAGGAGCTATCCTAACATGAATGGCTGAAAAATTTTTGTCCAACTCATTTAAGATTATCTAGTAAACATTATAAGCATTGTTTGTATTTAACATTGAATACACATTGATGCGCATAAATGAAGCAAGCTAGCTGCTTCATTTCATATGCAATCTGCACAGCTTTTAATACATATGTAAAAAAAAGAACATTATATTAGAAGTTTTCTGTTGAAAATTGGAGAATGTTCCCTACTGTGTTCTGTAACTTGAGGATACGAGAAGTTTAAACGAGTTTGTATGCCACAAGTATGTATCCAGACCAATAGTTTTTGATCAGCAAACTCAAATAAATTAAACTCACTTCAAAAAGATAATTTGATTTTCGTCATTTTAAAAAAATCCAATGACTTGCAAAAGAAGCTGAACTTTTAAAGACTTAGAAAAATAGATAAGTTTGGTATAAAAACACGAAGTACAAGAATCCAAAGTCCAGTTTGAATAATGATGAATAGTAGCCTGTGTGAATTTCAGAAGACACAGCTGGTAATTATTTCAGACTTTATGGAAGCAATTTTTCATGTACAGACAAGCTTTTGGCAAGGCTGACTTCTCAATAAAGTGAGTTGGACTGCAGATGCAATAGGAAAATCACAAGTTAGATGAACATTTTGCAAAGCATGAACAAGATGGGGCAAAAATAGGTACGGAATGTCAATTATGATCTCCCAATGAGTTATCAGTGGTGGAGCATGATGACAAATAGGAATTCAATAGCAGCAAGTAGTTATTCCTGAGTTGCAAACCAGGTTATAGGTACTGGGAGAAGGAGAAGGAGAAAAAGTAGAAGAAAATCTTTAAGAAGCGATTTTAGAGGCTTTGTTGACATTGAATTCTCAGAAGAGCAGTTTGTTTATTTATCTATCTATATATGAAAGAGAGAAGGGTTTATTATCCCACAGGTTTGCAGGTGGGAAGAACGGTGTGGTTGTCAGTCTACCCAATCTCTTGGTGTCCTTCTTGTAAATTCCGTGTTTGTTTAACGCTCTTATAACCCTTTTCCCAGCAGTGGGATCACAGAAGTTAACTTGTTTACAGCTGGTATATAGCTTATGTTGGCCTCCCTTACAACAACCTAACGCTTCCCCCAAGCCTTTTGAAAGAAAGCTTTTCTTCCCTCCTCCACTTAGCACAGGAGTGCTAAAACCTCCTGTTTAGCAAAGCACTCTAAATAGTTATTAAAAAACCAATTAAATGCTCACCCTGAATTTTAATGGGGTCTGTGTCAGACTTCTCACTAGCTGTTCACTTAAAAAGCACGAGTAATCCTACTGATTTCAGCTAGACAACTCTTGTTATGCCCTCAACACTGTTTCTTAAATAGTCTCAGTCTCATTGTGTATCTATTGATTGCTGAAACCTTAAGAAATCTCTTGCTCCATGGAAGACCAATAACTATACTTCAGCATAAATCTGTCATTTTAACTAAATTATTACCATTTAAAGCCTATTTTTGTAAAGGAGATATCTGAAACTTCTGTAAAAATCAGATAAATTGATTTTATCTGATATATTTAAATCTGATGTATTTAAATCTGATGTATTTAAATAGAGGTAAATGCTCTGTATCATTTAAGACCTGAGGAAGAGAACAAATTAGTTTTGTCTTCCATGCACTTTTAAGTGGGGGATAGCTGGCAAGCTTAAGCCATTCTGTTGTGCATCTCTCTCCAACTGCCTGAACTACTGTTCCTCTTTTGAAGCAAATCCTGAACTGCTGGAGTTTACGGCCTGGCATGATAAGTCAAACAGATCAGAGACCATTTTACTAGCAGACGTCCATGCAGAGGCAGTAGAGTTTAGCTGAAGGTGGTAATTTTGCTTACCAGCTCCATGTGAATCATCCTGTCAACAACTTCACATAATCACTTTTTTATCATTATGTGAACAGCAGTGAAGGTATCTATTTTCTTCTGCAGACAGCTACATGGGGAATGAGAACAATTATATCTACCATTAGACTAGTAATAACTTTAGTAAGCATGTATATATGCTCTGCCACTACTAAAGACAATAATTTATTATTTTGTCATAAGTCTTGTGGACTAGAAAGAGTAAAGGAGAACAAGCTGTGCTGTGCTTCTCCATGTGTTGAGAGAAAGGGGCATGTACCTAGCTCAACCTTCATCAGCTTCCTCTAGAATCAGGTGAACAGCTCTTCTGGAGAGATAGGAGCTTTCAGAACGACAATGAAACAAAACATCAAAATACCTAAATCCTTTATGAGAACCTTTCTTCATATAGCTCTGATTACAATACAGTGGTGTTAGAGAAACACCAAGAGTCCTCAGGCAAGACTGGAAGAGATTGCTGTCTCCTTACAGATAATAGGGGGTATGTGCATATGTTTGTGTGTGTGTGTGAGAGAGACAGTGGCACACTGATCTTCCCAAGTGGTATATATAAATACATATATATATATATATATATATGGGTGTGTGTATATGCATCAGATCAATAGCAGAATTTGGAAGGAGACATTTAGGCTCCCAAGGCTTCCAACCACAGTTCTCTTGCCACTGCTATTCTTAACTTACACCTTTTTTCTTTAATACATTTATTACATTGTCATTTAAACATCAAAACAGAAAGTGGGAGCAATTTTTTGCCAGTGAGATACCATGTTGAATCTGTATTCAGTAAGCTCTTTCGGGAATGGACAAAAGATTACACAGCACATGAGACCAAAATGTTGTAGTTCTTAGACAAAACAGAATCCAGGAGTCAAGTTAGTCTTTATGTTGCTGAGAACTTCAGGGTTTTTTAAATGTTTATCACAGAAGAAAAAGTGTGTTGTTTTGCTGTGAAAGAAGAGACTTGATGAGAACAACTGAGAGAAGCTAAATTGCAATCTATTAAAAAGTTTAAAATATTTAATGGTGTTGGCCCTATTTCTGTTATTGCCCAGGTGCTCACAATAATTTTGATGTTTGATACAGAGCAGTTCCTTTGCTGGTCCTACCAACAGTGAGGCTGATGATCAGATGGAGAGAAAGTCTAAATATCCAGCCACTAGAGAAATCCCTCCAGACTGCGGTTTATGCACATCAATTAGTGATTTACAGCAAGATTCAAGGCCAGAACTAACAATTGGGTGCTCTAGTCTAAATTCTTACATATCACAGACTATAAAAATTTACCCAGATACCCCTAAATGGAGACCCATAGCTTGGATTGACTGATTCTCTGTCCACACAAGCTATCTGAACTTTCAGACATGTAATTCACAAACCAGAACCAAGTAAACCTGCCTGCACTGTCAACACTGATTTACCAAAATATGTCAAACACTGGTTTTGTTGGTATTTCTATGAGATGCAAAGATTTGTGGTGAACTGTCCGACCTTTCTAACCTGTGCAGAGAATATCTTGAAGGACTTCTGCTGCAGTGTGTTGTGGGACAACTCACCCTAAATTAATGTTCTGTATTGCACACAGGTATACTCTGCCCCCTCCCACCTCCCCCTTTTTTTTTGTCCTTTTATACAATTCAAACATGTGCAGTGGCTTCCTCAGAAAGAGATCTGAATCCTTACAGATATTACAAGAGAATACTCAACAGGGAAACCAAGGACAAAATATTAAAGACAGATGTGGCAGATATCAAATGCTTCCCTACTCTTGTAGGTACACAAGCCTTTCTGGAGCAGGAGGCCTATTGAAGTATGAGATAATCATACCATCTTGAGAAGTGGCGATGACTTCAAGTGATGCCAGAACTACCATATGAGGGACTGGAGATTTACAAAGCTGTATGAAGAGTCTGTCCTACCTCCATGGTCTCACAGTACAGAGCTAAGGTCCAAGACCAAAATTAAAGCTGTTTGCTCTTGTTCTCTGGCAAGACCATACTGATGAACTGTGGGTTCCTAACAATTACACCAAGTTGACCAGTCAACTGGCAACCTGCAGGTTGTTGGTGCCACTATCAAAGTTGTTTCCTCAAGGGTTTTGAGAACAAAATATGTACCTCAAGTGACAACTGGCTTTCTGGGATTGCTAGTGGTAGGTCTACTTATTCCTAAGGCCACCATATTTACTGTGCATGCTGAGAAAGAAATGCATCGTGACTGCTCAGCGGACCCAGTGGTTTCCAAAAACAATAGATCAGTGCAGAAATATGACACAACAATTCTGTACATATACAGCACATGCTGTGTTTCCCAGTCATAATGGATTAATTATATGCACACAGCAAAGAAGTATTGGTACTTATGTATCGCAGGCAGTCTGCATGCATATGGTAAATCTGGTGCTTGAAAATGTACTATGCCTTTGCAAAATGTCTTCTACATACATTGGGAAAGGGATAATGGGGAGCAAGGAAGCTAAAGAATATAACTGAGTAAATGCCACTACAGGAACAAGTAAACTAGCTTGTCACTAGCTCCCCAAAATTATATCCAACAAGTGAAGATCTCTGGCTGAATTAGTTGTATTCATAGTCTTCATGTGGTCTGCTGTTTGGAGGCTGCCTTTAGTTATCACTAACAGTGGACAAGTACAAGCTGTTTGGTACAGTGAGTAAAGTGCAGGGCAGATTTATGACATTACAATTCCTATGCTTAGGCAAGCAGAGATCCTCTTCCCTTACAGTCACATCGGTAGGGATGGGAAGAAGCAACCTTCTTTGTTTTGGGGAATTCCCCTTTCTTGCCATGGTTTCTGAAACTAAACCTCAACAACATGGGACAATTCAGAAAATTCACATACTTGCAGTGACAATGGAAAGCCAGCCTGGAAAAGTTGAAGGCAAGAGAGACCTCTCTCCACATCACTGGATGCAAATAAACACTGTCCTCCTCCTAACACAACATCTCCAAAACAAGGGACTTTCTCTTTGTGCATTTCTGAAGCATTCTCATATCAAATGAACCTGGACATTTGGGATGCTTTAGCCAATATGCTCAACTAGAGACTACTTCCCTCTTCAGTACAGGGTCCCAGGGTCAAGGGGAAATGGAATGGCATATGTGTTTACATTCACAGAGGCTCAGATATCTTACTGATTTGACATGCATATGGATTGCACATTACCACTGGATTTCTTTTACAGATACAGGTTTTTCAAACTCCTGAGATTGAAAGATTGTTCATCTTTCTGGAGGATTAAATACTTGCTTAATTTCATAGACTCTTTTGGTAAGGTCTCTGTCAAAGTATTAATTTAAATGCAAATCACAGTGGTTTTGAGATTGGGGATATAGGGTGCCATAAAATTGACTGATATAGATGGCTTGTTTTCTAACTGTTTTGTAACAGTAAACTGTTTTGTAGAACTGGAAGTGAGGAACTGGAAATTTAGAACTGGAAGATTTTGGGAAAGGCAAACATTGAGCATTATTGGCTTAGTAATTACATTGGGAAGTAAGGACGAAATTATACCATCAGACCATTCAACTGATGGTGACAAAGACTGTTTTTTTATGGGGTTAGACAAGGTGCAATTAGTAAAATTCAACACAAACAAAAAAGTCCAAACCTGAAACTCTGAAAACCCACAAGTAACCTCAATAGTAGTGGTGAACTTCTACTGTCTCTTTATGTCTACATGTCCTGGAGCTATAAAAGGTCAAACAGAAAGGAAACATTTGATACCCACAGTTGCTTGAGCTGACTTTCCTCAAGAAACACAAACAGTTCCTGGTGGTGGATGCCTATGCTGGAATTACAAAAGTTCTTTAGGTTCATAGGTTCTTCTCTCTTTATAGGATGCTGCCAAAACATCCTAGTTTCTAGTCCTGCTCAGGGTTCAGTAGCTGCCACCAAAGCCATAAAGGATCAGCAGGCTGCCTAAGGATGAAGTGAATATAGAGCCAGGATGAACAGATGTTCTATAGCATCTGACCCCCCAAAACCTTTTTTCAGTTCTCCCATCAGTTACAACTGATGTTCTAATTTTCTTTCCTACCTGAAACAACTCCAACTCGAGTTGGGTATTCCCTCTTTAAGAATGTTAGCTATACCCTTCTTTTCTCCTCTAGATAACTCTGCCTCCAGATCTTTAAACATTTGCAATAATACTCACTATTACATTTTAGTCTTACAAGACATGAATTCCTCACATATTCCCCATGGCCACCCAGCACAATGAGGCCATGATTTGCAACATTTATCATTTTCCAATGTTATTTGCAAGCTGACTATCTATAGGTTTTAGATACATGATATCAGCTGACTGCATGTTATAGGAGTATGACATGTCTTTTACTGATATCTCATCTAATTGACCAAAATGTCGAGTGATGGAAAAACTTCCCTTGAAGCATAGAAATATCAGACAAAATTTTGTTCTGAGTTCACTGTGGCTGGAAGCACAGTTGTTGCAGTCATATTTTGACGCACAATACTCTTTTCCCTCCACCACTCTGTAAAAAAGCTCCCATTAGAAAAACACACTTTTTCATCACGCAATCCCAGTGCTTAGTACCTTACTGTCAACCACCTTACAGACCTCTGCCTTGCAGGCATGCTCATCACCAGCATCCTCTGTGTTACAGCAAGGCTATGTGAGCTCTTCAGCACACTCCCTGAACTATCTGCCAGGAAAGCTAGCTTTAGATGGCTTAGTATGACAGCAACTATTTCTGCTACTATTGCCGAACTTGTGACTTGATCATCAAAAACCTTGACATATTTCCCATCCCCCTCTTCCACACATCAGAAACATCTTCAGATTAGTAAAGAGATAAGGATTTGAATACTATGTCATAAAGGGCAATATCTGCTTCCAAGAAGTAATGTCATTGGGACAGATGAGCTGGAAATTGCAGTCATTACACCAGAGCATAAGATATCAGACTGTGCTTATTCTAAGAAACACCAAAAGCAATACCAATAACAGAGTGTTCTGGTCAAAGGTATGAGCAAAAAAATTACACACATCTACACAAAAAAAAAAATTATTTTAACATTTCAGAATAAGGTAGATTGTTCAAATAGTGATCAACTTTGCTATGACATCCTCCACAGTTCTTAATGAGGACAACACTAGAAAATACCTTTTCATCTTGTTTCTTTGAGGAAACAACAATACTTTATCATCTTCTCATCATATGAGTATCTTCTTTCTAAATACAGAACAAGAATAGTAATTGAATACTTCTGCCCTTTGAGAATTATCATTAACTAGAATTTCCTTTATTCTTTTAGGGTTTTCTTCATCCTTCAAATCTTTCTCTTCTTTCTTCTTGGTCCTATAAGCCATGTGGGTTTTTTTCCTGAGATCCTTAGTTTCCTGTAGCCAAAGCCAGCACTGTATACTGTGAAAAACATTTTATAGATGCTCTGTTTCTTACATTATATCTAAACATCTACTGTTGATCAGTGAAGAGCACTGGACTATGTGAGCCTTCATTTGAATCAGAACAACTGTTTTTATTTTCTGTTACATTCTTAACAATTTTGTGCATATCAAAACTATTAAATTACAATGTCTTCTGTTTATTTCCCCTATTTCTGGTTGTGGTACATGGATTTATATTCAAATTGCTGTCTTCAACTCATTTTATGAATGGTCTTATTGCCATAGATGTCCTTTTTCCTATAGAATGGTGGCTTCCATAGGAGCTACAAGAAAATACAGGAAGTTTGCATTGCTTTCTACAAAGATTCTCTGTTTCACTTGGTTCAAAGTTTTCAATGGTATCAATCTGTAAATTTTCATACGCAAGAGAAGATCAGTCAAAATTAACTGTAGGTGGGAGGGACTATGCTGCTTCACAGATCCTTTTAGGCCACCCAGATTTCACTTAGGGGCAAGGAGGCTCATTGCTGCCTGGACTGCTACATTTATACCAAAGGCATAATCCTTCCTTCCTCTAAAATCCACCCACTTGAAAAGGAATTGGTCTAGTTTTGTATTCTAATTGCTCCTTGACAAAAAGTTTTCAGAGCTCTCACAATGACTCTCAATAGACTTTGCCTGTTTAGTTCTGACACAAAAACTCACAAACATACCATTTGCAACCCACCTGCAGACTCTTTTTGTCCAAATTCCATTGTTAAAAGCCGAGCTGACAGTGGTCAGCCTTGTGATGCTTTGTGAAGGGCCTGAATATGCAATTTACACAAGACAAGTCTCAGACAGAATGAAATAGGTGCTTTGTATGTTCCCATTTTTATATCGGTCCCATTTTACTTTGGCTTTCAAGTGAGATACTGGAGCACTACCAGGTAAGAAGAGCAAGCTGGTTTGGATGTACACACAAGTTTGTTGGCTGATTGCTTTTATTTCACCACTTTCCCCTTCAGTTTGTGTGTGAACCAACATTTGTGTTCTAAATACATGTCAACATTGTAGGAGATGCCTTTTTCAGCCATTACAGATATAAAAGGTAAAGGCAGGAGCAGCGGTCTTTTTCCATTCTCAAAGTCTTTCCACAATTGTTTCATATTTCCAGTGTGGAGCTCAAACACTTGGCAAGGAATCAGTTCTTCCCACAGCCTGTGGGGACACAAGACGTCTGCTAAGAGGGTGCCCTAACCACCAGGCTATGCCGTCTGCGTTAAACGTTCTCCATCCTTCTTACTGAAGCTGTGTCATTACACAGAAAAAAAATCATGATTCACTGGACCAGAATGGTCTGGCCCCTGTATAAATATAGGGCACTATTTAATCTTCCAGATGCCCTTTAAAAGGAACCAGCTGTAATTGCATTTTGCAGGGGGCCTTGTCCTAGTGGCAGATGTGCAGTTTGTTCTGCAAACTAGCCCAACAGAGGACCAAAGTGAAGATGAGCCTGGATTTAATTCATAATCTGATTAATAATTTCTGTATTATGATTAGCCATGGGTTTGAACAAGGCCCTGGGATATTTGGACAGGGGCAGTTCTGGATATGGACAAAGAGGTGCAACTGTAGTTTCAGTAACAAAGTGAACGGTTTCTAGGTTTCAGTGCTCTAAGGATAGTAGCTGAAAAGTTAATGTGGATCTTTTTTTGTTTCCCCAGTTTTGGACTTTGGTACATACAGTTCACCCAAATCTCACTTAGGGAACTGGGGGACAGGATTTGAAGTGCCTTATTTGGAGAGTAGGTTGAATTTAGGTGCCTAAATCCAGGACAGCAGTTCAGCAAGTCTCATGTCTCATATACCAGTGAAAGTTAATGGGACAAGGCTCAAGGTTACAGAACACATGACTGCATGCAGTAATCATAGCTGATAACACTTCAGTGAATTTTGAGACGGCAGTAAGTGTGACTCACAGCAGTGCGCCACTAGGCAGGCTGAAAGATGTGAGAGGAAAGCCATTTGGGATACAGAGTCTCGTCACTTTGAATTTTGTTCTTTCCCTTCACTAAATTAGTATGAATGTTCCTTTCATGATTTTTCTGACTCATTTTTTCTTTTATGGTTTTATTCCACTTTTATCAGTGTCATATTCCATCTTTCATGCCCATTTTTGCTCTTCTCTAATTTACATTCATTTGTCTAGCAATGTAACAACTGCCTTTTACAGTGCTGGCACATGTTTTTTTTTTCTTAGAAAGCTTTATAATGGCCTTCTTAATTTCCATTTTAAAGCCTGTGAGACTTTGAAAAGAAAAAAAATATGACTTACCAGCAAAATGTCTTAGCAGCTCTGGAATACTGTCAAGAGATCCACTTCCAAAGACTGAGTTACGGTACAGTTCCACAAAATTTGCAAACTCTCAAAGCTCTGAATGTGTTACAAGATTTCATGCTTTGAGGAGGGGAAAGAACACATTGATACCATTCCTTGGACAAATTAAAGTAATACGTTACTGGAAAGTGCAAAAGCAACACATGCTTTTACAACACATTCAGCCTTGCCAACATTATTAAAATAGCATCATCAAGTTAGACTGCAAATATACAGGGCCCATTGACAAAAATTAAAAATAAAACCCATTAGGATTCTTACAGTACCAGAAGACAACCACCGAGTATAATCTACATCATCAGTGTTAGTCCATCACCCAGCATTCGTGCTGGCCCGCCGGTGTGTATTGTATGAGTGAAGTGCTCCATCTGCCGAGTACCCCGGCAGGCCAGCCAGCCACTTTGCCCTATGTGTTCAGACAGCCCTCAGGGCTCTAGAACTCGCTGTCAGCTGCATTTACAAGCACAAGAACTGCAAGTGCTCCGAGTCACTTGGTGTTCAGCCAAAAAACCAAAGACAAAAAAAAAAAGAAGACGACACAGATGATAGGGTTGCTTGTCTTACGTAGAGAGTTCCTGCAATGCTTTGCAGGTAGCAAACAGGGCGCTTGGGAGCATCACCTATCTGTATGCCTGAGATATTTTTGCGTTAACGTTTTAAACATGATGTTAATGTGCGGTAATTTGAACGCGCTTACGTGCAGGAAACTATTTTCCCACTAGATGTCAGTGCCCCATCCAGCACACCAGGTGTGCGACAACCCCAAATTCAACTGGTACTTGAGGTCCATGGAAGTTCAGGAGGCTGCATCCTCAAAAATTTTTTCTTTATTTTCTTTTTTATAGTTCTCTGCATTTAGATCTGATGTATATTTCAAGGTACATCACTTGGTTTAGACTGAGATTTGTATTTCTACATTAGTAATTTCTGAACTAGCAACTTTTCCCTTTGTCACAGCAGGTTCTGCTACATTGCCCCTTTGGACTGGCCTTGGTTACCTTGCAAACACACTGATTTGGTCTGGATAGAAGAAGGAGATCCTTTCACCTTTGAAGTATAAACTTTCCCATTTAAAAAAAAAAAAAAAAAAAAAACAACCTGCTATCCTTCCAAATGTATAACTTCAGTATCAAACACTTAAGCAAATTGCTCTTTCCATTAACGTTAAAATTGTGTTAAAATCACAGTATTCCATACTGAAAATAAAAGATGCATTTTGTGTTTGTGATCATATTGAGGCTTGGTAAATATGACCTTCTTGTTTTAATAAGGCCAGAACTGGCAAATGCCAGCTGGCTAATCCAGTTTTCTAAGATTTTTTGTTTGTTAAATACTAGGTTATGCATAAAACGTGCTGAGCAAGTAGTTGACACTGCTGAAGACTCATTTTTCTAGCTTATGAGAAAGAATTGTGACTTTGAAAATAATTGATGTATTTTGTTCACAAGTCTAGGTAAAGAAGAGTTTATGTTTAGAAAGTCTTTGCTGTGGTTCTGTTTACCTTTATTGCATTTCCCTTTATATCTTGAACAAATCCACACAAAACAGACCTCTAATAAATCTTCTGTCTTCCGAGAACTTAGAAGGATCAAAAATGCACAGCATACTATATAATGTCCACAACAGAGGACCAACTTACAAGTCAGAAGGGCTGGAGCAGGAAAAATTAAACAGGGGACTCTATCCAGACCTAGATAGGAATCATCTGGGAATTTTGACAGGATCCCAGAGAAACCTTCTCCATGCACAGTCTCCCACCTTCCTGTCAGACCTCTTGTCTGCAAAACACTGAAGCATTTCAGTTTCCCACTGTGAGTGCAGCACGGTTTCACTGACGTGACAGAGCTGATGTGCTGCTTCTTGCTGAGCAAATTCTGATCAGATCGGCTGAGCTTGGTTCAATAAAAATGAATTGAGTAGAACTGACCTAGTGCACTAAGGGCTCTTGCCGGGCCTCTTGCAGAATTGAAATGAAAGGTTTGAGGTTACCTGTGTACCATAAACAACTCAACCTGAGTGCCAAGGTTAGAGGAGCTAGCCAAGTTTTGGACTGGTCATTGACAGGAACATGTTGTCAGGGAGCAGTGACGAGTACTCCCCTTAGAGGCAGCTGTCTGGTATCATGTGTTCTACTCGTGTTTGATACACAATAAATCAGATATAGGGAGAAGGCACGGCAGAACAGCCTGGCTGGAAATCTAGGACTCTCATTTTTCTCCCACACTACAGATTGCACTTCATCCCCTCTCCCCCTCACCCAGATGTTACCAGCTTCTGACAGGCTTGAACTCCCCTCTCCTGTGTCTGTACATCCCAAGAGCCTGCACGCTGTCACTTCCAAATGCTTAGTGGGGTAACCAGCAGCCTTCCTCATTCCCACCAGAGAGTTCATGTGGGTAGCCAGCTGGTCTGTCTTCCTAGTTAGACTTTGGGAAAGGGTGGGAATTTCAGAAATGCTTAGCAACACAGGAAAAATTTGTACATTATTTGTCCATCCTAAAAGTGATTCCCTCTACATACTATCCTTTTAGATTCAGCAGCAAGATCCAAATAGCCATATTGGCTCTTGATACTGACAAATAAATTATTCTGGGGCCAAATAAACCCCAGAATATACCACAGTATAGTGAATTCACCACAATGAAACAACTTGTTGAAAATTACTCAGAGCTTTTCTTGGAGAGTAATAGTACAAACCTGAAGGAAACACGGCCTACATCTTAGCAGAAACCCAGGCTCATTTTTAACTCAGATTTTAACAATTTGACTGAAGGTCTCCTGGATCACTGTGATCCACTCAGTGGATCTCTAACAGCCCAGGACTACCAGACATGATGAGTTTTCTACTTCCTGGATTCCTAAGCCAGATAGAGAACAAGACTAAAAGTCTAGATCTCAGCTCACAGGTACTATTAATCTCATATTTGTATAAACTACATGGTTTTCCTGAGGGTCCTTCTCTAATCTTAGTGTGATGCCACAGTCCTTGCTGTGTCCCCATAAGGTTTTTGCTTGAATCAGATTCCTACTTGGAGGAAAATATAAAAAACTGTAAATAAAATGGTGATAATGAAAAGAAACTGTAAAAAAATAATATGCAAGCTATTGGGCACCAAAGTGTCGATATACTGTTGTGTCTGCCCTGCAGGCAACACAGATGTGAGCTGATTGTTGTGGAGCCATAAATTTTTCATGAAACAAAGGTTTGTAGGAAAAATAATAGTCCACTGATTCAGCTGGAGGAAAAAGCAACACAAGGCAGAGAAGCATTTGGATATGCAAGCTTTCCTTCAGATTTGAACATCTTTTCTCTGTTTCAGTAGACTTTTGTCATACCCAGTAAGCATCCTCAGGGAGAACCTGGGGTAAATATCTGAGAACCACTATCCCAACACTGCATTTCACCATAGTTAACTGGGTTTGATCACAACACTATTGAAGTCAAACAGCCACACAACACATGAATGGAACTAATTCTCACCTTGTGTAGTAGTTGCACAGATGCGTCCTTCACTTTACAGTAGGGATTGCTGTTCTATCTGGATCTATAAGCTTCAGATAAAATCTTCAGGTGGCCAAGACCCACCAGACACCATGTATTTCAGAGAGGGGGAATTCTGGACACAGTGCACTGGCAACCATGGCTCCACGCTGGAGTGAAGTTGTCCCACCACACCTCGGTGTGACGGGGTTGGAACAAGGAGGCCATCTCATCCTTCCTGCAGATCAGCCAGAAGCTCCTGCACTCTCACAGTTCCTTCATGGAAGCTGTACTTAAATTGTTCACAACCCCCATATTTGCAACCCACGCTCAACATGGCAGCCCTGAGACTTCCCAGTATCCTGGGTTTCTTCACCCACTGAATGAGGCCTTGTTGGAAGCAATCCTCTCCCAGAAATGGCTACACTGTGCCTTATGAAAGGATGCTAGCACATCACATATAGGGCACTATTTAGGACTTGGGGCTTTTTCTTTACTTTTTTTTGGATAACTTAGGCTGAATACTGAGATGGCACCCTTTTTAATACATCCAGAAAAATAAAGCAAACTAAAGCTTAATTCCAACACACAAAGAGAGAATGATTTAGAGCTAGGCTTGAATGAAGAGGAAATAAGTTTGGGCTCTGACAAGCTGTATTTTTAATATAGATTCGTCATATACTGAATAAATTCAGAAGTCTTCTATAGTCAGTGTGACTGGGAATGTGCATGCTGTAACTGAAACAGACAGCACACAAGTGTATGGAAGTTATTGATACTATTTGTCTACTTTGGCTTTTTGGGAGGGGTGAAATGGGGAGAGAATACAAACGTGGTATGAAAAAACTGCTTGACAACAGTCACAAGGAAGTTTCTGAAGAACAGTGAGCGTGACTCAATTTAAGGTTAAAACACCTAAGATTACGTGTCCACATTTAGATATCCATATGTGATGCAAGCACCTAAACTCACATCATAATCTGCAGATAAATGATCCACAGCATTTAATAGTAATCAGGGAGCAATTCAGTTGACTGGTTACTAAGAATCTTATCTTTAGATTAGATCCCATCCAATGAGTTCAGGAAAAAATGGGGTTTGTTGACAGTGATAAAAAGCTGGTCTCAGCTTACATAGTGCCTCCCGGGACCAGGACCTCACAGCAGTGCAAATGCAATAGTAATCACCATCCCTGAGAAAATACAAAGCATGCTCTTTGCCTCTCCCTCAGTGATAAAACTCTTGTGACAGGAGCAGAAAAAAGGTACATAATCTTTTCTACGGGGATCTGAAAAAAAGGGTACATAATCTTTTCTACAGGGATCTGAAAATTTCGCAATATTCCCAGGGAACGGAGATACTCTGGGCAGAGACAGCATTGCATGGACATGTGTGCCATGGTGCAGAGGGTCCTGAGGGATGCCCTTGAGGCACAAGGACCTGCACAGCCTTGAAGGCCAGCCCTGTCTGAAGTAACATAAGGCATAGGACCTGCTCCAAATCCCACAGAAATCAATTATAATCCTTTCAGTTTCATGGGTTTGACATGCCATTGCTCTCATTGTCCTGTTCCTCCACACTTCATCCTGCCTTCTCCCTGCCTCAGCTACATCCACCCACTCATGCCTCCCAGGAAAAACAAGGCTGCCTGAATTTGCAGGCTCAAGCTTTGCGCAAGGAACTCAGATATTTAATATGTAGCTCACAGACATCGCTCCCAACTTCAACAGCCATCTGGAGAAAAGTTTTGAAGCTCACTCACATGCTGAAGAAGTGGACCTGATTGAGAAATGATGGTCAACAGCTGCCAAAGGGGAGAGGGATGGGAGCTGAAAGTTTTCACCGATGGAGAGGGATGGGAGCTGAAAGTTTTCACCGATGGCTCCAGCATTGCCCCACAGTACTACTACCAAGTAAAAATATGTCAGAACCTACTGAACATGCATTTCATAAATTAAAACATATCAGCTGTTTCTTAACATTTAATTTTCAGTCTTCTTTCGGTTGTAATTTGGCCTAAGGACTACATCTGTGATGAATTCCTTGTAACAGGACCTTGCCATTTGGACTACAGTTGTCATCAAAATATTCTAACATGCTCACATAGGCTGAGAGAAATATATTTTTAAAAATATTCTATCACTCAAAAATAAGTTTAAAAAAAATGCTATTGCTTTTTGAGCTGAAAACTAGTCTATATTGAAATTCAGTTTCTGCATTGCTCTGGTTAGAAATGTCTATGTGTCTGTGTATATATATATAAACATAAGCACAGCAACACAATAGCAGTAATTGGCTTAGACAATAAATATATCTATGTAATGTAGTTTTCCAAAACGCGATCACTCCCTAATAGGCTCTTTTTAGTATTACACGGCAGCTTGAAGACAACTCCAAGTGTTTGTTTTGAAACATTTTTCTCTCAAGTCTGACCCTTATTTAAATTTTGAGATTAAGTGTTGCTATTATCAGGCAGCTGTATGCTTGGTGCTACAAAAGGCGGTAATACAGGTGCAAGGTTCTGGAGAGAGATTTTCAAAGGCACATGGAAAGGTCCCATCTCCCCTCTGAACACCCCTGTCCCTTTCACAGCCCCACGTCGGGCCAGGCACATACCGACCTGCCCCGGCTGCTGCGGGTGGTGACCCACCAAGGCCAGCCCCTGGGGAAGAGCTCCGCTTCCAGGAGCTGCAGCCGAGGTCTGCTTTGGACCAGGAGCTGCAGGAGGGACAGGGAGGCTGCGTGAATTAGGGGTGGACAAGCAAGAATCTCATCACTACTGAGTGTCTAATGGGTTTCAGGAGAGCTGCCCTTACGCAAGACCAATAACCGAGGTTGTCAGGAGATCAAAGAAGGGCAATAAAACCAGACAAGGATGGTTGTGACATTATCGTCTAAGAGGCCACAGGCCAAAGCCACCCATTGCGGTGTTCCCGTTGGCTGCGATCATACCGACACAAACCTGGGAGCCGTGGCCGGTGTGAAATGCTGGGGTGAGGCCATTGCCTCGCCTGTGTGCAGCGAGGCGAGCACGCTGTTGTCCAGCTTTCTTATGATTCCCCGCCCAGCCCATGTTTTTCCTGAGTATTTGTGCCACAAGAGACTTGAAAAGCCTTTCTGACAAATGCTTCTTCTGGCGGTGGCATCTGGTTTGGGTGCAGGTGCCCAGGCACTGGCAGGGGGGCTGCGGGGCGGCCTCTGTGAGGAGAGGCCGGGGCTGCCCCGAGCCGGACACAGCCGGTTCCAGCCGGCTCCAACCCGCCCGCCGCAGGGCACCGCTCGGCCCCCAGCCAAGATGGCGGCGTCTCTGGGAAAGCGTAAAATGCCCCGGAGAGAGGAGGAGGGAACAAAAAGAGAAACAGGGGGAACACCAAGGTGTCCTGGTTTCAGCTGGGTAGAGTTAATTTTCTTCCTAGTAGCTGGTACTGTGCTATGTTTTGAGTTCAGTATGTGAAGAATGTTGATAACACACTGATGTTTTCAGTTGTTGCTAAGTAGTGTTTAGACTAAGCCAAGGATTTTTCAGCTTCTCATGCCCAGCCAGCAAGAAGGCTGGAGGGGCACAAGGAGTTGGCACAGGACACAGCCAGGGCAGCTGACCCAAACTGGCCAAAGGGGTATTCC
Source organism: Aquila chrysaetos chrysaetos (assembly GCF_900496995.4). NCBI lineage: Eukaryota > Metazoa > Chordata > Aves > Accipitriformes > Accipitridae > Aquila > Aquila chrysaetos. Next base: position 65,460,127 of record NC_044005.1, read on the forward strand.
ATACCATGGGACATCATGCCCAGTATACGAACTGGGGGGAGTTGCCCTGGGAGGCGGATCGCTGCTTGGGAACTGACTGGGCATCGGTCGGTGAGTGGTGAGCAACTGCATTGTGCATCACTTGTTTTGTATATTCCAAATCTTTTATTATTGTCATTTTATTATTGTTGTTATTACCATTATTATTTTCTTCCTTTCTGTCCTATTAAACTGTTCTTATCTCAACCCACAAGTTTTACTTTTTTTTCCCGATTCTCTCCCCCATCCCACTGGGTGGGGGGGAAGTGAGTGAACTGCTGCACAGTGCTTAGTTGCTGGTTGGGGTTAAACCACGACACAAGTTCAGAGAAGAAGGAGGAAAGCTGGAGGAAAACTGTTTTCCCGAAGTATGTATGGTTTGTTTCCTTTTTGATTTTTGTTTCCCAATACCCAAATCAGTAATTAAATATTTATAGTGATTGGCAAGAAATTAATTTTCCCCAAGTCAGTTTTGACAGTAATTGCTAACTGATCTCCCTGTTTGTATCTCAACCCATGAGCTTTCTCAGTCCTCTTCCTATTCCCCAGCCCTGTCCCCCCTGGGAGAAGGGCCGGTGTTAGCAAGGAGCTGGGTGGGAGTTTGGCTGTCAGTCGGGTCCAGGCCACCACATGCCAGAGAGGAGGTTCCAGAAGTCTGATCAACTGACCCCTAGACAACACAGGATTTCAGGTACCACCATCCCTGCTCCAAGTGTAAAGAAGCAAGTTAGCCAGCAAATATTAGCTTTTGCTTTTGTAAGTGCTCCTTCAGTGCACTATCACTTCTCTCCTATTCATCTGTGAAGCCCCACAATGAAGCATCAAGGCAAACACAGCATGATGTTGAGGAGGGCTGAGAACCAACACCTGCCCAAGCCCTGTTCTTTGGCTGCTTACTGCAATACCTATGCAGAATAGGCAGTATGAGTTCAGATTGGCAGCAAATGAAAATGAGACAGGATTTGTGCCTATTTCTTGCTCTTCAGATGATGGACCTCCCTGTACCAGTGACAACAATGGAATGGGACAGCATCATCCCATCGCTCCAGGGCCATGTTTACACTGCCGGGTAGCTCTGTGCTGCCTGTGCTAGCTCAGAAACTAATTCAGGTACTAGCTCAGAAGTTCTTGAGCAGGATACATTAGCAGGACAGATAGCCCCCATGGAGCTCTGTGTTGTGCCTATGCTTACTTGCTCTGCCCCTCTCTATCTATCATAATTTTTGATTGACTTCATGCTATCAGTGCTTTTCACAGGAAAGTCAGGCCCCAAAAAAGCACAAGCGAGAAGGAAAAGACAAGATCTAGGCCACTTTCCGGTGAGTGATACCAGAAATACTTTTCTAAGGAAGCAAAAGTGACCCATATATTGCAGATCAGAGCTAAGAGGGAAATAGTTTTCTCAGCTCTTGTGTCCTTCTGAGAGTTAAATTATTTTCCTTTCTAAATGAGAAAGAAGCTAATACATGGGAAGAAGATGACACTCACCTCAGGCATACTTGCCTGAGATGTGGAAAGCCCAGGTACACAATTTTCCTCTTTTGCTGTCTTTGACTCCTCAGCTAAGTTGTATCAGCACTTCCCTATGGTTTACACCAAGGTTCAAACTTCCTCACCCCTTTCCTCTCTTAGTTGATCCATTTTACTGCCTGTAAGCAGTCACTGCTCACAATATTTAAACCACTAATTTTTCTTAGTTTCTCACTGGTCCAACGAACACTTAACATTTTATTGAAAGCTATTTTTATTACAACTCCCAGAGGAGGAATTAGGAAGCTACACCTTCAGGGCTGTCATTTAGGTGTGCCAGGCTCAAGTCTGAGTCAGGTGGGAGTCAGACAGTCCAGGCATGTCATCCCTGATGTCGTTCTGTGAGATATCCATCCTAGCACTGAAAATGCTTCCCAGCAAACATCACCGCAACTTCAGTATTCCTGTACAAAGTCTGAGTTTAAAGAGAAAAAAATCCTGACCGAAAGTGCCTCTACTGTACACTTCCACCTTTCTGGCCTTTAATAACTCTTGGCAGCTGGGAATTGATCTGGAAAGCCTGACAGCAGACAGAATTGCTTAGCTGGAGGCATGCTTAACTTCAGCTTCTATTTTTTGGTCAAGCTCTCATTTATCCTCATAGTCTCTGAAGTTACTGATTCTTTGAACCTGACTGCTATTCCACATAAGCAGTGTTTTATGTATAATCAACTTCTTTATTACATAACAACTAGTAACATCTGAAAGCTTTAAACATATTCTAACATTTTAATGATAGCAAGAAAAGATTTATGGGCAGAGTAAATATCTTTTATTGGCCCAATGATGTAGTTGGAAAAATGCAGACTTGCTTTTGGGCGCACAAACCTTTTTCCGGATTTGAAACAGAAGCTGCAAAATTGTGGCTTGATGTTTGCTGTTTCTTTTAGTCCTGAAGCAGATTGTGGATGCCTGAACTCTTGCCTGGTTTCCCAGCTGTGTGAGTAGAAAATTAAAGTATTAAGTCCCTGTGAACCTTGCTTTGGTTATAGCCTTAGATCATCATGGCTACACTCCACAACTATTTTAGAATATTATAAAATTCATTATAAAATGAAACATCTATATACTTGATGATCTTGCCTTTGAATTGTCATATTAGATTGCCTTATATCATTGTTTTCAAGTAATACCTTACCTCAGAAGTCTGTCTAACCAGCCTCTGTAGATTCATAATATTTGCTTTTATTCCCTCCGTTGTATTTCATTTTTAAACTCAGAAAAAAATGTTTACTTGCTTTTAGGCCCCTTCTGTGAAATTCTCTCCTTAAAGAGAAGGAAAATGCACCATCTGTGCCATACTTTGTAGCTGCTTATTTGAGGCAGACTGTTCAGAAGGAAGTAAATCTTTCCACATTTTAAAGAGCTTGTGAGGGAAGGAATTTATCCACATTTAGCAGACACTGGGGTAAGTACATTCTTCTGGAAGCCACAGGTTTTGGGGGCAATAAATCCTTCCATTGCTATTAGACAGGAGGCAATAAATCCTTTGATCTCTATCACACTCAATGATTTTACTCCACTCAGAATGTACATTTCATTGAGGTACTGTCTTCATTTTCCCATTTCCCTGGGATTAATTTATCCTCCTTTTCTAGGTTACTACCCCTTTTTTTAATTAATTGGTTGTTCTTCTCAACTGTTCACTGTAAGGGCATGGCACTCAGTTACATTATCTGTTAAGAGGTAAAATACTTCTTATTTTGTTTTCTACTTTCCTCTCATCATCTGGATAAGAGATTCTAAAGTTGTACCGAAGTATTCCCTCTCTTAAGAGTACCAAAATATTTTCTCTTTTAAATAGGCAGCTGTGCTTAAGCTCCTTGAAAGAAGATTTTCTTGAAGCGTTGTTTTACACTTTTGGTCAATTTCAGATCAGACTTTTCCCCTTACATCTAGCTACAAGCCTCAGTAGGCTCCCTGTTGACCTGCAAAACACTAGAAATCTAACTCTTTATGTTGAAAAATCTGGGGGAACAGGTTTTACCTGTTAATTCAGCACTATTTTTTCTTCCACACAGGCTATGGTAGGATTTTTATCTGCAGTTTGGATTCTGATGCCAGAAAATAAATCTAATTGACAATTTCTAGCAGTACAGCATCTCCCAAATATTCAGAAGTTATCTTATTTTTCTCATTTTTTCCCTTGCTTTTTGTTTTTAAAAAAATCTGGAAGTATTTTCCAAAATCCATTCAAAACAACAGCAACCCACTCACAAATATTCTTTAAAACTCCATCCACTGAGGGACCAGATGGGGAAGACGAATTTAGAATGAAACCTACAACTTCTAGCGTACAAGCCGAGAAAGCATCTGGAGTTTCTAGCCTACCAAAGTTTATTTCTGTCAGACAGTGACACCCGGTGGCCAGTTAAGATAACCTGGCATATAGCCTTACAACACAAGCCCCAGTACCTGCCTCTGTCCTTGAGAGGAGGCAGGGAGAAGTGTTTCTGGCAGGCAGGCAGGTACCTAATTAGGAATGAGGGGGACGGTGTAGCAAATGAAACAAGAGCACGGTAGGATATATAAAGCCTAAATGCACTGAAAGATCCATCTTGCATTTTTTTTCTTCTGCTGTTTAATAACATCATATTAGACTGGAGATGCTTATCTGTTCCCCTAAGGATAGGAAATAATTTATATTTTGTTTATAAATATGTCAAGTATTCCCTTCTGTCACTAGTTCTTGTACAGCTGTTAGGCTAGGGACAGTTTCAAAAAACTGCACTACCGGGTGAAACTGAGTGTTGTCAGACTTTATAAACCATCTGGAACAGCAAGCTGCTTTTCATGCCCCGAAATCCCTAAGTCCTGCTTTTTTACAGTATATATAAAGTTGATATCTTCCCATAAAAATATAAGATTTAAGCTATGAAATTACAATAAGAAGTTCCAGACTTTTCATTAAGTCTCTGATCTTACTACCGAGGTGGAAGGCGTGTTTGACACATGAAATATGGGACGAAATGGCTTGCAGCAGCTCTAGCGATGCTGCGGCAGTGCCAGTCCCCAGCTCCCTGCGGCTCTGCCCTGCCCAGCAGTGCCCTGACATACAGTACTAACAAGCAGCAATTTTACAAATGAAACTGAAGGTCCAGCTTGCCACCTTCCCTAGAAAAAAATCTGAGAGTGAGAGAGACATTTCATGAGCTTTGCCAGAGGATTTTCTGTAAACAGTTTGGTACAGACAAAACTCCTTCAGCCCATACATCCGTGACTCCTTTATGAAGGATGCGCCAGAGTAGGAGTTAGGTTGTCACTGGCAAAAATGTCTTCCAAGTACAGCCAGAAAGAGGACTAGTGAGAGGTGGCAGCAGGACTGGTAGGGTTTTGTATGAGCTCTGCTCACACAGCCAGTGGATTGCTCACTAAAGGATAGAAAGAGACTGGTTCCCTGGTTCATTCATTCTTCTCCCAAGCTCCCTTTGTAATCCATGCACAAAAAAAAGTTGGGGACGACCCTATTTCCCAGTTTGATCAATGAGGAAAGCTAATATTCTGTTAACTCTGCTTTACCCTATTAACTCTGCCCTTTCCTTCTTTCATATCCCTAAATAGATGGCAACACCAAGTCAGGTCATAAAACTTCTTTGCTATTGTGAAAAATCCTACCATTTTCTGTTACTGATGCTTTTTTAGTTATCTAAAGCAAAGTTATGAGAAGGAATTAAAGGTGAGAGAGTAGCCAAAAAAAATATATCTAACACGAATTTTATAATTTTCCTCATTCAAGATTCTGAAACATACTGTTACATTCAAAAGAAACTCAAATGTTATTATGATAAATGCACAGTAAGTCACTCAGCTAGCCATAAATGCTTCGTAATAATGCCAGGCAATGCCACGGTTACTGTAACAAAGATATGCTTACAGTCTCTGAATGGATATTACTGATTTAAAGAAATCTCATGCAATGCATGATCTATATTAAGAGTGTTTTCATTAATCTTTAGAAAAGGAAGAGGTTTCTTTGACGTTAGTACTGTTTGTATGTGCTTTATTTAAATCTTTCTGACCTATGTACATTAAAATCATGTTACAGCAATAACAAAAACCAGATATTCAAAACTGAGGCTGTCAGTCCACACTTGAACTTAGTTCCTGAGGAAATCATTTGCTGTATGACATCAGCAGGGCAAATGGGGTAGCTTCTAAAACTGCTTCCAGATAAAACACAAGAGCTGGTTGTACCAGTGTTCTGAGGTCCAGATTTCCACCCAAAGTAAAACACTGAACAAATAACAGGCCAATTATGTCTGTGACTGGAAGAAAAACAATGCTGATTTATATTTGTTTGGCTGTGCAAAATCATTGTGGTTTTGCTTTTATGATACTGACACTTCTGCATGGAAATGCGTTGTTTTCAAAGAAAACTAGAATATGTGTCTGTCATATTCATTCTTCATTCACTCTTTTTTCCTGTTCTCTACTACTTGTATTTTTATTTCTTCAGTTTCCTTTCCTTCCTTGTTACTCCCCTTTCTTTCTGCTACCAAGTTCCAAATCTGTATGTCTCTTTAGTCTCTATACTGCAAGTCTCTTCCCTCAGTTTCTATCCCTCCTTTTTCTATTCTCCCTTCAGTCCTTCCCCCTTGTATAACTCGTTATATCTCTCTTTCCAGCACTATGTAATGCTTCATCCTTTTTTCATATTTCCTAAATCCTAGCAGACTACTAGTTATTTAGTTATTTTGAATGCCAATTGGAGCTTCAAAGTTTCTAAAGTTTAGTTAGTAGCTTTTTAAATGCCCTTTGTATCACTTTTTTCTCTTCACTTCTTTCCCAGCAGCTGAAGAAAGAAAGGTTCTTGAACATAGACTCAGCATCTATTCAGTCAGGTCTGGAGGAAGAGAATAAAAAAAGATGGAAACATCTACAGCTACTGGAAATTTTTGGAGCCCTCACATATGAGAACGCTTGCAAGTACGGCTGTTTACAGACAGGTTCATTTTTATTTTTCTGCATTAATCTTCTGCCCTTTGTCTTCATTTCTATTGTCTTTTGGTGTTAACTAGCTGGTTAAAATATTTTGTGTAATTGGACTAAGCAACTATGTTGATAATAAGACAGAGCCCTAAAGGTCCCAAATTCTGTAGCCTCAAAATACTTGCAAATTTTCTTTGTTGCCAAATGCTGCCCCTGGCAGAGAAAATTCATTTTGTGCTCCATTAGGCTCTGCTGTCTTCAGTTTTCTCTATCATGCCTGCCCCTTTCTTTCCTTAGCCTTATTCCACAGGAGCTTCTGTAGCACTTAGCATCAAACATGCTGTTCTTCAGAAAAAACTGTCAATGCAAGAATTTAAATCTACAAAAATTACACAGTAATACCAGCTTGGGGCAATGTAGCCTGCACACAAAGAGATTTTTTATCTTTGGATGTTGGTCCTTGTGACCAATTACCAAACCCATCTTCCTGACTTATTTTTATCATGACTTGATAACACAGTGGCTGTGACAAAGACCTGTAACATTCCCAGCCTTAATTCTGCCGATGCACAATTTTGCTTTAACATGCAACTCCAAAATTCCTAAATGATGTCAAGAGAATAATACATGTTTTGCTGTAATTCCAAGGGAACATGCCTCCTTTGGATCTTTTTAAAAAAAAAAAAAAAACACTAAGTAGTATAAAAATATTTTTAAACAGTGGTTAGGAATTTCATGTGCAGATTTTACTGTCTTAATATGCTAAAGATTTTAGACATCATCATTATGCAACCAAGTGCTCTACTGAGCTGACAGCGTATATTGCTTCCTGTTCATGATGTTGCAACAATCTTACTTTTGTGCTGATTTTAAGGAAGGGTTGAATGAATCATTGAGAGTCCATGATGTACAGAGCATTTCTAATGTGAGAATGCCAGTGTTTAGCAACCTTGCCCAAATTCCAAAAGAGGACACAAGGGAAGGCCAGCTAAACCTTTTAGCTTGGACAAGGTGATTTATAGATATATGTAAGACACTATACAGTGCAGAAAGGCAGTAAAGGAAAAAGCTAGTGAATGTTTGTTCACTGTTTATCATATTGAAAAATTGCTGGATGCTTATTCAATGATTCTTATTACACTGGAATTAGGAGGCACTAAATTAAATTACCAAACAATATATTTTTAAAAATAAGAACTTTTCACATCTGCAGTTTGGCTATACAGCTCATTACCAAAAAAAAGATTATTTGTATGCTAAAAGTATAAATGGATTTTAAGAGCAAAGAGACAAATGCACGGAAGTAGGCCCCACCTGGAAAAGTATAGGTACAGCATTTTGTTCAAAAACCTGGCAGCTTGGAGTAAGCACAAAGGGAATTATCTCCTTCTGTTTACCTTGTTCTTATAGTTTTCTTCCTAAGGATCTGCTCTTGGCTGGAGACAGGATACTAGGTTTTGGTACTTGCTAGATGCACTCTGGCCTTCCCACTTCCAGCCATTACTATGACTTCAGTACAGCTGTTCTTGTGTTGGTATTTTATTGGTATAGGTTTTGTTTGTGCCATTAAGCATTTGAAAATTGTTGCTTTTAAAAAACACAATATTTTAAACACATTTCAAATTTCGAAAATATAAGAAAGAACACTATGCATTACTGTTGAACAAGGTCAACGTGCAGTCACCAAAGAGTTTACCAAATCCAGACAAATAGTGCCTGAACAGGATGCCTTTCTTATACTTTATCCAACTTAAACCAGAGGGATGTGATGCCAGCAGATTGAGACTTATAAATCACGGTCACAAAACAGGTTGCTTCTCCAGACTATTGCTCTCCTCAGCCCTAACAGACACCTTCAGAGTCTACCAATCCCTTGTCTCTAACAAAAATTCTACTGTATTTTTTAAGCAGAACAATGCTCACAGAGCTCATGTAGCGATATCCCATCCTCGCTAGGATTCACTTCTATCCATCTAGAAATATGTTATTACATAAACAAGAGCTTTTAGTTTAGATTGGGCTGGAACATCTCAATTCCTTCCTTTACCTTTGAAGCCTATGCAGAAAATCAATTAATATGGAAAAAAATCATCCTGCATCAGTCTATTCTCTCTCCACCTTGTGAAAGACTGAAAGAGTTAATGTCTCAAACATTGTGGTGGGGCAAGTTCTGCCTAACGACGAACTCTGCATAACAATGAACCTTGCACAGCAAGGAACTACAGGTGAAAAAAAGCCGATGAGCACCCATCAGCAACAGGGCAGGGAGAGCTTACCGGAGGGTGCCCAGCTCCCAGTTCTGATGTACTGAGCAGGGCGGCTCACCGTGTATGGCAAAAGATCCCGTCTGCAGGGAAGGGGAAGTTACTCCCCAAACGACCCCCAAGCACACAGACCTATTTCCCAAAGGCTCACAAACTGCTTGTGGCACCTAATTAGCCTAATGAGTTCGAGTGCCCGCCCAAAGGAGGGGCAAGGATGATAAAAGGACACAAACTGAAGCCCCAGGTGTGCAAGCCCATTGGAACTGGACTCCTTGGCTGACTGAACCAATGCTGGACCCAGGACTGGTGAAATCTTTCTCTATTCCTTTTTCTCTTTCTGTCTTGTTCTTTCTTTTGTTTTCCTTTTCCATAATCCCTACACCTCATCCCTTTAGACATAAATCACTGACCAAGTCTGGGACTAAGAGTGAAACCAGCTGCTCCCAGGCTCCTCTCTGAGAAGGAGTTTAGAAAGCAAGGGGGTCCGCTCTGAACCTTGTGACTCAGCGGGAGGGCTCCACTTATTGTCTTCCCTGAACTGATTCCCAAATTAACAAGGCCTGTAGTATATGTTTGGTGATGTATGGTTAGCACATGTTACACAGTTTACTGATACAGTTTCATGCCAGTTTTTGTTGTGAGCATACCAATTTTTGTGGAGAGCAGGCCAATTCTTGTTGTGAGCAAATAGAAGTTGAGTTTTGTGAGTTAAAGGATCCCTGGTATCATTTCACCTTAATCCTGACCTGGGAACCAGCAAACCTGATTCATCACCCTGAGAAATTGGAATGTGACACACCTGCAGTTCTTTGGCAGATCTGTGGCAGCTGCAGCAGAAGGTGGCCCTTAAAGTGTGGGTCCTGTAGAAACCATGTCCCCAGGCCAGCCTATCTGTGCAGAAGGTCTGCCCTCTCAACTTCTCTGTGAACTTGGGGGAATCAACAGGGTAAGTGAAGTATTCAGCTTCTTCCACACAAGTCAACTTCTCTGGCTCTGAAGGGACTCCATGGATGCACTGATGGACCGTACAGCAAGAGTGGGGGTGGCTTGTGTCCCTGGGTCATACAAAAGACCCAATTTGGTCTGAGGAGGCATCTGGTCCTGCTAAAGAACTGAAGAAGGTTTTCAGACTTCATGGTGGAAGGTACAGGATTTCCAAAGACTCAGCTCTTGTTGAGAGTTGCAGTTTAAGAGGAGTTTCCTAACCATGGTAGACGTGGCCCAGGATGCTACAGGGCCCACTTGTCCCTAAATACTATAAAGAGATCTCTCACAGCTGAGGAAACTATCAGTTTTCAAAAACACTGGGCACTAAAATCAGAAAACACATAGTACACCAAAGAGCCAAGGTTTCCGTGAATGGACATATTGGCTCCATTTGCTCCTGCTTTGCTTTTCTGCACGCCCTACAGGAGAAATGTCTGCAGAAAATAACAAAAAACAGATATGCTGTAGCCTGTTTTGACATCAGGAAGTATCTCCCATCCTCTTAAATTGAAGACCATGTGTAAATAGTGTCTTGGACTAGCATATATCATGATGAACACATATTGATCAACTCCAAGGAGATACAGAAATGGTTCAGTGAAGGAGATCTGTAAGTGTCTCTGGGGCCAGCTAACAAGGTCTCACTTTTCCTGTTTGAAGGCAGAGCTGAGAACAACAACTAGGGATGGTCTGTGATCTTCTGACACAGACTTGTTGGGTACAGACTTCTTGCTGTGATAGACACTGTAAATATCACAAAATATAGATATTAGGTGTCATAATGTATCTATATAATGTGTCATTTAACTAGAGAGAAACATAGGTAGAAACAATTCAGCCTATATTCTGCTCTTGTGGTTTGCTGCTACTTTATGGTCATCTTTGAAGCAAAAAATACTTTAGCAAAAATCCTTTAAAAATCAAGCTGGGCTTTTTATCATAGGCAAAGCCCACTACTTTGTCACCTCAGTTCCTAAATTTGGAGAATCCTCTTGAATAAATTTCAAGGACATTTTCTTTATTCCCTTTGCTCTGGTTTCTTAATTTTGGTGTCTGATTGTAATAATAGTGCTCTCACAGAGATCACTAGTTAAGGGAAATTGTTAGCAGGGAGAAAATATGTGATGTGATTTAGCTTCAACACATGAACTCAAGGAAGGTTTTGGCAGCTGCTGGTTCCAATTTAACTTCCAGCCATCCCATTCCTCAGAAGAAATCTTTAAGGTATATTTAACTCCTCTCACATAGCACTTCTTACAAATTTTCTGCCTTCCTTAACTAAACCAACTTTTTTAGCTCAATGTTCTCATTTGCTGCCTTTATAAAGTACAGTTCTTGTCAACTTTCATTATACATGAGTAACAGAAAAGCTAAAGGATATACCCCAGAGTAAAAATAAATGAAAGCCTTCAATCTTAAGCAAAATTGACTATAGGTAGTAACAATTACATTTCTGAAGAACAATACTTAAAGCATCACTTCATAAAAATTAACATGATGGAGAATCCAGTGCTTTCTTAGTAGTTTGCTTCAGTGTTATTCACTCTCACTGCTTGCATTCTGCTATATTCCCAAATTAAATTTGCCTGGTTTCAGCTTCCAATCATTAATTCTGATCATCCTTTTCTCTTCTGGATTGAAAGGCTCTTTACTAAGATCTTCATTAGTCCTTCTTCCTGAGGAAAAACATTTCTCAGTCTTCTTATTGATCAACCAAATAGATTGACCTTCTCAGCTATAAGAAATAATCTTCAGGTCTTGAATTATTTTTTCTCTTTTTTTTTTTAATGTTCTATATAAATGTTTATAATTTTGTTCTTGTGGATTGTCCAATACCGAGGTAAACTGAACCCCCCAATTCTCATTGCCCCTGCCCTGCTTGTACAGCTGCAGATGCTTTTTGTCTGCAGAGTTACACTGAGCAGCTTCTGGTTACTTATCACTGGCATCTTCTAAATACTTTTTGGTATCAGAGGGGGCTGCAAGGGTTGCTGCTGTGAGAAGACATCAGGAACTGCCCCCATGCTGGACAGACAGTTTCAGCCAGCTCCAAGATGGACCCACCGCTTACCAAAGCTGAGACAGTCAGTGACACTGGTGGTGCCTCTGTGGTTACATACTTAAGAAAGGGTAAAAATGCTGCACAACAGCTCTAAAAGAGGAGTGAGAAAATGTGACTGAAATAACTCTGCGGACAAATTCTTCAAGGTCAGTGAAGAAGGAGGGGGAGGAGGTGGTCTAAGTGCCAGAGCAGAGATTCCCTTGCAGCCCATGGACAAGACCATGGTGAAGCAGCTTGTTCCCCTGCAGCCCATGGAGGTCCACAGTGGGGCAGATATCCACCTGCAGCCCGAGGAGGACTCTGCACTGGAGCAAGTGGATATACTCTGAAGTAAACTGGGGCCTGTGGAGAGGAACCCACAGAGGAGCAGGTTTTGCGGCAGGAACTGCAGCCCATGGGAAGGACCCAAGCTGGAGAAGTTCATGAAGGACTGTATCCTGGGGGAGTGACCCTGTGCCAGAGCAGGGGAACAGCGTGAGGAGGAAGGAGAGGCAGAGAAGTGTTATGGACTGCCCACAACCCCCATTCCCCATCCCCTCTGTTATGCTCAGGGAGTGGGGAGGAGGTAGAAGAATCATGGGTGAAGTTGAGCCTGGGAAGAAGGGGAAGATGGGGGGAAGGTGGTTTTAGTTTTGTTTTTATTTCTCACTATCCTACTCTGTTATTAACTGACAACAAATTAAATTAATTTCCCTAAAGTTGAGTCTGTTTTACCTGCGATGGTAATTGGTGAGTGATCTCCCTGTCCTTATCTCAGTCCATGAGCTTTTCATTGGATTTTCTCCCCCTGTCCTGCTGAGGAGGCAGTGAGAGAACAGCCTGGTGGGCACCTGGTGGCCAGCCAATAGTTAACCCACCACATCATTGCTGGTGTTTTTTAACAAGGCTCTATACTTCAGGCAGAGCCAAGAATGGCATGACAAGAAACAGCACAGGTATAGTGAAAAGATAAGTCAGCAACCTTTATGGACAGTACCAGATGACCTTCTTTCTTTCCCAAGTGTAACTGGGAAGTTCTGCTGTTTAATAAAGCAAGATGCCGTCAAACATCTTTCTTCTAATGGTGTCTTATGTCTGTGGCAGGAGTTCCCAGCTAACTTTGGTACTCCAAGATGTCTGGGAACTGGGCACCTCAGGTTTTGAGCCATGGAACAAGGTTCATGGTACATTTCTATTTGCAGGGATGGGAATGAATAACATATTTAGTTATGTAATAGTCTAAAAATATTCCAAAGATCAGCTGTTCTAATAATGGGGGGCAGTGTGAAAGACAGGACAATGAGAAAGCAATAGGGGAAAAGTGTTGGCCAATTAAAGTGAAAAAGAATCACTTTCACAATTTTGAAGCTGAATGAAATGTTTTTATAGTTAAAAATAAAACCACTGACCACTAACTACTGACCAGGATTGTGCTGAACCAGTTTCCACAGTGAGAAATTTTACTTTAAAATTTTGTTCTGATTTCAAGTTCAGGTTAAAGTAACAATAGTGAAGACTGTCTTTATACAGTGATATATAATCCTTAAGGATTATTTGAAATGCTTTATAAAATTTGCATTAAAGGTATAAAAATAAA